>NW_028289037.1:607000-910500 GCF_059628265.1 Tinamus guttatus
TTTTGCTCTCTGTGAGGGATCTGACTTGGCCAGGTAACATCCTCTGATGTTGCATTTTCCTCTTTACACATCTCCATGTGGGAAAAAATTGCATAAACCATGCATCCTGGTTTATTCTTGTAAAAACTGGAGACTGCTGTACCTGTACAAGAAACTGTGATGCATTTGTTGCATTTGGACAGGTGCTCTGCTGGTCTTGCAGTCATCAAGCTAATGAGACATCAGAAAAACCAGAGGCTCTCAGAAATAAAGGAAGTTCCCTATGTTCTGAGTATCATCTGTCAAACAAAGTTCTGGGAATGTCTCTGCCTAAATAGTGGCTGGATGCCATCAAGTCCTATAATCCTAGAGGAGGTTATGGAGGGAAAGAATAAAGAATGAAATTCCGGGAGGAAAATACTTCACTTAAAGCAGGAGTCATTTCCTCAGGAAATGTTCGGCTCATTCCAGCAAACTTTCTTCATAACTACACTCGAGTTGTGAATCTCTTTTTTCTTTCTTCCCCCCCCCCCCCCGCCAAATTTAAGTTTACTCATCTTTAGTGAAATTACGGTTTTGTCTTTCCTAGAATATTGGCTGAGGAAGACTCTGTTTTGATCTTTAGGAACGTCTGCTGTTACCAGTCACCTTTGAGTCACTAGCAGATCTCTAATGTAGGCAGAAGGTGTTAGGAGTTCTTCTGGTTATTTTCTTGAATACTGAGGGTGGTTTTTTTTTTTTTTTTTTTTTCATTTTTGAGACACCCAGTGAACGTGCTCCTGCTGACTGATGTGCATGAGAAGTGATGATAAAGTTTTCCCTTTATGAGAATGGAGTGGTATGGAATGGAACGACATGACTGACTTTCTCAGAGGATTTTTCAAGCAGTTCAGCAAGGCTTCTGAAACAACGTATACATAAGAGTACAGAATTTCAAAATCTTCTCTGATCCTGTTTTTTTTTTATTATTACTATTTGTTCGTAGGTTTAAGGCAAATGATCAGTACTATTGGAGTCTCAGATTGTTTTTAAAATGTAAGATTGTCAAGCTTTGGTATTTTTTTCATTGCAGTGACGATTACTTAAGTTCACAGTGTAGTGTGACTTCTGCAATTGCTTGCAAAGAAAATACTGAGCTTATAGCAAAGTGAGGAGGGTGGGGAGGAGGGGATGTGCCATGTTCCACCCATGTGACAGGAACCTCAGGAGACAATATCACGTATCTCTTCCATTTCTGAGCTATGGGGAGCTCCTGCTGGGTACTGAGGATGTGGCTATTCCGAAAAACTTGAAAACATCTTGCCTGCATGCAGTAGATCACACCTTGCTGTGTGATGCAGATCATCTTCCCCTGACAGGTTTATTCAGAAGAAACTAGGTAGAGAGTGATATGCTGACATGACCAGTTATTCTGGGGAATGCCCCTGGTTACCCTGTCTGATGTGCAATAAGGAAGAGCTCATTTGTAACTCAAGATAGAGAAAACTGCAGAAAGAAACTTGCAATGTCCAGGTTTGTAAATGTGAAGGGTGATGATCTTTAATCTGATCCTTAGCACTATCTAGGATCTTTGCTGTCTTTTGAATGAAACTTTTAATAATGCTTAAAGGGGAAAAATAGTTGATGCTTTAGAATGTTTTAAATTTCTTTGAGTACTTAATTGATTCAATGAATGGTAGTGAGCTGTGTTCTGAAAATGGCTCAACATACTGAATGATCTCATTTTCCATGTGGGAGTATAGATTAAACTTCAGGATACAAAAGACTGCATGAAAAGTTGGCATTCATTATACAAAATTACCTCCAGAAGGCAGATTATTATACAGCACATTATTTTTGACATTGTGAAACAGCTTTTAATTTGATATTAAGTTTAATCTATGAATGCTCAAAAATAATGACAAAGCTCTGCAGTTCATTTTCTGGCAAGGAAATATCCTTAAAGTAAGTTATTGAAGCTTACTAATAGATTTTTGAGAATAAGGATTCAAATATAAGTTCAAATGAATAATAATGAAGGGCTTAACTTACATCTGTAACCTTTAGCCACAACAGGGCTCAAATAAGGAAAGGTGAAATGGAACAACACTCAGATTCTTCTCACAGCCCCACATACCTATTATCTGGGAAGTAGTTAACATCACGGATGTTTAAATGTATATGTAATGGAAACCCACTTTTCTGTGATCTTCTTAGGCGATGTATTGCTTAAAGAGAAAGAGGAAAATGATATAGAAAAATGTAGATATAACCAAAAACTTCCTGTAGATAACAGACATGGATTTGTTTGAGGCCACAGTTGCAAAATGCACAATAGAGCAAACACTAGTGAAGTAAGGTTCATATTCTGCCATTACCCCTGACTTGTGAGCTGTGCAGGCCCTTACACGATTCCTTTTTATCTCAGTTTATGCTAGGGAAACACTGGCTTATTTTAAAAGGCAAAAAACAACCCAAGAGCTACACTTACAGAGTGATGAAAGTGAGATGGAAAGTTGAGGTCATGATTATTTTTACTTGTGTGTGGAGGCCCCAGCTGAGGACAGGGCTCAGTTAAGGAAGGTAGTTTGCAAAAACCTACCTCGAGACTGTCACTGGCCTGACACGGTTGGCATGAGGCTGAGAAGGAAGGAGGGAGCGTAAACATCGCCTTGGAACAGAGCCAGAACCCAAACCCTGTGAGTGGCAGAGAAAGTTCTTCATTAGGGTGGTTTGTTTGCTTGGTAACCAGAAAAGCCAGGGGGAATTACTGCAGCATAAGGCCGAAAGATCCCAGTAGATGAGGTGTGCATAGAAGTACTTGCCTCCAGCATCTCTGTACCCACTCAACTCTCCATCTCTACCCTCCATTTATTTTCCATGGCATTCTTCAGTCACACTTTTTTTTTGGTGAGAGGGACCAATTTTAATTAAGCGCGAGTGTTCTTCTAAATATTTTTAAAATAGTCTTCCGATGTCTGGGTGTGAAAACACTTGGCAGTAAAATTTTTATTTCATCTGACCCTTGAGAATATGAGGGATCCACAAATGTTTTTTAATAATTAGTTATAATTTTACTCATAAATCATTACTGAATGGCAATCAATCAGGGCAACATTTAACATGAAAAACAGAGCAACAATATGAAGTCATTTTGAAGTGCTGGCCTTAGATGCAAGTATCTAAGTTTAACATAGGTTCTGAACCCATCCTTTTTATGAAGATGGGCAATAAAAAGCAGAACCAAAGCAGACTCCTTTTTAGGAGGACACATCTCAACTTTCTCTGCAAAGTGCACACACTCGAGGAATTGTTGTGTATGTTTTGGAGACAATACTCTGGGGAGATGCTATGTCAGCATTCATACCTTGCTCTTGCAACAGTGTCTTAAACACTTGCATGACTGGCTGATGTTCTGAGATACTGGAATATATCTTCCCTATTGCTTATCTATATCTTTTGTCCACTCAGAGGTGACTGGCCCCTTTGTTCAAGTTTAAGATCTTTGTGCAAGATAAACTTTCAGACCTGAGTCCTGGTTATCGTCATCCTCCTATTGAGCATTAGTGAGAATTGGGCATGTGTTTAGAATTTTAGCTTTTTTGAAAATTGACCATCCATTGACATCCATTGGGCAACTATAAACAGCACAAGCTTTTGCATTTCTGACTACTGGTCAGATGTGTAGTATTGTAAAAATTTACAGTAAAAGTGTCATACTGCAATTTCAGATGTTGTCAGCTTGATTGATGTGAGGAAGCTTACCAATATTTCCTACTTCCTAAAGTAATTTCCTAATTTCCTAAGTAACTGCAAATTGTCATTAAGAGCATACACCTGAGTCTTTCATTGGCTTAGAAACATATGATGAAAAGTCTCAGATGTCTCTTTAAAAGGAATAAAAATTAAATTTGTGTATGTGTTTTAACATATTACAAAGTGTGGGTCCTTTGGGTTCTTGCCAGTGATATTATTACAAAGCTGTAGACTTTCTGTGTGTTCAGACATCATTTGTGAGCACTGGATTTGTGGGCAGTGATGGCATTACTGGGCTGTGCTGTGTAAACCCAGCGTGGCTACTGGTTTGGTTTCTGACAAAGTTATATGTCAGAGAGCAACTTTTTGGAGAAAATCTTCTACTGTGTAGTGATATGGGAGTCGGATCTTTTTATTCCAAAAATTCCAGTGGTAGTATGAACCTATCTTCAGTCTGATTTAAAAAAAATATAGTAGTGACTAAAATGGAAAGTATTAGCAAGACCCATTTTATTTTTTCTGCACCTTTACAAATGTTCATAATGTGGTGACAATATGTATTTCCAAATGAATTATTATTTGTATATTTAGATTTCTGCAGCTGTTTAATTCATGTAGTGTAGGAGGCATCATTGTAATTTGTAGGGTAAACTCAGAAAAGATTAAACTGACTTTTGGGGTGGTTGCAGTCAATTTTCACCAACAATTCTTTACCCAAATGCAAAATCCAGAGAGATTTGGAATGGGAGCTCTCATTTGGCATGTTTTGGCCTGAAAGTTATTGGCAAACTGATGCTAGTTCCTGGAGGTACCAAACAGAGAAAGTTCAAAGGATTGATTTGTAGAAACAATTAAAGGGTTCGATAGTTTGTCTAGGGAGCAATTAAAGGCATATGATTACAGAGTATACCCGGCACATATAACCAAGCAAAGGAGGAAAGGCTTAGGATAAGGGGAGAAGAGTGCTAGTGGGGCTCATACTTACCAGCAGCTGGAGACCTTAATACTGAGAACGTATCATCAGCCACATTAAATAGGCAGGAGAGTGTATGCATCTGGGACTCATTCTTCCTGAACTTATAGGATTCTTTAATTTCTTTAGGTCTTTAATTTAAATATGGTGGAAAGCAGGGGACTGCTTGAGCGTGTCATCTGACTTCAGGCTTAATATGGGTAATTACATTCCAGATAAATTAGAAGAGTAGAAAAGTAGGCCTGTGGATTCCTGAAGGCCTTTAGATTACTTCTAAGGTGAATGCAAAAAGTTACTAAGGGAGGCAAACTATGTGCCAGTATGCCTGGATTTTAACTGGAAAAGAAAAATCTGTCTGCAAAGAGGGGAGGGGAAAAAAAGACCAAAGGAAAACAATTCAGATATCGTTGACTATATTAACAGATGTGGGAATGCAAATGTGCTCGTGCTGGGTAAAGGTTAAATTTGTGCTGCTAGGGACTAGGGAAAGCACTGGCCTCTCTATCAGTTATTGTAGAATCTTGGCTTCAAGCAACTCTCAGTAATGCAGCTATTTATGAGGCATTTTTTGTGTTATCCGTTTGTTGTTGTTTGATTTTTTTTTTCCTTCCTATTAAAAATACCTTTAAAACTCTTTTTACATGTATATTTTTTCCATGAAATTCAGGAAATACTGTAGAGGTTTTGCTTTTGAAACACCACTGAAATAACAATGCAATGAATCATTTCAAACCTCCTTTTCATAACTTGTGTAGGAGTCTAAGTTGAGATAAAAAACTCAGAGGAATTTCTATAGAGGAGGTTCTACAGTCTATATTGTTACTTATATATGAAGTATGTTTGTATGAATTCAAGATATGAATATTCTTTAAATTGTATACCGTGACTTTTTTATACTTTTATTATACTTATGAAATTAGCTGACTTCATTTCTCATGTTCTCCAGTCTTTCTTGTTTAATCATCAGTAAGACTATCTTATGTATATATAAACATAAATATTGATCTATTTTCAGGAAGCATTTTCACTGTATGAATAATGACAAGTGAATGTTAGGTTCTTCCTGACAGCAGATAATTTGTCTTCAGAATCTTTATAAATTTGTTCAGAGTACTTATTAAACAGTTTCAAACACAGGCAGAAAGAGTTGGTTTATGACTGCAATTTGCTTGCATTATGAACATTTCAATCATATATGTGTGTGTGTATATAAATCTATATATATGTATAAAATTTCATAGAGTTTTGGATGGCAGTCATCACAGACAGACATGTGCCCTCACCCCTGTAGCTGGACTGGGGGCTCTGGGGAGCACCATGTCCCATGTCTGCCAGGCTACTGGATGACCACTCCTAATATCAGATAAGCTTACAAGATAGCAATAAAAAAAGCTTAATCTAGTGAAGGGTGCATTTATATTCCTGGTTGTAATACTGAAAAATGCAGAAAAGACACTTCTTTATTTTCAATCCTGGATTTTATTTCTCAATAGGGATCTTAGTTGCATCAGTAAGACAGCTATAGGCTTTGGAGATTGGCAGTCAGAACATACACCAAAGAGGTTGTGAGTTTGAATTAGATTTGAAAATAAAGTATAGCAAGCAGGATTCTGCTTTGTTTTCTGTGATGCAGAACATCTCCTCCCATCTGTCTGCCTTCCTTCCCAATGAGCTTCCCTGAAATTACTCTTCTATTGTTTTCCTTAATGAATTAAATTCCTTCTGAGTTCATGCTTTTTTCCATTTTGTGACTTTAATTATGTGGTAAAATGTTACTTTTTTTTTTTTTTTTTAAATCAAAGGATTTATTCTTAACATCTTTTTGGCCAAAGAGTTGATAAAATACATAGTAATTTAGACAGCAGGCATAACATCTTTTTCTAAATTATTTTTTTCTTCCATTCTGTTCTCTTCTATGACTTTTTTGAGCTTTGTGGATCTTATCATCATAAAGGTAAAAGGAAAAAAATATTTACTAAGTCATAAAACATTCTACAAAACAGTCTGTAGTATAATACCTTTTAAAGGCTATATCACCTTTCTGGCCACTAAATATAAAATTTGTGGCTGTGCATCCTAAGAGAGTGGAAAACTAAGGTAAACAAGTGATGGATGAGAGGGATAAAGATGTGAGTGTTTTGTCCCTCTCTTAGATACGTAGTTTTCTCAGCCAAAAAGACCTGACAGTAGGTAGCAATCTGTATCCCCAAAGTGAAACATGACCACCAAGAAACAGTGGCAGTAGCAAGAAGATGAGGGCTTCTTGCTCAGCCATCAGCTGGGAATAGTACTGGGGCTGTTGTAGGCCATAGTTGACAAACTTAGCTAGAGATCGTAGATATTAAAAGTATGAGTTCAACACAGGAAACTTCATCTGAATATGAGGAAAAAAACTCTTTTACTATGATGGTGACAGGGTGTGGGAACAGGCTGCCCAGAGAGGTTGTGGAGTTTTCTTTTCTGGAGATATTCAATACCCACCCGGACACAATCCTGGGCAATGTGCACTAGGTGACCCTACTCGTGCAGGGCAGTTGGACTAGAAGACCTCCAGAGGTCCCTTTCAAACTTGACTATTCTGTGAACAGGAAAACTTTAGGGATAACGAAAGTCAAGTGTGAGTTGTTTTTATATAACATTGTCACACATTCTCCATTGCTATCAGGCTAAACAGAGAGGTCTCTTCAATCGCGTGTAAAATCTATATATTTTTTTTTTCTATTTTTGCTGTTGTTATTGTTTATAGTCAACAAAACAATCAGATCAGCAATATCCACTCTTTGGGGTAGAAGATAGATCTCCACTAGCAGAAGGAATAGGACTAGGGCTCCACAGTGCCCAAATGTGAGTTCACACTTAAGGGAACCTGTCAGCTAGGGAGCAATTAAGGAATGTGATTGATTTATCCATATTTGTCTTCAAACAGAGTAACTAATTTCCTCAAACTCTTCATTTTAATATAAGTTTTTTTTTCCCTGTTTGCCTTCCAAGTTAATTAGCTTAAGGTTAACTTTCCTGGGAGCTGGCAAGCTGCAGGCATTCTTTCAACTTGCAGGCATGGCTTAATCGGGAAGCTGACAGTACCAGTCACTCCGAAGCAAAACAGGAAAACTCATAAAATCTTGCAGAATGAATTGCTATTAAGTTGCAAGGGGGAAACATTTTCCAGTAGTAAATTGTTAACCAGGGTAAGCTCCGTCTGCAGCTGCAGAGTGCCCAAACGTAGGAATTTCCCTGAAATGGTAACTGAGGTGGGGGAGTTTTTTTTTTTTTTTTTTTTTTTTTTTTAATTTATGGCAATGTTTCTATTGCATAAGAAGGATCTGCACAATAAAGAAATGGATCTTACATTTTATTCTGCATAAAACTCCCTAAAAGGCAGAGCGCGGTGCCTTGGTTTGATTTGAAAGTGAAATTGTCAGGGCCAATTTGTTCTAGCATTATATTGAGGAAAGTTTATGTATGGTGTACTTATCTATAATCAATCTCTGCTCGGTTTAGTCTGTCCCTTATCAAAGTGATTCTAAAGTCACAGAAAACAGGACTAGCAATGATCATAGTGTGAGGAGGATCTCAGACAATGAAGAAACTGACTCTTCAAAAACAGCATTATAAGAGAAAACAGAACTGAAGTTACCATATTTGAATAAATGTGATTGATTTTTCTTTCCTTTTTTTTAATCTTCTTTTTGAGGAGAGAATGGGGATGGAGAGGGTAAGAATATACACAGTAATCCATGTTTAAATTTTCATATCTCACTTGAAGTGATGAAGTTGTAATCTAGGAGTTCCTATATTTTTTCAGATGGAGTTTTTCTTCTTTTATGTTTCTCCTTTTTAAACTTTTTAAAGTTTTTTAATGGAAATAGAATTTCAGATTTATCTGCAGCTTATATAAATTTTCATTGTTTCAGTCAAATGTAGCATGCCCCAACCCTTACTACTAATTTTGAGGATACTCTGTTTAGTGAACCACATCTTTGTTCTTTCTTCTTCTGCTCTAAATGTGACCGTTGGGTGTGGAATAGTGTTTCAGTGTGGGTTTTCTCATTCGTTATGGTTCAGTATAATGATATAATAGGGAGAAAGGAGGCACAGTTACTGGTTCTTTACTCACTGTTAATTTAAACTTGCTAGAGTGACTGATTCTGACATCACCTAGTGCTGGGAGATGCCATAAGCTGGCTATTCATTGAGCATTAATGAATCACATAAGCAGTTTTAATACATTTATTATAATGTCATGCTGGATGTTGCAGGAGCTTCAGAATGGGGTCCCTGAGTGAAATTTGGCTGCTAAAATATGACTTCTGCAGCTCACTCTGGACTTGGATCACACTCGTTGATCTTGCTGCTTCACAGGTTTAAACAGCTAACACTGCTCTCGGATAGCTTATGGAGACAGTTGAGAGTCAGGGTGTGATTTCTGTGTCCAGCAAACCATAGGTACCCCAAGCTGAACTTGTGCCATGCTTTTCATGTGGAGATACTGGGTTTGTGCAGGAGAAGCATGTTTGTGCTGGAGACGATTGGTAGGGTGACCTGGTACCTTTGGGTGGGGGCAGGGGGCCAGGAGCCAAGGGTTGGACATGCAGCTTGAACGAGTCATACCTGCTGTCCCATCACCTCCCGTCCAATGCACAGTGCCATGTGAGCCAGCAGGTTCATGTCTTCAGCGCATCTCTGAAATACTCAAAAACTCAACAGCCGGCTGTGTTGGCGTCTGGCTTAGGAGTAGTAGCAAGGTGAGACAAAGTATTTACCTTTTGGGAAGAAATAGCATCTGGGAATGGAAAACAAAGTCTGCATGATCAGCCTCCGTATAGCAGCTCAATGGTGAGTTGTATCACCATGGTATATGTGTCCTTGGTAATAAAATTCTGCTTAGATCCCTCAGTCCCAGCTCGGAGATATGCAGTTATGGTCATGGCTGGAGGAGTCCTCTCTGCTGCAGCTGTGTGGATGGAGATGTGTGAAAACTGGGCCAATATTTTTGTGACTATTGGCTGTGTTTCTAAAAGACTGCCTGTAAAATATTTGGTATAAATAGTTTGAGATGGAAAGTAATGCAACTCTTAAACACATGCTAAAAATCATTAATAACATAATTTTATAATTGCGTGTTCTGTTTGTGGAGATTACTACCCCTACATACTGATAAATTGAGTGGCACTTCTCTTTGATTTCCAGTGTCTGACTGACTCATTTAGAAACATTACACACAACCCTAAGAAAATTGGTTATCTGATAAATGTTTGCCAGGACTATCTTGTTTTTAAAGTTGTTTGCAATTAGATAGATCTAATGGAAAGTGCACAACACAAGACAGACCTAAATAGTAGAAAAACATGTAGTTTTGGGAGAAGCTTTTTCCTTAGAGAAAAAACTAGCTGCCCTCCCTTCCCCCTTTAGTTTTCGCCCACTTGTGTGTTGGAGAGGTGGCAATGGCACCATGGCTCTGGTGAATCTCAGGAGGAAGAGAATATTCTAGGTCTCACTGGTATTTTTTTTCCTTATTTGAAAGGAAGCTTTGTTACAGGCGGTGATATCTTCAGCAGTGAAGATAATAACTAGATAGCACTTCTAAATTTATTTTTCAAACATCTCCTGGAATAATATTCTAATTTCTGGGAAGAATAATTTGTTTGCATTTATATGAACTCTCTGCCGCTTTTATTTTTGAATGTGAATATTTAAAACTTACTTCCAGAGACACCCCATAAGCATGAATATATATGATACTATATATATGTTGATGTAATATACTTTCTCTCTCAGAATTGCTTGGCATGCACAGTAAAATTGAATTCTTCTGCAGATGTACTGAACACAACATACTTGAGGCATTATTTTCCTGAAGAATACGTTTATTGCTTTGTGACTCCAGTGTGATATTTTAAGAACGAGAATTCAATATATAATTTGTTGTGCAGCTACTTTTGGAGAAAAAAAATCATCGAAATTAATAAATTCTGACATTCCGAAAGCTCTGCAGCAGCATCAGCTTAATGCATGAATAGCCCAGACTAGGTTCCTGCAATGGTCTGTAAATTGAGATAGTGTTCAGGATTAGGAGTACCTTTAGCTGCAAGTATTTAATGTGTTCAGCAGTGTAAATATACTTTTACTGTATCTATTCATTTTCTAAAGGCAATTTTATTTTCTATTTTTGATTATATAAAAAGTTAAATTATGTGGTAAAAGGATATTTATACTACTGGATGCATAAATAGTTAGGCTGAAAGTCATAATTCAGTTGAAACAGGAGTCAGGGGAAAGCAAAAAGGTGTTGTTGCTGCCTTATGTGTGTTTTTTTTTGTTGTTATTTTTATTTAAGCTTATCTTATTTTTCTATGGATAGCTTTATCCATGGCTTTGTTCCCCTCTGCCTAGGTTATTCTATAGATATAGAATTCATTTTGTCAGTAGGATAATTATGTATTACACAGTTTGTATTTTTAACAATAAACTCTATTTTAATTTTATCCTCTGTTCAGCCAGGTTCACTCCTCCTTGGAGTATTTTGCTTTTCAAGGTTTTAACTTCACCTACTTCCTTGAATGCTGATTTGAATGTAAATTTAAGAACCAACCCAAGGGATCATCCAGGCAAAGGATATTTTTTGGAGAGTATCACAGGGCACAATGAAATGCTTTTAGAAATACTGTCTTTAACAAAAACCTCTGAAGAAAATAGACTTGGATGGGAAACTTCATTTTTTTGCAGGCTTTATACTGTACTGAAATTTCATTTACTTGTGATCAGCATCACATATACCCTCCACTTTCAAACTAAGTAAACACAAAATATAATATTGTAGCAAGTCTTTGCATTTGAGACAAAAAAAAATTGATTTTTCTTGGTGTAAAAGTTTCTGATTGGTTCTTGAGAGATTTTTAGAAATTTGTGCCATAAAAAAAATGAATTTGGCATTTTTTACAGTCCGAGATCAAACTCATGACACTTACTGGAAAACTGAAAGTCTGCTTTTCAGCTTGCACAGCTAATCACAGTTTATTGCTTAGAAACAATCCTGTTCTTTTTGTTGCTTTACATTTGCTAGCACAAAGCAGTCTTAAAAACAATCAGCTAATACAAAATATACAGCCAGCTTTTCTGTCTGTGCTCTAGTCTTGAACTGAGGTATCTGAAGTGTCCTGCCCCTGTGAAAGGTGTCTCACCATGCCAGGGTTCAGAGGCACCAAGGGATGGGGAGCTGTGCCCTGTGCCAGCAGCGATGTCACTCCTGCAGATGCAGATGTTGCCAGTTGAGGAGAATTTTGGCTTTGGATACTCATAAACAAGGAAATTACTTAGTGCTAAGGGATGTGCTTATAGCTGTACCATTAGTTCATAGATGTCTCTTTAATAATTTGATCACTATTACAGCACTAAAAAATATGTTGATCTGCAATGTGGCACGTCTTCTAGGATGGCATGGTGTTAACATCTGGCCCAGCTTCTCAAAGTCTTAAGAGGCCAGCCACTGGAAAATCCTTGGGTAAAGCTGGGCTGGTTTACATGGAAGTCTCTTGCAGTGCATTTCTGCATTGAGTTACTGAGGCTACCACTCTTCTGCTAAATAGGCTAGCTCCACAATGTGTGCAGAGTTCACTAAAATCTTCTTTTAATTCAGAAATCTTTTTATTACAACAGGTTCGAAAGCATTATTTTTCTCAAATTTCTTTTCCCCCCATAATGCTAATTCTCATTTTATAACTTCATCTGGACGTTGCAAGTTTCCAAGCTTGTGATCTCATAAAAGTTAAATTGATGATAGGATGTCTTGAAGTAATCAGGTAAAGGTTGCCAGTCCAGACAAATATGGGTTTCTCATGTTTATATATAGATACAGAAAGAGAGACAGAGAGAGAGAGTATAAACACACACACACACACACACACACACACACAAAATCTCTTCTATGAGCAGAAGTAAAATAGTTATGTCTGGTAAATAGTCAACCTTTGTGCTAACTAATGACATAGCAGTTTTAATAAATAGCAGCTTTAATAAATAAATGAGGTAAAAAACAATGCTATGTGATTTAGGGATTAAATATTTACATGAAATACAAAGTGTTAGAACATGAATTAGATCTTTTGAAAATTAATTTTATACCCTGGTACCTGTATGTAATGGAAGACATCAGTCTGCTCTTTAGCCATAAGGTTTATTACAAAATTGAGTACCATTTCTTCTGATTGCAGATGTTGTGTTTCACCAAACTTCTCAAAATTCTTTGAGGGCATATATTTAGTCCTGGCACTCATCTGTACTTTCTATTGTACCTGAGCAGAAGAATGTCCTTTGGAGTCCTCCTGTGTGGAACACTCTCATTTTCTGTGACCTATTCATCAACAGGATGTTGCATGTCTGGGTTTTACTGCATATAACTTTTAATTTCTTTTTATGTGTTCATACTTCATCAGATCCTGCTGGAGCAAAACATGATAGCAGACTAGGGTTAACTTTCTGTAGTGAGAAAGTGAATATAGGAGCAGCAGCAGTATATAATGTTGCTGTACATCCTTGATTTTTTTTACAGGTGTGAAAATAATTGATTTACAAACAATTCAGAAATTGGCTGTCTGCTTTTAAGCTATTTCAGTCTTCAAGCTGCGGTCATTTTCTTGGGATGAGAAGCACATTTTACATGGGTTGACAGATGTCTCATCAAGTCTGAATCCTGATTTCAGTGTCTCCAAGGGCTGATTCACACTGATGTCCGGACTCGCCTGTGTGCCCCATTTCAAAATACGTTGATGCAATACTTGCCTGCTTGTCAGCAGGGTGGCAACCTGCAAGTCAGAGAGTACCCTAGTCCCTGCTAGATAAGCCCAACTCAGAATTAAACTGAGCTTCCAGAAGCAAAGCTTAAACTAGGGAAACAGGCAGCAAGATATAGCAACATGCTCAGTGTGTATTGGGGGCTTTTCTGTATTTGTTGTAGCTACCAATTGTCTGCCCTCAAGCAGGAAGGAGGCTGCAAAAGTAATACTGTAGAAACCAGTGAAACCAGCTTTGTTCATAAGCTGGCTAGAGTGGAAACCATGCCAGAAGTACCGTATCTTTGCAGTAGAGGTGAAGCAGGTGCCATATGCTGCTTATGGACGTCTTGATTTCATTTTCCTTGTGTTTTTTTTTTTTTTCCCTATTTTACCAGTGTTGTAGTATTTGTTTTGATTGTCATTTTCAAATATATAAAAGTTGAGATCTCTAATTTCTAACCTTAAATTATAGGATGGTTTATCTAGGCTTTCATGAAACTTAGATTGGATCAGAATTGCTGAGGGTAAAAATCATTTCGGTTTGATAGCAGACAGAGGAAAAAATGAGGAATCTGTGATCAGCAAGTAGATAAAGCTTTATCAGAACTGGAACTGATACAATGGGTGGTATTTGGGACTGTATGCAATCTTGTGTTTGTTTGTCTGTTTGTTTTTTTTTTTTTTTTTTTTTTTTTGTCTCCGGCGTGTTTTCACAGTGTTAGTGTTACTTTTGTTGCCATGTGGACAATTCATATTATATTTACTCTGCACAGCTTAGCTTTTCCTTCCCCATAACATTAATTGTATGTAACTTTTTGATTTTATGAGTTTTTGAAAGAACTTTGATACTCTTTTGAGCTTGAAGATTTATGCAGGTGTGTTTTCTGACCAATAGGGCACTCAGTCATGCTGCATGATCATTTGAAAAAAATAATATATATATATATATGTATAAATATGTAAGGGATTTTTCTGCAAGTCAGAGGGTAGGAAATGCAGCTGTTGTTAACCGTGACTTAAAAAATATTACTCAGGCTTTCCAGAATAAAATGTCCTAGACTCCTCTGAATCCTATTTAAAGATTTTTGTGGCCCCTCAGCTAGGACCTGGTCTGTGTGATGAGTTTGTCTGCTCAATAACAGGTTTTGTAGAGTTAATATATGTATTTTTCAAGGGAAGTTTCTTATCCTTGCACTGTGAGGAAAATTTCCTCTGTATTTCCCAGGATAGCTCTGCCCTCATCTGAAAAAGTGTTAGACAGCTCCAATTACCTTATTCATCTCAATAATTTGCTCTCTGAAGCTGTAACAATGATGACTTATAATGCAGAGTAATGAGTATTGCAGGAACACACCATTTGCATCATTAATTGGCATAGGAGTCTACTCATTCTGGCTGACTGTACCTGTTTGAAAGGAATGAACAGAAAATCCCAGTTTTTCCTTTTCTAAAGAATACCACTTCACAAGAGTAATATCACTGACTAAGTCCTTAGGACTAGAAAAGATCCCTATCTTCCTTCGCATTTTTTTTTTGTATCAGCTAGTCAGTGTCTTGGAGCAAGTAGTGTATGTGGTGCCGATCTTCCTAGGATCAACTAAGCATAATTGTAAAACACCATAGTTTGTTCTAACTTGGGTCAAACTGAGAGAACTTGCTGTTTAAGATAGTATGCTAAGGAGAAGTTTGCATCTGGTACAAGGTCTTTTATATGTGTGTTTATGTGTGGGGGTTTTTTTTTTCTCCTTTGGCTTTTTGTGGAGTGGTGCAGGTAAATTAACCAAAGAACAAAAACAAATAAGCAAAAAAGAGTGAGACTGAAGTAGAATCACAGTGTTTTGCTATATGAAAGGAGAAGGGTTTTTTTTCACTGCACACAGAAAAAAGGCAAAAACCGTGAAGGCAATATGTATTTTCTGAGCTTATCATCTGGAGTTTTGCAAAGGCTTTGCTGCCAATTGAACATCAAAGAAAAAACACTTGGAAAAATTCTTTAATTTGCATTTACATAAAAGACAGAAAGGGAATTTTGGTAGGATTTATATGCTGTACAAACTGATGATATCGTTATGTAATGCCAGGACTCTTTTGGTCTTCTGGAGTTTAAAATCTTAAACTATTTTTATGACAGGTGAGTAAGGTTTGAAACTTAAAATTTGCTTCTGCTTTTTTAAAATTGTAGGTTATGGTGAAAACTGCCAATTAGCTCTGTTGTCTTGGTGTCAGATGTGGGATTCTCTCAGACCTGTCTTCCAAATGAGAGTTGATTCATATTTTATTTTCTTTCTATAATCATTAGAATGCGTGTTTTCCCCTGAATTATGTGGCAATACCAGAAATAATTCTGCATGATCTCCTCTGGTAGATATACATTGTGTGAATTTAAGTAAACAAAATAAAATATAGCATTAAACATTGAGGAACCATGCACCTATATTGTTTTCACTATTCCTTTTTCCAGGCTAGCTCACATTCTTAAAATACCCTGCAGGGCCCACGTATTTTCCTTGCTTCTACTCCCTTATAAACTTTTTTTCACTACAGAAGATGTCATTCCAACTGAGAGCTGCTAAATGAAGATCAGAAAATGAATTCCCAATAGGGGACATGCTTAAACTCTCACTCTCAAACTTGGACTAAACACTCCAGACCCGTCTCCTCATTGAACACAGTCATTTTTGAACAGGGAGCCTGTATGTGAACAATTCATAAGAAATGTCTTGGTCTCTGCATAAATAGAGTTGTTATATGAAGGACCTCAGTTTCTCCTTTGCCTTTTTAAGTCCCTTTGTGCAGACTCTTTTTTGTCCTTGACTATTTTCCCCACTGATTTTCTTAGCAGTGTTTCTGTTTTGACTTGTTGTAGCTAAACTCTTACCTTTTTTTTTTTTTTTTTTTTTTTTTTGTATTTAAGGACATTGTCTTTGCTGTCTGTATATGCTTGTATATAAATGTCTTGATATCCTAAATCATTTGATAAAATGTACATCTGTATCTTAAAAAAAATTGTAAAACTTGCTTTATCTTGAACTCCTCTTCACAAACTTAACAGCATAGAAATAGGTTGCTCCATATAAAATTAGCATCCTGAGCATTTCCTCAGGTTCAAATAATATGGTTGTGGTTAGCAGAAAACCACAGATGCAATTTAAAAAAGCAAGTTTAATATGCTATGTTTATGTTTGTTTAATATGCTTAATTTATTTTTATAAGAACCTGAAATCCATGAATAATGGGCAAGATATTAGATGAATCTATGTTTAACTACTGGAAGTTGGGCTATTTTCAGCAAGGCATGAACATTTTGAATATAGTAGATTGCCTTATTCTACTTGTTTTGAGTTTTTAATGTGTTAGCACATTCGATTTGTGTTGTTTGGCTTTGTTGTTTTAATATTTCCTGCAAAATTAAAAATGGAAATGTGCCTAACAATTTCTCTTGAAGCCACACATGTGAATTTAGAGTAATACAAAATATTTACACTTGAAATGTTTTACATTTGAATATTTACATATAGCTTGTTATTTTAAAAAAATACAATCAACTCTAATATTAATTTGATTTCTTTCATCATGGATTTTTCACCAAAAATATTTTGTATGGTGTTTGTTTTTCTGAATGAAAACTAGCTTAAACTTTTGCTCTAAGCTAATACTTCATTGTACAGATGCTTCTCAGAAGTGTTGCTTGCTGGTAAGACTGGTTAATACAACCCTCTTAACAGAAGCTTGTTCTCATTCCAAATAAATCTTAAACATTCATATCCCATAAAATGTTCAAACTTATCGCTCAAGTAAATGGAAATAGAAATGTTCCTGTTTCCTTGTGTTAGCTTCGAGTTCAGAACTTGTGATAACAAACAGGAACTCACAACATTCCCGAGGACAACTGCAGTGAATGAAACATAAGCATTGACGCAAATGGGACAAATTTGTCTTTAGCCATGTTATAAAAGTTATCCAAGTTAGTCTGGGATAAAGCTGCACAGGGCATTTTGTCTGTCTCTGTCAAGTGCTGTGTCCAGTGGGCATGACTACGCTCTTTCCAGTAATCATCCATCAAATTTCCTCCCTTCTTTCTTCATGAAATCTTTTATCCCTTGGAATCTGGAACAAAATTGACATCAAGTTAGGTGTTTGTATGCTGATTAATGTTGCAGTTTGTTTCTGCCTTTCTCCCTATCTCCATCTATTGGTCATCTCCTGTGTTATCTTTGCCCTGATTGCAAGGTGGCTGCTTTGTGTGTGCATCATCACTGTGCTCTGTTAGGGCCCCCACCTCTTCAACCACAGCCTGAGACTTCATGTTATTTTCTTCCTCTCTGTCTGGCAGGATTTATCCCTGTCTTTTGCAGCATTTTGTTTTTAAAATGTACGGTTTAGTAGCTAATCTCAGAGAACTGCATTAGGTCTGTTACATAATAACACATCATGAATTAGAATATGAACAAAGAATATATATAATCTGCACACTTATTAAAAAAAAAAATGGTCCTTCTTAGAGTCAGTTGTGTTGATAAACTGCCCTTCTGAAATTACTTTGGGAAAAACAAGAATGAAGGTTTTCATTTGTGAGGGGAAAAAAAACGGAAAAATCCATCCAAATCTGAACTACTGCTATAAAGTTTGCAAACATTCTTATACCAATCAAATTTTTAAACAGCATTACTTTTATTTGTACATGCATTGCTTACCATTCCTTAGGCCATTTATTTATTGACGAGGGTTTTGTGAAGACAAGAGAATTGAGTTTTATATATATTGTGTTAGACATCTCCATATTGCTATTATTTCACTGTATTGCATAAGCTCCCACTAGGAATTTAATTTAATTTTATATGTATTCTCAAGAAACATGATTTATTTTTATGTGAAACTTTTGAAAAGTAGTTATTTCATAAAGAATTCTGTTTCATTTTTAATTAGTGGTATTTTTTTGAAGGGAGGGATGAGCTCATGTAATGTGTGTTGTGAGCAAGTACGCTTGCTTGTGAAGATGGCAGGTGCTCATTTACCCCATATGTGCCACTGTGGAGTGAGGATTGCATCTGTGTTGGACGTTTTCTTACCTGCTCTTCAAATGCGTTAAAAAAGAACAGGAAGATGGGGTGGTGATCCTTATCCAATGAAAATTCCTCAATCAACTACTAACGACAAGTAGTAACCTTTGATTTCTCACTGTATTTCCTCTGGAATGTGAACTGCTTGCTATGGCTAGAAATTTCCTCGTCTATCACAGAAACGTCGAGCTTTCCTGAATTGGACTATATGGTTTGACTATATGAGCCCTGGGCACTGCTGTGTGACTGGGGAAGGAGCTGAGGAATAACATCCTCTCTAATTGAGTGTGTGGGATGGCACATGGCGAGGAAGAATCATCGGTGCTTGTGCCTGACCACCCAGCGCGTCATCCGCGTCTCAATAAAAATGTCCCCATGACTATGGCATCCAGGTGCTAGAATATGAAATATGCACATTTGATATCCCAGTTTTGCCAAATACTGATTCCAAGCTACAACGGTAATTTACCGTAGGGATACCCTAAGCATGTGGCCACAATTGCTTTTTGCTGGCATCATCAGTACTGACTCAGGACAAGGACCATTAGCTCCCGCTCAGCATACCAAGAGCATCTGTGTGGAGGGCTCTCATGGAGGAAGAGAAGCATGTCTTAAGCTTGTGGTAATTTGTTCATATGACCGCATTGCAAGAAAGAGTAATTTTGTCTACAAATGTTGTTTTCAGTAGCCCTTCATCTTTTTTCTGCTGTTTCCAGTAAAAGTAATGATGCTACTTAGCATATCTAGGAGTGACCTGATATGCATATGGATAGTTATAGCAGATGTAATTTTAAGTTTTATTGTTTATTGTTTTTCAGAAAAATGTGGCATTATTTCCTTTTGAAAGGAAAACTGATAATAGTCAAATATTTAAAAATAAGCAGTAAAATTCTAGTTTGCAAGTCCCTTAGCCTATCTCGAGCACCGGCGTCACAGATTTTTTTTTTTTTCTCTCTCAGAATATGGTGGCATGGGCTTGGACTTCTCGTATAACATTGCAGTGGCAGAAGAACTGGGAAATATCCGGTGTGGGGGTATTCCGATGGCGATTGGAGTGCAAATTGGCATGAGCACACCCGCTCTAACAAGGTAATTCTCTGAATGTTTGGTTTAGCCTAAAACCCAAACTGTCATGTCCTTAGGAGTGGAAGGGAACCTTGCACAGATTTAATGGCTAGTTACTCTTCAGAAACCCTTGAAAAAGGAAGCTGCTCTCGAACCTCTCCTTCAGAAAGGTTACTACTTAGAAGAAAGAATAATCCTTTTTTTAATATCAGGATGTATGACTTTAAAAAAAAAATAGATGATATGTTTCCACACACAG
This sequence comes from Tinamus guttatus, assembly GCF_059628265.1. Lineage (NCBI taxonomy): Eukaryota > Metazoa > Chordata > Aves > Tinamiformes > Tinamidae > Tinamus > Tinamus guttatus. The sequence goes on from NW_028289037.1 coordinate 626,843, forward strand.
CACACTGGTGCCGCAGCTAATAAAACAACCTTAATGTCAGAATCCCCCTATTCACAAATCTGTGTTGTTTGCAACTTGGTTTTATTTCTTCAGTGTCTCAGGGCAAAAATATATTTTGTTGTAATGTCTAATTTTATTTTACAATTTACTTACTTTTTTTTTCCCAAATTTACGAGGTGTTTCTTCTCTGTGATTTTTCAGAAATATTGATCAATATTGGTGTAAGCCCTCCTAAAACTAGCTCATGTATCATGCTGTCTACATAGGCCCTTAATCTTTCGATGCATTTACTCACCTTGCTTTTGCACATTGTATTACATCAGTGTTCAACTTTATTATCACCTGCTATCATTCAGACCCCTGCACTGTCTGAATCCAATTTCTTTTTCCCTCTTTTCCTATTCTTCTATCACTTTTCCTCTCTTTTCTAGTGACAGATTGTCTTGTGGCAGTTGCACTCTTATTTTCCTCCTGCTTATGTAGTTTCGCACCCTACATCAAAACAGCACCTTGCAAATCTAGAAGGAGGCTACAAACAGACTAGTCTAGCACTTCAGCCTTGGAATAAGGATATGCCTCAAAGTTCTGGAAGGTGATGGTGGAGATTAAATTCAAATAATGATGATGTCAGAAACTTACCTACACAATAGAATTTTGAATAATATAACTGTAGAGCCTGGAAGTAATTATTTATTCCCATGATATCTATCCATCCTTCTACACATCCTTCCTACGTGCAAATTTGGAGGTCTTAGCCATGGAAAATATTTCTAAAAGTTTTATTTCTCATGTGATATACCAAAATCCTGTTGGCAATGTGGAGTTCATTACTTGTGTAGCAACAGTAACTTATTTAGAGTCTGCAGAGAATAAAGGTTTTTTTTTTTAACATTAGAGAATACTTCCTCTCTTATGATAGTCTTTTATTCCCAGAGTATTAAAAAGACAATAGATAGGAGAACATAGGATTTCATTCCCTTGCAAGGGCCATATGTTACTGTAGTAGTAAAGAAGTGAGATTCATCAAGAGTACCAACATATATGGCATAGGATGTCAGCTCTTCAGCTCAGTGAGAGAAAACAGTAAATTTATTGCTTCACTTCTGGAGGAGAGCTAGATAGCTTTGCATGCAAGTAGCTTTTGCACACTCCGAGAAAGAGTTCTGGGCAGAAAACCCCAAAACTTACAGGTTTTAACTTGAATATTACAACTAAATGAGCAGTTGAAGTTGCTGGGTTGCATGCATTTCTGCAAGAAAAATCTTAAAGTGGGTGTTCTCAAACAGTGAAAGAGAAAAGGTTGTTAACGCAGTGAAATCTGCAACTGGATTTGAGTCTGCATTAGAGAGCTTTTTTCCACCACCATTGAGTCAATTCCATTGATTAGTTATGCAGTACAGTGTCTCACTTATTTCGTGCAGACAAATAATGGGGGGAAATATTCTTACTTCACTTGAAGGGATCTGGAAAGAATGGAGCAGGCTGTACATCTTCAAGTGAATTTCAGAACAAAATGCAAAATGTTCTGTCAACAGTGGTCTGGTCTTTGCATCTGATTTTGAACAAAACTTTCTGTCAGACTTTCCAAATACATTCTAGATGTAATGTTTTACTTCCTTTAATGTGGAGAAAACAGTTGTCAGGTTAGGCAGTGAACAAAATACATTGTCCTGGGATTCTAAACACACTTAGAGTGATATCCATCATGACATCAGACCACTGTAGAAATTTTATCTTGGGAACAAGGTTTACCTGAATTTTTTTCATTATTTCTAGCAGATACTAAGGATAGCCATAATCAGTTGGAGGAAAGATTATTTTTCTATTTGACCAGTTTACTCTGCACTGATCTAAGCTATTTGCCACTATAGTACCTGCAGCCACTCCTATTCAAAACTTCAATTTGCACTTGGTACTGTGTTGTACAATGCCAGCTGTACTCGGAATCTTCCTTACTAATTGAATTAATTCACTGCAGTTCAGCTTTTTGCTTCTCCCAGAAGCATAAGAAACAAAAGTGAATAGGATCTGTGGTTCTACCAGGATGATTATCAACACAATTAAGTCAGAATAGTGATGTGCTCTAGACATATTTTCATTCAGTGTAGCAATTTAACCTGTCAAAAAACAGATTTTTATGTCTATTTAGAATGAGTAAAGGTGACTTCCAATTTCTCGTTGTCAGAGCACATAAACACATCTGGGTGGCTCAAGGAAAAGTTTTAAATTTGTATTTTCACTGTGATTCTTTTTTCCGCTTACCCAATTTAATATCATTTATCATTGTCATTTTTTTGTTAGTATTCATGACATTCCACCAATGTTACTAATTAAGTGTAGAGCAAAAAACAATAAACTACTTCCATGCAACATATTTTAAAATGTCATGTTTAGGACTTCTGTTTAAACTCCTATTTATTGACTCATGTCTGTGTGTGTATTTGCGTGTGTGTATGTGTCTATCTATAAACACACACATGCATGAAAATGTGTTCTGGAGGGATGCCAAAGCTGCACAGGTAATTAGTTGGGAAACTGGGCTTTGCCATATGGCCCTAGCCCAGAAAGCAGATAGAATCTAATCAGTCTAGGACCAGAGGATAATGTCATTGAAAACCTAATTTTCTAATTCTGGACTCGTTAAACTGGAAAGAAGTGGATATTTTTTTCTGGGATGTTTAAGATGGGTAGAATTTTACAGGAACAATATATTTCTAACATAATAGCTCCCCTTTCCAAAGGACAGCTTTGGAAAGGTCCCATGCTCCCATTTCCAATGAACACATGTCCTTTCCATAAAAACAGAGCGATACATGATCTTCTGAGATAGCCTTGCCAGACTTTTTTTTTTTTTTTTTTTAATGGCACGCCAACATTTTTCCCAGCCTCATTTTTGGGAACTACTGAATTTATTTCTGGAACTTAATACAAACAAACAGAAATATCAAACAAAAAACATTATCTTGAGGCAAGTTCTTGTCATGGAATAACTAAACCTTGGCAAAGTTAACATCAGAAGACATTGCCAAAACAGTCTTAATATGCAATGCTGCTAGCTCCTCTCATAATCTGTGTTTTCATGTTTTTCTTGTGTAATTAAATGTACATCTGGCTATACTTGATCATATAAAAAAAAAGAAAAAGTATATCCTGCATGAAAGAACAGGAGACCTTCCACTTCTCTTTTTTTGGTGGGGTGGGTGGCTGAGAGGGGGCAAGGATGAAGGGCAGGGATGTGTTTGAGGGTCGCATTGCCTAATAGCAGGGGCAGGAATATGAATTGAACTCACCATGACGTGACTGGTGAGTTCATGGCCTAGATCTTGAGCCAGAAAGAGTGAAAAAATTACTCAGGTCATCAGATCTCTTCCATGAGCAGGACTGAACTCCCTACATTCAAATCATGTGAATTAGAAAAAAAAAGAAAAAAAAAGAAAGAAAAGAACCCTGAAATATTATATACTACGCTCTGCATCAGTCAGGGTAACTAAAAATAATAACGAAAAATACTCTTCAGTCATTGATATTTGCAGAGAGTGACCATCGCCTGTTTTAACTTCTCAGCACATGCTAGTATCACCACTAAAACCTTGCAAAGATTGAGTTCCTGGCACAAAAGTCAGCAAATATGTGGAGCAGAGGCCCTCGATCCTGGCTAACTGCAGACTGGAGAAGCAGTGAGGGGAAATCCTAGAGACTGCATTTATATAGAAATCACACACATCTATCAAAGCTCCCCTTCCACTGAAGAGGATCTCTTCTGTCTTGACTCTGGGAGAGACTTTATCTAATCATAGGAAAGTTATTTTCTCTATTAATGGGTAGAACAAAATGCATAAATAAAACTTACTTTTTTAATAACATATCTTTTCACTATATTACTGCAGATTTGGTTCAGATGAGTTGAAAAAACAATTCCTTGCACCAACTATAGCTGGAGATTTTGTGGCTTGTTTGGGAATCAGTGAAGTTGGAACTGGATCAGATGTTGCAAGTAAGCTAACCTAGCAAACTGCCAATTTTGGACACCCTGGTATTCTAATCGAGAGAATCTGATTTTACTAAAGCTTTGCTTACCGCTAGCATATGTGAAAAGCATACAGGAAGGAAAAGCTTGGTGTGGTCAAAGCACAATGGGATAATACTGTGATTTCCAGGAGCACATCTCTGATGCATCTAAAAGCAATCAAATTGAACATATCCATCAGTGCATGAACAGATATAACCCTGTATGGGCTAAGCACAACAGATTAATATGCAGCATAAACAGGTACTATGCTAAATGAGGCCCACATTCAGCATAGATGTAAATATTAGTGTAAATTGTCTTTCTAATATAAAAAGGGGTACAACATCTACCGACTTGTCAACAAACAAGAAGTTTTCAAGAGCATACATGGGGATAAATACAGTAATGAGGCTAAGTCTCTGCAAGATCCAATGCCATTTTTGTTTCTAGTTAATTAGTTTTGTTCATAAGAAAAAACATTCTGTAGTTACAGCCTTGTTTTAAATGAAAATAATTTTAAATTTGAACTTTGCTAAAGTAGGAAACACATCATCATCTATTTTATGGATGCTTTTTCACCTGGCATGAAGGAGCCTGATCTCTGGTATTAATTCTAGAAACCAGCTTACAATGCTTTTAAATGATAAGAAATGGACCACTTATTCCTCAGTTTATATAAGTGCATTACTAATAGCCTGTGAGTGATATGTAAGAACACATCGGGAAAGAGACTTTCAATGTTTTCAAGTCACGTCTTCCAGGCAACTTCACCCAATAACCGCTTTCATCTACACCTCTCCCACATAAGGTGACTTGCCCCATTCCCTCTCACTGGAATTCTGCTTTTCTATTTTTTAAGTTATCTTTCTTGAGCATAAGTGATCAGAATTGCACATGATGTTTCAGCTCTTTAAAATTGCTTAATTCCTCCCTATCCCTGTGTTTCTTTAATGTATTTATATTTTTATTGAGAAAGTCATGAACATATTCAATAGCTTTCATCCAAAGACTTATTTCCAGAATTAAAAAACAAGAAATAAGAAACTCCACTAGTATGTTCCCTGAATACCAGCACTTCCTCTTTTGATACATCATGACGTGATTTTTTTCTCTTTGTTTCCACAAACACATTCACATTTCTACTTACCCACATTTCTACTTACCCACATTTCACTTTTGTCCTAATTCTCATCTTTTCAACATTTTACATAATAATTACCTAATCATATTATATTTTAGTTTGATTGGGTCCGTTTCTTATTCTAGTTTCCTCCAGAATCTGTTTCCTAATAATAGATCAGGTTAATTTCAGTTAGTATTGATAAAATAAATTTTCTTTTCTTTCCAAATATATGCTGAAGCTGTGAAGATCTGTGAAAATCAATGACCTCTGCTTTTACTACCTTTAAATTTCCGTACTCTCCTTCCTGTTCAAGAGTTGCTTTGTCAGCTACATTACAAATCTGCTTTGAAATTTCATGCGTAAAGTTCGTTTTATTTTGAGCCATCCTATAGAGATACCTTTATTTTTCCTCATTCTCTTTTTGTTTCTGTGGCTGAAATGTTTTAGCTGACCTTCTCAGTCTTTTTGGAATTTGTCATTTCTCATCTTCAAGGTTTAGCTCAATTTCCCTTGTGGCAGTTCACAGTTCTTACTTTTTTTTTTTTTTTTTTTTTTTTTTTACCTCCCCCCCCCCTTTAATTTGGGTAGATTTTGGAGCCATTTCGTTCATTTTTTCCTCTTTTCTGATGATATAAATTCCAAAGATGTGTTTTACATATTTGACTTATGTGATATGGGTATGTATTGATCACCTGGTAGGTTGACCTTAAAATTTAAAATTGGACTTCCCTTGTGTCCAATTTATTTAGATATATGCCTGCAATCAAAAGTCATATGACTGTACTACCTGATCAAGTATGCCACAGTTTGGATTCTTTGGACCAGCCCTGGCTGCTTAGTTGCCCCTAGATGTTTGATATGTTTTTAAAACCTTGTGGTCTTTAGTGAAAGAGACCAGTGCAATAGGATCTGTAAGCTATTGAGATGTGTGTAGCAGTGGTGCGGACACGCTAAAAATATTTTATGGCATATTTGTTGATGTGGCCTTTTCCCAGAATCTATCAGGGAGAATAATTATAGTCAATTATTCCAAAGTTTCTTTACAGCAGTAACCCTGAGATTTTGAATCCATATGTCTTCAATAAATAATTAAGTAGATTTTAAAAGCGTACTATATTTTAAACATAGAACTTATTCACTCCATCGTGCTTCCTTTAATTTAAGAGAATCAATTCATAATGAGTTGTTTTAAAATAGTGTTTCCTCAAGTATTTGAAACAAATTGTCAACTGTCACATCAGGGCGTATTTGGACACTCCCATTAGTAATGGCATTTTTTCTTTAATCTGTGTGTGGAAAGTTAGTCCCCTGTGACGCTGAGTACTATTTATCTTTCTGATAACATTGAAGCTCTCAGTGTTCCCCCTCAGACCTTCCCTGAGACTTCAGCAGCAGCTTTGCATTAGTTGTTCCATAACAAAGGGATCTGTGATCTAAATCATTTGGTGTATGCCCCAAATCCTTTTTCCTTTTTACCCTACTTTGATTCAGTGTCGTATTTCTTATTCCAGCTCTTATATGTGTCCTCCATATATCATTTAGTCTTTGTCTATATTATTGTCCAGGGTCTGTGTCCATGTAAAGCAAATATCAGAACTTTGGATTATTTTATTTTGTTGGTTTGCATTATCATACAGATTCCATACCAATTCCTTTAGACAGATTTGGCATAATCTTTTCACTGACTGTGTTGCTAGATGGCTTTTGGTTTTATCAGCATTAGTATTATCTCCTTCTCTTGCTGTTCATTCTTGTAAGTTCCTTTATCTGCAGCTCTATCCACATCTCCCCCATCTTACACAGTTGCACAGTTTTCCCAGGAATCCCAGGTTCTTGGTTCTGCTTTGTTCTGAGTTCAGAGTCTTTGAGGTAAGTGTGTGTGAAGGCATAACCAACTGACTTAAATATGCTGGCCCACCCCATTTTGTATGACTCCTGTTCTCCCAAGTCTCCTGACTCCCTCAATACATTTTATCAGTTCAATTCAGTAAAATTCACTCCAATGGACTTTATAGTCCTGTTAGATTTGTAGGTGTTATTGGGAGTGTGCTTGTTTTTTCTCTAACCATCACCTATTACAGCTGAGCATGTGTTAGAGAGTCACTTCAGCTGGGGTTTTAGTTCAAGAAATTCAATTTACAATGCTTCTATGACAACTGTTTGGTCAGGGGAAAGAAGCCAGCCTTTGGAAATCCTGCTGAAGTATAAATAATAACTAATGATTCATTCCTGCTGTCTTTTGCATCTATGGCTATTTGAAGGGTGATCTGAACACTGACAAATGAAAATGCCATTTTTATGGCACGATACAAGTAGGAGGTATTTAGAGCCTTTTCATGTATAGACATTCTTGAACTTGGTCCCTGTCGAAGTTTACTAACTTTGAATTATTACTCTGTTCTGACCTAGAAGGTGCAGGAAGTGCGTGTATGTGTGTCCTTAGGCATACACACATACTGAGGCTTATGTTTGTTTAAGCTGGGACTCTGAAATGAATGGCATCCTTGGTGACTAACGTACACAGTAGCAGAAACACATAATAGATCACTTCAGACTGAAATATTTCTGGCCTGAGTTTTTGAGGGTATAATTTACTTATGGAAGGATTTCCACTTTCATCAACTAGTGTGAAGACCCTGCCTAAAGGAGAGTGAGGGAAACTGTATTATTTCCTTGGTGTGTTCAAAGTGGGTTGTAAAAAAGATCTACTTCTCACAGACTGGAAGGGTTAGGGGACTTGGAGGGCTTAAAGAGAGGGGTGAATATCAGCTGTCTCTCTGAGAGCAAGAGGTGATATGGAGGTTATCTTATTCTTCCTTCACAGGAATAACACTTAGTTTCCTATCTTTTGAAACAGGTATCAAGACAACAGCTGAGAGAAAAGGCGATGAGTATATAATAAATGGCGGTAAAATGTGGATTACGTCAGGGTCTCAAGCAGACTGGATGTGTCTGCTGGCGAATACCAGTAAAGGACCTCCTCATGGAAATAAATCTCTTATATGTCTGCCAATGAATCTACCTGGTAATAACACAGAATGTTTTTTCTTCTAATTTAATTTTATTGTGTTTTTGTGTGGGTGCACAATACAACTCATAAATGCAACTCATTTCCACAAAAAAGTGGGGAACAGGAGGAAATGAGGAGGAAGTTAAATATTTTGCAGACTTCGGCTTCTTGCTCCTAAATGATTATAAATGGAGAGCTCTTTTTGCCAAAATAACTTTAGAAAAGTTGCTCAGATACATATGCATGGGAGTATTTCATAACCTTATGTGAAAATGAATAAAGTTAAGCCACTGCCAATGACAAAATTAATGTCTAAGAAATCATTACAAAGAGATCCAAAGATATTTTAAAAATTATAACATTCAGCATCTTTTAATGTTTAAGAAGTTCCACAAAACTTCTATCATAGTTTTCTGCCAAAAGACAATAAAGTGCAAACAGTTTTCAAAACAAATATTAATTTATTTGCATAGGGAGCTTTGCTACACATGAACTGTGAAATAATTTATCTTTCAAAAATAACATTACATTCTTTCCTTTTTTGAATGAGGATTGGCAAACAGAATATATACTTTTCTTTTTCAGTAAATCAAGATGTTTAAGTCTGCTGTCTTATCTGTTCCCAAAATGTTCAAAAGTGGTTTTCAAACCTGTGAGAATAAGAACATAAGGAGTTCAGAGATTTTAAGCTTTGGAAATACGGGGAAATAGTCTCCCAACACTATCTTAATCCCTGGCACCTGCCTCCCAGCAGTCCACAGGAAGCATCTCACCCAGTCTGGGATCACTGACCACCTTTATTGAATGGTATTGAATGACTGTCAAGCCATGCTGTGATTGCATTAAGAGCCCTGATCATCTTCGGGTAACCATGCTCCTCCACCTAAACTGGTGGGATGGTTGAAAAGAAGCACAGGTATTTTCCAGGATGTTGGTTTCATCAATAAGCTCAAACAAAAAGAGAAATATTTTTACCAGGGGTTGCCATCATTAGCAGCTTAAGTTACAAAATGATGAGGGAGTTAAATGTAGGCCAGAGTGAAAACTTCTGAAATTTTGGAAGTAGAGGCTTGTCGTTGAACTATGGATAAAAGAAACTGATAAAATAGAGCCTGATCTAAGAGGTATAAGTTTCAGTGCTACAGACCACAGGGCGGCTCCTGAGTTGTCTGCACAACTTGCAGTAGCAAGGTATTGTGTATACATAAAGGATAGAGTTAAGGTTGTATTGACAGGGAATATTACAGTGTGTTTACTAGCTATCAAATTAAATTTTGAACAGTTTTAACTCCTGCATGTTTGGTTTTCAGCATTATTGAACTACACAAAACAAAACTGAATACCCCTAACTCTGTCTTAATAAAGAGATTTTCCCTGGACTTTTCTAATTCCCAAGTTTTCCAGTTTCCAATTCATTGTGGAAGGAAATTGTGGTAATTAGATTGTGAGCAGAAAAACTGCCTGAGCCACGTGAGGGTAATACACAGAGATTTGGAAATCTTCCTAGAAACATAAATTGTGTATGTTTTCATTCTTCTATATGATGAAGATGTGAATCTTTGAAAAGTTCACTGTACAAAGACTGCTGAACTTCTGAAAAAGGAAGTTTGAAGAAAAAAAAAAAAAAAAAAGGAAAAGTTTGGAAAAGGCTGCCATTTGACATAGATCTGAAGAGGAAGCTCCAGCTGTTTTGATACATCCTAAGGATGTCTGTTTGCCAAATACCATGTTCTTTAGAAGGCAACAGACCAAGCCTGTACAGGAAGTGTGTAGACGGCATCACAGAATGATGCACGATTAAGTGTCTATAGACGCACGTATGTCAAAGCTCAAGAGTGAGTGCAATGGAGAACGAGCGGGTTACGTCTGACTAACTGCTGCAGTCACTCGTATATACGGCAAGGGGAGGAAGGAATCCACAGCACAGCTGCAACATATTTGTTGCTAGCAGCTGAAAGGATGTGGGAGAGTAATCCAGAATTTCTTGTGAAAAACTTAATTGTGTTTCATGCGGGCATAACGCCATGTTCAAGGAAAAAAAAAATCTAACTCAAAGTATTAACTTCTACAGCCAGCAGTTTATTGGAGATCTGAAATGGGGTTTCCCTCTTCTACTTTGAGGTTCATACAGAGTCTGCTTTGGGGTGAAGTTAATATAGTCTAGTTTTGACAGACACTGCTGAATGCAGTATCTCAGGATCACTCCGGTGTAGACGCACAATAGATACTGACGTTAATCAGATGAGTACCCTGACTATTTAAAGATGTTTTAAAAATATGCCACTTCATATGAGATGAAAGAGAATATAAGGGGTTATAAAATGTCTGTGCATAAATACGGCCAGATAAGGTATGGTAAAACAAATGACTTGCAGCCCTAATCTGGGATGCAGTTGTGTACTACTTTGTCCTCAGATAGCACTAAAATAGATTGCAAGGAGGAGATAATAAAGAGAGAAATGTCCAGAAAAGGGGGAAAGAGCATGTTTCTCAGGTGGCAATTTAAAATGTGTCTCTTTCCATTTGTAATGGCGCTAAACGGTGGCAGCTGAGAGCAACTGCCTTTTTCTCAAGACAGAATAAAGGAAATAAAGAAGATGATTGTCAGAAGACAGAGTGGGAGAAAATGAAAAACCAAGGACACCTGGGAAAAGCTGCCCAGGAAGAGATATAGCAATCCATCTCAGTGATACTAGAACAAATAGCACAGAGGGCTCCGTTAGCAATATTGGAAAGTCAGGCACTTGACCTTGCTAGCTGGAGAATATGGGCTACTTGTTGACTTGTACTTTAATACAGATAAATGCCAAGACTTATCCAGGCAGATTTCTACTGCTGGTGATAAATTTTAGTGTATAATATCCCACTATGAGAAGCATTAAAATTATCAATTTAAGTAAGAGAGGATTTTGATGTCTCTGTCATCATCATAGCCAGGGAGACTACTAAGTTTAAGTGTATTCAAAAAAGCAAGTAAAGTGTACACTGAAAAAACGAGAAACTGATAAAGTTTGACCTCTTTTTGAGTGAGAAATGTGAATTAATCTAGGGGCAAGTGAAACTAATAAGGCAGAACAAATCAGGAATGTTGTCATGTTTAGAAAATCTGAACAAAAACCACATCTGAAAATAAAAAAAACAGGTATAAGAAATCATCAACACATTAAGCTCCTCTAGCAAAAAATATTTTATAGCTGCCATATGTGGGTCTGGGGAATGATAAGGTTGATTTGGCAAAATAAAGAACCTCTGATAGTTGCAGCTGTTTTAGTGGAGTCCTCAATAAAGTGCCCAGTAAAAAAGAGGCTTAAGTACATCTTCGTACAGTTTAGGAGCAGTGATTACATAAAAACAGCTGGAAGTAGACCAAAGACATGATTTCGAAGACTCTCAAAGAAAACAAGTGATAATATTCCACCAGGAAAAGGTGCTCCAAAACTCATTTTGACCTGTAAATGGTTCAGTGCTTATTTCTTTTGCTCTGATTTTAATATAGAAACAAACTGGAAATGCTTTTTTGGCCAGACTGCATGCAAGATGCTGGATAATTTTCAATCCAAGAGTCAAAGATTTTTATAGGGCTGGCCTGATTTTCTTTCTGCACTGAACATGTACCAGAGGAAGTATTCACAGTATGATTTGCTTGTATATTAGCTTAAATAGTCACTCTTAATGAAAAACACTCAGCAAAAGGTTTAGAAGTCAATGTGGACCTTGCCCCTAATAGTAGTCTTGGCATTTGAAAACAGCATCAGTATTTCATCTCTAATTTGCTAAAAGATGAAACTTTCTGTACTTTATTCAGTGCTGTCATTGAGGATAAATTTAAAGGAAATGACTGCCAGCTGCTCCTGCCTGCAGAGCCAAAGTAATTCTCACAAGGCTGAAGGCCTCCTGTCAATAGAATACAGAACTGAGATGTCTGTATTAGTTCAGAAAGAGAAGTTCACTGAAATCCATGTAAGACAGCAGGGATCAAATAAGTGCAGAATGGGTCTACAGTCTGTATGTTAGCCAACTAAGCTATGTAGAGACTAGTAGAGGATTGCAAAAGATAGAATAAAGAGGAAATAAATACCCAAATCTCGTTCCATCAAAGCAATGATTAGAAGACCATGTCTGTATTTAGCTTGCTTTTTTTTTTTCCCTCCCCAAAAAAGACATATATGCTGATTCGTATGATTCTTTTTCTACATATTGATTTGGCAGATGTAGTAAAATATTTTGTGCAAATCCTCCTAACTGGCTGCTGGCCTCAGTTTACCTCTGAGGCATTCTTACCTTCCACCCACAATTTTAATGTGTTAATCCCAGAACAACATGGAGGTAAGGACCAATTTCAAGGAAATTATTACAAAAATCAGTAGATGTCTGTTCAACCATCATGGCGCAGTGATAAGCGGTGCTTGCCTCTGAACAACAGCAAGCAGAAGTTGTAAGAGGGGAAAAGAAAGTTAAAAATGAAGATGCATCTACTTGGTGTGATTATGTAGCTTAAGTCTTTTGTGGCCAAATCTGGAGGAGTTCTGAAATCTCAGAAGGAGACTGATTCCTCTGCAGAAATTGAGGATACAGGAATCATGTACAACAGACCATTGCATACTGGGTAAGAATCTATGTTGTATATGTAAACCTGTTGGGAAGGCAAATCCTCTCTGCAAGGGTGACCACATAAAAACTCCAAAGGAGTCAGACTTGATCATCGAACCCCTCCTGTGGCTATTTAAATGGACTATATTGTATGCCGTCATAAAATACTTAGGTTTATCAAAACTTGCGGTTGATTTGGAACTGTTTGATACTTGTTAATTTGTGTCTAACCTCTTTGTTATTAGGAATGAGAGGTGTATTTGTTTGAAACTGTCTCTTCTACAGGTATTCTGATACCTGAAGATCAGTATAGGGTAGAAGTGAAAAAGAGAGAAGGAAGAGGATTTCCAGGAATAAAAAATATCTAATTGCAGCTTAAAATGTAATTCTAATGCCTGCCTTTCTTAAATATTTCTTTGCTGTTTGACTGCCATGCACTCAATAAGTATTCTTAAGTTGAATTCCAGCATTTTATTATAGTGCATTACAAGTCAAATGCAAGCAAATAAATAGTGCATGATTTCAAGACATCCACTTACACATCCGACTCCTTTTTTTTTATGACCTTTCTAATATCTCTTTTCTTTCAGGCATTCACATTACTAAAAAGATAGACAAACTGGGCATGAGGTCATCAGACACAAATCAGATCATTTTTGAAAATGTAAGAGTCCCCAGCAAAAACCTCATTGGTGAGGAAGGAATGGGTTTTACATATCAGATGTTGCAATTCCAAGAAGAGCGGCTGTGGGGAGTAGCCACTGGTAAGTCATCGCTTGCACTTCTGGGGCTGACAGGGACACAGGAGTCAATCTTACAAAATGACTAAGAGCACTTCCTTTTTATTGCAAGATATACCTACTTCTTTGGATTTATTTTTTCAATCTGTCATAGTCTATAAATGGACAACCTTTCCCTTTCACAGGAAAATGTGAAGTAGAAAGAAAATCATCTGTGAGGCTTCATAATGTCTGGTTTTGCTTTGTTTGTTTCTCTTGGCGTCTTTGGTTGATAAGAAAATGCAGTATTGTGTTTTGTGGGCTTCAAAAGTAGTGCAAAGTTGACCAAAATACCCCTATGAAATAGATGGAAGAGACCTTTTCCTGCACTAGTCAGCTATGATGTTTATCTTTATTCTATTTTTTTTTAATAAATTAAAATGGCTGTGTACAGGCAGCTTTGTTTTTGCAGATCTACTGTTTTACCTCTGTACTTACTGGATGTATCCCGTGCCCCATCCTGTTCCTTTCCCCGAAGTTACACTGTCACAGAATTCCTGGTCTTCTGAGCTCAGGACATCTTCAAATCGAGATATATGAGTTATCCAGATTCTGGATATTCCAGAATACCAGATCCAAGTTTGGATTATCCTTTCCGACTTTTTTTTTTCCCATAATATTGACTGGTTTAATTGGAGTATAAAGAGGTCCAACGTAAGGAAGTTGGTTACATTTTAGAGTTGTGCTAATCTTGAAATATTTGTACTCCTTCATGCATATTGTATCTGTTACTGTCTGTGTAGTTTGAGAATTAGGAACTGTAAGAGCTGATTTTCTGATTCAGTCACAAAAAAAAAAAAAAAAAAAAAAAAGGTTGTTGTGAGTTGGTCCCAGACTAAATATTTTGGAGTTCAGATATTTAAAAAATGTCTTTGTTTTGGGCCAAAATTCTTCGTTCAGCCTGAGCTAAACAGCACATGTGGGGAAATTTCAGCAGAGAGCGAGAGATTGGATTTCTAAGGGATGCCTTTCCAGATTCTGGCAAGATGTGGCATGACTGCTTGTGCTACTATTGCACACTGCTTAGGACATTTACCAGATAGGGGGGATATTCTGCTCCATTTAGCTTGATATGAGCTCCCTCTGATATTAAAGGCATGAACGGGGACAACTGTATCAAGGGAAGTGCTTCAACCACAGACTCAAGGATGAGACGCTCTGTGCGCAGTCAGCATCTCCTGTTCTGCTTTACTTGAGAAGATGGATGTTCCTAGAAGGGATAGATCTCTCTTAGATGATCATTACAAATGCATGGCCATCCTATTATATTCAGGCCTTTTTGCTCACACAGAGAGGCCTCTGCTACAGCATTTCTCAAATTTGTCCCCACATTTAACTTGGGCTGATTCTGCATGTCTAGAAACTGCACGCAAACAGCTACTGCCCATGCACAGATCAGTGCTCCAGAGTGTGTCTAGTGAGTCTGGTGCTTCTGAGAGCATCCTGCCAGCTGGGCTGGCCCAGGTTAGCAGAGCAGCACCTGTGCTGCAGGCTGGGTGCTCATGCTGAATTGCTGCTTGCACGGAGCAGTAGCTCTTCAAACCAAGATCTCTGCATGCCTGGCTTACTCTGCAGTCAGAGCTTATCTATCTGTGGGGTGCACATTCAGATAGTAATCCTGCTTGAAGGGACCTCAGGTCATCTATCCTGGAGAAAACAGGGCTGACTTCAAAGTTAGATCAGGTTCTTCAGGGCACGACACTTTTTGTCATGTCATTTTTCCATAAGCATCATCAAAATGAAAATAAAAAGATGTCTGTCTTTATCACCAATCAGTGGCTACTATTAAACAGTAGTCACCATGCCACCTTAGGAGAGCTTATGAAAGGAAGAGAAAGTTTGGCCTCACTGTCAGGATTTGTTTTAATTTACATAGTTTTTTGTGTCTTGTGCTAATTACCTTCCAGGGCAAGTAGCTGTACTTCACCTCTTCTAGTACACATGACTGGTCAAGCTTCTTGCCATATCAAAGCAATAAGAGAGTTTAATAATTGCCCTCTGAAATACAATGAGGGCTTATGTAGATGGTAAGGACTTAGCTGCAGATGTGTATACTCGATTTGGGATCTCAAACAAACAATAGGATCAAAAATTCCAAGTTCCAGTGGCATTCCCTAAGCATCTTTCTGCCAGGCAGTGCATAAACCTGCTGTGTTAGTCATGCTCCTAGCAAGTCTGACGCACACTGACTGCATCAAGACACAAAGCACAGCAGGTTAGATCACTTGTATTAAAAACCACTTGTCGCTTGGTGCTGTCCAACTTTGCATAATCGCCTGGCAGTAAAGAGCGCTTTCAGGAAGTGGGACACCACGTTTCAATTCTCCTTTTCAGCCAGAACAACACTGTAAGAGCTGGCTAACCTCTCCTCTAGATGAGCAATCTGGGAAGGGCATCTGTCACCCCTCCTGAGGAAGCCTGCCGAGCGCAGCTGGAATGGAAGCGCTTGGAGGTAGCAAAGGGAGGTGAAGCCTGATCCTGCAGCTCTGTGGTCACTGGCAAGGAACCAGGCCTTGCTTTGTCCTCCTGGGTTATTTTCGTTTTTTATCTATTGACTGTTAGATGTTATATGAAGGTAACAGGAGCAGGGATGAAGCCCAGACTTTAGGTCAATTTTGGCAAGCAAGAAAAAGAAAGTAACTGATGTTCAGAAGGGAACGAGGTGCTTGATCAACAGGGTATATTACACCACAATATTGCAAGCATTGTTACACTCCAGTTTGAGAGACAGTTTTGCATATGCTTAACCATAAATGTTTTGCTGAAAACTGTGTTATTTAACCCTAAGCATTTGTGTTAAGCAGCTTCAGGATTAGATCAGCATGTGTATTCCTAGTCCTCATTTCTGGCCCTCATTTCTATTCCTTCCCTTCATGGCTACTCATTCAATGCTGAAAATCATCAATCTGCTTTTAAGCGCTTTAAGGACAAATCCTGGTATGTTTGCTTTGACTGTTTCCCAAATTTACAGCAATTCTTCCTTTTTCTCTCTCTTTTTTTTTTCTTCTTTTTAGAAGTACTTTTGTGTCAAGTTTCACCTGCCTTCCCTTTGTTAATTTTCTTCTTTGTGGCCAGCCCTTAAAACATGTGTGAAGAGTTCCCTTCTGTTTAAATCATTTTCCGTTTTAATTTAATTTCCAATTTAAATTTAAAGCAGAAATGGAAAGCAAATTTCCTGGAAGGGTTTTTATTCAAGCTTTTAATTTTTCAAGAATCTTATTCTGCCAACTGGAAATTTGATCACAGATATGATCTTTTTTTAGTGAGTGATATGTACCAAAGGCATTGGTAAAAACTCCTGTGTTTCCTAAAAAAAAAAAAAAAAAAAAAAAAAAAAGGCACCCTGCCACATCTGTCTACATGTTGGGGCATTCAGTAAATGTAGTTTACACTGATGACAGTAAAAGGATGTTGGCATGGCAAGAAAGCAAACAATCTTTGTGAATTGCTTAACTGGGGACAAAGAGAGAGTTTGGTGCATACGAGAGAGTAGAATGTCACTTTTCTAATTACTTCTAGCTGCTTCTGTAGTTTCATTTTCTCAAGTAGATTTGAGTCATGGCCAGTAAAGCAAGATGACAGATCATTCTGCATGGATAGCCCACATCTTTAAGAGACAGATTGTTGAGTGGGGACAGTAGTCCACTGTGCATCTCATTAGACAGTGATCAGCAGCATTGTGAGAAAAAAATGTTTTAATTTCCTTTCATTTTAAGAAGAAACATAGCAAGGCAAGCTATGTTTACAGTGAGCAGAAAATTCAAATGTGAAAATATAAGTTGGATGGGAGTATAAGGAAAAGATTTTTCTACTTTTGACAACTGTAGGGTTTTGAACTTGAAGATCTTCAAGATCTCTGGTGTTTAGAGGTTTGTTTTGTCCTTAGGCCACTCCAGAATTTTAGTTCCTGCATGTGTTGTCAGTCAAAACCAATGGATCCAAAACTGGATGGATGTGGAGAAGATTATATGACAAAAGAAGAAACAAATATATGAATATACTAAAAAAAAAAAAGTTCAGAGAGAAAATGAATTTCTCTGTTAAGAATGGTATTTCTCTGTATTTATGATTAATGAATTATAATATGCTATTATGTTGTACAAGGTTGTTGTCTCTCACAGTACTCATGGCATATTGGATGTCATTGCTGTTTGCTGCACAGTTAAGCTTTGCTGCATTAGAGTTATGTTTATAGGTCTGTCCTTTGAAGAAGGACCTGTCCTTGGAAGAACCACAGGGTTCTAGAAGCACAGAGGAATTCTGTAAGGCACTGTTATGTAGGTAAACTGGAAGAGCCATTACTGTCATAGAGATGGATTTGTGAATTCTCTCTGCTCTCCCTACTGCTTTCCATAACAACCACAATTCCACATTTGCCAAAATTCTTCTCTATTTGATGTTATGGTAGCTAATTTGTCTTGAAAAGCAAACTCTTTTCCTATTTCTTTATGTTCAAAACAGAGTCTCTCTAAAGTTGCTCAAAACAATTGCATTGGACTAGTCATCTTGCTTTAAAGCAGCCTTTCTCCTCTCTCATCTGTCTTCCAGCTGGCTCCTACTTTGGTTTTGTTTCCACAAAAAGCCCAGTTTAGGACTTACTGAACATGACTATGAAGCTTAGTATTTCCCCCTTCCTTTATTCTTGGCAATTTTGGATCACAGAATGCAAATACACTGAACAGCCTATTCGTGAAACCTAAATAGGTTTCTACTGTATGAAAACTTCCTGAATGTACATCCTACTGCATTCCTCAGTGAACAGACTAGGTATCTCAGACTTTCTTTTGGGATTGTAACAAACCTTTGGAACATAGGGAGCCTGAAAAGCAGGAGTTGTCACAAGCTTTTGGTAGAGCCTCAAATGATAAAAAGCCCCAAGAATAAAGTATTCATACTTGCCATCAGGAGTACTTCTCTCTAATACTTTTCCTCCCTGTTCCTCACACCCCCTCTCTCTCTGAATTTTGTCAGTTTGGGGTGTAAAATCATCTGTTAATTGCAAAGAACTTGTCTTCAAGGTACATGGGAATGACTGACGTTTTGCAAGAACTTAAACTAGGCATCCCAATCTGAGTTTATTGAATAATTCACTTCAAAAATAAAGAACAATGTACTGTTTGTACAAGATACTGTTTCGGACTAAAACAATGTGTTGTTCTATCCTTTGTTTTTTTTGAAGTCCTGACAGCGCTGGAAAATATAATACGAGAAACTATTGACTACACTCGCCAGAGAGTAGCCTTTGGTCAGCCGGTGCTTCATAACCAAACAGTGCATTTCCGCCTGGCAGAGTTGGCAACAGAGGTGGAACTCCTTCGCTCGCTGCTCTACCGCACTCTTGGTGAGCTTCCACACCCGTCTTCTCAGACGCATTTTTCTTAATGTAACAATCCTTCCCAGGGTCTTTAAAAAGGAACAAATGGGGAGACAAATGGCAGTGTGTGTAGGGACTGTGTGTGCAACCCTGTGTTTTTCTGTTTGTTTTTCTCTGTGTTTTCTGTTTGTTTTTATGGGTTTTTTTAGCTCTCTATCTAGAAGGCAATGATGTGACCAAACTTGCCTCCATGGCTAAGCTTAAGGCAGGTCGTCTGGCCCGTGAAGTGACTGACAGTTGTCTTCAATTTTGGGGAGGAATGGGATTCTCCAGTGAGGTCCTGGTGAGCAGATTTTATAGGTAAGCAAATGAATGGTGAATATGGTAAATTACTGACATAAGAAAAATATGAAATGAGAAATGTGACATATAAGCCTGTAAATAATTTCCTCTCTCTGTTTAAACCAATGCAACAGGTAGAGAAAGAAAGATACCCTCTGATGTTTAACTCCTGTCCTTTTCCTAGCTTTTCTGTTTACAGGGGGATCCAAACTCCCAGGTCATACTCTAATGCCTCACCCAAATAACATTGACAAAACCACTAACAACAGAGTTGCAGGGCACAGTTCATCAGAATTAGGAGTTTTTCTTTCCATTTTTAATATCATTTTTATGAACAAAAGTACTGTTTTGATAGGGCAAAAAGATCTTCAGCCTTTGTTGATTTGTGCATTCCTGAAATTTTCTAGTGAAGGTGCAGACTCTTCTGCGGTGCCTTTCAAGATGGTGTTTTTTCCTTCACTACCTTTACCACAACCTTTTTATTAGCAGCTAGTGGTTCCCAGTGATATAGAAGCTGTAAGCTACTGCCATAGGCATTCTGACTAAAGTGAATCCTGTCTCAAAGCACTTACTATCAAAGTAACAATGTGTAGGGATTAATCCACATGCATTTATATAGCTCTGACTTTTCTTTAGATTTCTTAACCCATATATTATTGCTGATTCTGGGCGGAGTATTGCTATATGAATCCCAGAGTAGTTTCTAGGCACACTAGTACAGTCACATTAATTTGTTCCTGGAAAGAAATAATAGAATATTTCTTATGGTATCAACTACGTCACATGGTTAAAGAGATCTATCTTTTTGCCTCTAAAATAAATTGGGTTAAAGGACTGACGATATCCACCCAGTAACATTTTCTATGAATCAGTGAAATTCCATTACTAAGTAATGATAAGACCCAGGAAGAGTGAAGTAGACTATTACCTAAATAAACAATTACAGGTTCGCGTTATAATCCTGTTAATCTGTTACGGTAGCAAAGCAGCAACTTTCTTAAAATAGTTTTTTGTTTTTTTAGTTTTTTGTTCGGCAATCTGAGTAACCATTCACGTCACTGTGATGTTGGTAAAGTAGCAAGCAGCACTTACCATAACTGCACAGCATGACACTCAGTCAAAACGTACAAAGATTTTTGCAGCCAAAGCCTTAGCAAGTTTCCAAAGAAATGTTAGTCCCTGATATATGTCAGGCTGTTGTTCCTCAGACCACACAACATAATGCACAGTTAGTACTTTATGTCCTTGGAATTATTTATGAGTGTTAGTGGGGAGATACTAAACAGGCCCCACACACAAAAAAAAATCTGACAATTCACTTACTTTATTCATTAACATAATTTTTACAACATTAGGCTTTTATACTGTGTAGAACATGTGACTTCTAAAGTGCAGTATTCTCTTGAAGGAGTAATTACAGATAGCTGTTTTAGGA
The DNA here is from genome assembly GCF_059628265.1 of Tinamus guttatus. NCBI lineage: Eukaryota > Metazoa > Chordata > Aves > Tinamiformes > Tinamidae > Tinamus > Tinamus guttatus. The sequence goes on from NW_028289037.1 coordinate 647,445, forward strand.
TGAGTTTTACGTTTTGTAGATGTTTCATTTTCAGTTGGAGAGATTCTAAAGGAGAATGAGTTTGAAAAAAGATTTGAGATCAAAGGGTTTAATAGAAATATATTATACAAGTCATAATTCTCCTGACATAATTCTGGAGAAAGAGAGAGACAGACTGGAGTTTGGGGTTTATTTTTCTCCTCCTTCCCTCTCCAGCCCGGCCTCCAACAAATGCCTCAAAGATATGATGAGTTAGGAAAGATCAATTACTGAAAAACATTCCATCTATATGAAAACCCCAGGTTATGAGAGATCAGAGAATGGGAAAAAAGCTGTAGCAAATATACTGCAATTTTTCAAACTTCATCACAAGATTTTCTTTTTTCATCTACTGGTCTGTGTATTTGAATAGCAGTTATGTGCACTTCCAGAAAAATAAAAACAATTTGTCAAATCACCTTCTTAAAAAAGTATTTTTATTAAGATCATTTCAGTCACTTAACACTGTTCCAACTGTTGCTAATTTTTTAAAAATTTTGTTCTTGTAGGGCTTTAATAGAAAGAATGCTACACTGCTTTCCTTGCTGCACTGCAAAAGGTTCAAGAAAGCAGAAGTAGAAAGTATTGATCAGTTATTCATGTGAAATAGAGATAGGATACAAATAGCATTGCCAAATACATAGAGTTAGAGAAAGAAATATATTTTTTCCCCTTCTGTGGTCATCTAGTTAGTCCAATATGACTTTTTATTTTTAATTAAGGATAAGTAAAAAATCAAACTTCCATACAGCTTTTAAGTTGTATTTATTTAAAGTACATACATCATTTCCTTCTAAATTATGTTTGTTCCTCAAATGTTTAAAATGTGATTGAAATATTCAGCCTCATTCTTTTTTTTTTATTCTTTCATTCTTTACAAAGGATGATTAAACTAGAATTACTTTAGGCCTGGGCTTGATGTGGAAGGCAGGAAAGTTTGCACTCGCATGATTATGCTAGGAGTAAGGGGAAAGAGCGGAGAATGCAACAAAAGGGGGAGAAGGGGAAAAACAGGCCTGCTTCCAGACAGCACAGCACATTCTGGAAATCTGCTTTTGCTGTATCATGGTCTTGCATACCCACGTATGCAAGGTAATTAGAAAAATGAGCACATCTAGCTCTAATATGAAAAATTGAAGTAGGTAACCCACACAGTGATTAGACTTTAAAGTGGAGTCATGCCCCAGAATAGGCCAACGTCATTCCCATTCCTGCAGTTTGTTTGTTTGTTTTCCCCCAAAATTCCCTTTGGAAGAAATGGGCAAGGGCATGAAAATTGTTGTGCACAACCACTGCTTAGCTATTCTGTGCTAGTATGGCTAATGCCACCATAGCGTATAATATCAGGTCCATCTCCCTCTAGATTAAAGGCTCTTTTAGATCATGCTAGATAAACAATCTAGCTGAAAAGAGACTGTAAGATATTAATCTTGAGGGTATATCAGTAGATCTTGTTGAGAAAAATCTTGCTACTAGTACAATTTTAACAAGATAATGTGCGGAAAAAGTGTTGGCCTTTGTGATCAAGTGCATCTTGTGCTGAAAGGAAGCAGTATTTAAGTAGCCTTTTGGAAATCAGTATTATTCTGAGCGAAAAAGAAATGGTTAGGATTTAGCAAGACACAGTACCAATGCCATCCCAACCAGGGAAGCAAAGAACAAAACCTCTGAGAAATCACTGCCAGAAGGAAGTCAGGCTGATGTAGAAAATAAGCACCCACACAGTTGCATTAGCCAAAACTAACTCTCCAACAGAGTTCTCAGTTTCTTCCCCACATCAAAGGAACACTGGTAATTCCAACTTTCCCTGCCAAAAAGGGGAAGATAAAGACTTCATGTATTTTTTCAGGCTTTTAAAGTTATGTGAAGATAGCATAGCAGTCTCCTTCACACTGTTTGAGAGCAAAAAGGGCTTTTCAGATCATAATACCATGTGGATTTCAAGAGGGAAATGTAATTTAGAGTGCGGACATGAGCAAAGGAAGACCTTTGATTGTTGGTAGTAAATGGCTGTAGCATGCAGAGCTACAAGATGCTACAACTTTTTATGGGTTTGAGGTGGAAGAGAGTGATTTATAGGATGGTGTTAACTGTGCTTGTACAGAGTGTTGCAAGTTCAAAAACTTTACTGATGATCACTAGCCCTGTCCTCACTGTGATTTTGGGTCATGTTCCTACTTAACACCTAGTAAAACTGCTCTGACAGAAGAACTCAAACAAGTACCAGCCCTGATTTTTAGGATGACTAAAAGATTTACCTTATATATAATAAAAACATGCAGCTTGGCTTTTGAAAAAGAAAGGCTGAATTGTTCTCTGTGGGTACAGCAAAGGGGTAAATATCAGCCAGGAGAATTAAACTGAAGGATAACAGCAAAACTGGCATCACACTAAATGGATTCTATTAGTTAGGAACATGTTTGGGCTGTAAATTATAGGGTTCTTAATCACTAGTTCGTTACATGACAGCCTTCAATTTAGAATACTGCAAATTGTGTGGAAAAAAATAGCATAACTATCTCCCTTAAAACAGTCCTTGAAACATTTCTGAAGGAGGTTATATGTTATAGTACCTATTGAGACGGGGAACTGACAACCTGGAGGGTCCTTTTTGTAGCATTTGCTACCTAACCATAAATTGTTGATAAAGTTGCTTGAGTTCTGTGGGTGGAAAGGCTTCTCACCCTCCCTTTTAATTCTTCTGTTCAGCACTGTAGACGTGAGTGTTTTTTCATCCGTGGAAAGGAAAAAAAAAATGCATCTATATCTCTTTGACTGTGCTGAGCAGAATAAATCTTACCATCTAAAAGTTGATGTTTCAGGTGCATAGGATCTCGTGAATGAGACTAAACTATTTTCAGGGACTATTTCAGGATTAACGGAATAAAATAAAAATGTTATCTTTTTCTTCAGGCAAACCACTTGAACAGTCTGTTCCTCACCACTTCCTTGAAGGAAAACAGAATTCAACCAATGGCCAGAGTTCAATTCCTCAAAGCTGTTCAGTGCGTTACGGGCTTATTCCTCAGTTCCTTAACAATATATTGTACAAGCTGCTACAGGGTAGCTTTCCCAAGGCCTAAGGGGAATGCCTTGCACTAAGGCCTAAAAGGCCTGTGCCTTACAAAGAGCTGGACCTCATGACCCTCTGATCCCTAGATAACAGCGACCCAGAGATACTACAGATGTTTCAAAAAATGCAGTGAGGTGGCAATGAAACAAAGTGTTAATTTTTCAGAACGAAGGCATTGCAGAGGAAGCTTGCCTGAAACATTTCTTATATACATATATATGTATATTCACATACATATACATGTATACGCATGCATTTGTTATATTGATAAATTATTAAAGATCAAACTACAGACTTAAAATAGGCTTATATACAAGTCTAGCTTCCTACACCACCTTCCCCAGCTTCCTCATAGAATTCACACAGAATAGTTAGTCCCGTGTTTTTCTTTCCTTATGTTGACGGCGATTCTCTTTCCCAAAAGAAGGCTGCTAGATTAATATCATTAAATTCATTTGTCATCTTGGTCCTCTTAATCTAGGTAGGACATTCTGTCCATTCTCCACTGGAAAGAGATTTGCACTGGTTGCCTGTTTATCAAAACTAAAGGCACTATTTCTTTTCTTACCCAGACACAAAAATAAAATAAGTAATTCTCTACAGACATATCTCCACACCACTCTTTTTTTAATATAAACAAATATATTTACATAATGGCTATTAGTCCAAAACACAGCACCGGAGCCAGATTTTACCCCTGCCTATTTATAATTTCATATAAACAACCTGCAGGTGTCCAGGATTCCTACTGCAAATTGAGGATTTTTATCTGCATTACACAGGAGTTTTGAGAATTAAGTACTTACTGCGAGGACAGTGCTGCAAAGATGCAAGATGCTAAGCACTGCCGGGGGTTTCTGCAGCTTGAAAAAGCAGAGAGTACCACAGCACGAAGAAATAACAACATATTGTTATTCTATTTCTGTTTCCTCCAACAAAGCCCATAGGAAGGTTGGAAATTGTCAGGCTATTGAATTGAAGAGTGGCAGTTTAGAACTGATTTGTTTGGTGGGGTAAGGGGGATGTCTCCACAGAGAATGAAGTTTCTGAAGCAAACTGCCTAAGGTGCACATAGTTTGTAACCCGGATAGCACAGGGAACTTGGGCAATACTGCTGGGGATGACTGTGCTATAAGTCGCAGCTTTTAAATGAGTCCTGTTAGAACCGTCAAATCAAAATTAAATAGGCTTGGAGCAACCTTTCGTTTTTAAAGCAGAGCCATGTAATGCTGATAAAGGCTAACACTAAAGTTTTGCCACATTTGAGGGAGGTCAGGATGCTTCTCAAGAACATATAATCCTACTGCACCTTACGGATAAATGGACAACTCTTCACCACAACAGCTGAGCACAGTTTAGTGCTGCAGCACTTTTTGCTGCTTGCTCCCCAACTCTACCTCTACTCTTAAAATCCAACTGCAAAGGAGCAGGGATGTTTCAAGGTGCATTACAGACCATCTCAACAACAGGAGGTGTAGTAAAGGCGTTCTGCTAACAACTGGCATAAGCATGTAATACAGAGGTGACTCAACAAGCAGTCCTGGAACTGTGCCAGAACCCCATGGCAAGAGCCAGTGACACATTACACACCAATCCACACTGATGGGATCTAAACAGAAGCCTCTTCAGAGTTCAGCTGCAGGGGCTCTTGCTGGGTTTAGACCAGGCTAATAATAATACTTAGAAAGTCAAGTTAAGGATTTTTCGTGAAAGAAAGAATCTGAAAAGTGAGCATGCCAGATTACATCTCAAGCTTTCTGATATTGAACTAGCAGTGTCCTACTAAACAGAGGTATTTACAGTGCTGTTAACACCTGTGTGTAGTGTATGTGCTTCTGTAAGCAAGAAGTTTCAATGTAATAAAAGCAGCTTCATATTAAATGCACAGAACAACAAATCTGTGTTTGTTCTATCAATATAGCATGCAAATGTATTAACCTGTGCTTTCTATTTCTACAGAGACTTGAGATTGACATCAATAGGAGGTGGTACAGACGAAACCATGCTTTCTATCATATGCAAATACATGGAAACACTTCCAAAGAAGTAACTCCTACTCTCTTGAATATGTAAGAACTCAAAGAGTATGGCTTTTGCTACATACCAAGTGTAACAGAATAACACATATTTCAATGGTAAAACAGAAAACTTATCAGTAATTTTGTCAGCGAAATGCTTGTCACAGTCTTTAACCAGCATCACTTGTTCTACATATTTGTCAATATCAAATTTATGTCGATGAGAAGCGTTTGGCTTACTGCAAGATTTTTCATTTAGAAGAGTGGCTAATGCTTTGAGGGGTCTAGTGAGCCATATTAAGCACCTAGTGAGCCATATTAAGCACCAATACTAAACACATCTCCTTTCTAGTCAATGAAAAAGGACACTTTTGAAAAATACAAAAAAAATACAGTTTTTGAGTATCTAAGTCAACAACTAAACATACAGCTATAGTTAAAACTCCCCTAGTAGCCTAAACAAATTTCAGTTTAAAGCTACAATAAATTATTCATCTTGAAAGCATAGTATTATGGCACAAGTTATTCCCTCCCGTAGTCAAATACAGGAACAGTAATTTTGCGCTCAATTAACTGTACCTTCCACAGTTCTCACTTTTAGCTGGCAACTGTCAAGTTGACTTCCTTCAACAGAACTGAGTAAAAATCCCAAGTTACCCTGTAGACAGTAACACAGGGAACTATGATGTTCAGTATGTTCATTTTGACTTGTATTATGCTCTGTCATTGACATTTGGTGGTGGAAGCAAGAACTAACTTCTGTTTTTAAAGTCTACAACAACTGTTTAACTATATGTGAAGCTTTTGGAGGCCTCAATTTCCTCAGTAAGATTACCGTGTTTTCTCTGTAATCATTAATGAAAAAATAAACATAACATGTTAATAACAAAGTTGCTTGTCATTCCTTATACTTGTAAGAGGTGGTGCAATTGCCTTAAAGCAGAAGTGTGTAATAAACACTTTCAAAAGATGTCTTGTCACTCAAAACATCTTACTGCAATATACGTCCAGAATGATAAGCAACAATTCTTAGCTTGTTCTTATTAAAATCTTTTTCTTTATGTTTACTGATGTATCAGCTATACCTTCAAAAATCACAGAATGGTTAAGGTTGGAAGGGACTTCTAGAGATCATCTACTCCAACCCCACCCTGCTCCAGGTGGCATCCGGGTGGGTTTGGAAGATCTCCAGAGAAGGAGACTCCACAACATCTCGGGACAACCTGTTCCAGGGCTCTGTCACCCTCACAGGAAAGAGGTTCTTCCTCATATGGAGGTGTTTCAACTTCCTGTGTTTCAATTTGTACCCATTACCCCTCGTCCTGTCACTGGCCACCACTGAGAAGAGTTTGGCCCCATCCTCTTTACATTCTCCTCTTAGGTATTTGTACATATTGATCAGATCCCCTCTCAATCTTATCTTCTCCAGACTAAACAGGCCCAGCTCACTTAGTCTTTCCTCAGACGATAGATGCTCCAGTCCCTTAATCATCTTCATGGCTCTCTGCTGGACCCTCTCTAGAAGCTCCACATCCCTCTTGTACTGGGGAGCCCAGAACTGCACCCAATACTCCAGGTGTGGCCTCACCAGGGCTGAGCAGAGGGGCAGGATCACTTTCCTCAACAACATCAGCAACTCTTCCTAAAAAACACTTTTCAAGTCAGAAGGTATAGCCTGTCTTCCTGAAAAAAAAATAATAAAATCAGTAAAATTGTCCTGATAATGAAACAATAGTACTAAGCAGTTTCCAAGCAATTTCCATGGTACTGTTAGCTTAACAGTTTAATATTTAAAATATGGTATTTCCCTTTCCATGGAACTTGCCATATAGCTGTTAGGAAGAATCTATTACAATAATCTGAAAAACAATATAAAAATATTGTGTTAAAATTGTGTTAAAAAAGATTAAGAATGGGCATATTGCAGCATTCTCATGCAACTGATACAATAAAGCACAATCTGTAATACTATTTTTCTATAACCTCCCATGTATAGCATATTTTATTACAAGGCCATAGTATAACACTTTGAAATCTGCTAACTATTGTTTATGAATTTCAAAGACTTTTAGATTAAGTTTTCTAACAGAAAACAACCACGAAACCAAAAGCAGAAGAAAATTCTGAAACTGCAAAGAATGGATCCCCTCAGTAGCCATTTCCCTTAATTAAATATTCTTGAGACAGTTCAATTTTTGCACAAGTTATCTTACCTTTTCAAAGAAAATTCATAGGATTTCTCAGATCTTATGCTGAAAATTACCTTTTCCCGGAAGTGAACTGAAGCATTTTATATCCTGTGCTTGCTCCAAATGTAAAACAGACATACAAAAATGTGAAACAGTATTGAATATGTAACATTGATTTATCTGCCTTTCAGTTCAAAACGTTCATATTCTAAATTAAGACAGCCTAAAGAACTTATTTCCATTTAATTAAAAAGTCCATGTGCATTTGCTAACAGGTTATTCACAGTCATATTCATCCTCTAAAAATATAAATTAAAAAATCCATTTGAATATTTCATTACAACTCTTGCAATTAAACTTTCTTCTTCCCACTCTCTCTCCTGCCTCAACTTAGTGCAGTCTAGATAAATTTTAAAAAGGACAACTCTAAATGAGAAGACAAAGGAAGAGAGAGGTGTAAGATTTTTACCATTTCTTTTCCCTCTCTTACTCCCCTATCATCCCATTACTGAAGAAAATTGGGGAAAAAAAAGTGACTATGATGTAAAAGCAAAGTATTCTTTCAGAAAAAAAGATTTCTGGATACTCTAGAAGATACTTCACAAATAAACTTTTAATGTAAAGTTCTAAAACTGAAATAGTTTCTTTCTGTTTACTTTACACATGCCCTAAAGGGCAAGTAAGAGACTTCAAAAGCAAATACATCATTCAAGTAACTAGTTGTATTTATGCATTTTCATTTATTACCATTAATAATAAAAAACTATTTCTGTTTGCAGCTGGATTACAAAAAAAGTTGTTGTCACCACTCCACAGTCTCATTAAAATTATAAAAGTGCATCAATTTTGGATGGCAAATTATATCCTCTGGGTTAGCTTTGGCAGTGTTAGACTCCTTAACAAGCTTACTAATTCTTAAATGAAGAACATCCATTATTCTGGCATTAATATTCAGATTTTTTTTTTTTAAAAAAAAAAAAAAACAGACGTTTTCTCGATCTCTTAACAGTCAAAGATTAAACTAGCTACAAATGGTTGAATTTTATTCACTTTTACATACTTGGTGTAAAAGTACTGCATTAAACAAGTGATTTATCTACCCACTGTTATTAAAATATGAAACCTAACATAAAAGAATCAGACAGCGTGCACCACCATTTTTGTATATTAATAGCAATCCTCTCAAAATTCTAACTCCTTACATGTAGCAACAATTCCTAAAAAGTCCATTATTCTACATGAGGAAAGAATGTGTATAAAAAACCTACATATACCTAGAATACTACGGGATGCTTTATTTATCAATTTGTAATTAATTTATTCAGGGCAATATCTAGACTGTTTCTAAAAGTTAGTAAAATATGTAGATACAATTTCAATTGCTAGAACACTTGATTCTGTTAAGTGTTGAACTCAGCAATGTTTTAGTACAAGAAACTATCTGATGAGCCAAAAATAAGTCGTCAGAAAACGTTAACATGAAAGCACCTTCAACAGGTGCATCATTTTACACCTCAGTATTAAAGTCAAAATAACTGACCTCATTTCTGATATCATACACTTTTAGAGATCATTAATGGAAAAGTGAATATACAGCTGGTAAAAGTTCTAGTGATTCAATGGAATCAATAAATTGCAGAAACTTTAAATATAAAACATATGGAAAACATTTTTACTGTGCCCATATTGAGAGATCTGAATGATTAAAGGCATTTGTTTAAATACAAGTGTAAGTATCACTGTCTAATTTTTTTTAAAAATCCAGTTTTACATAGCTTCTTCACAAAACATAATTTTGAATCTTCCAGAATCTATAAACTATTAGCCCTCAACCCTTTGGGCATCAAAATTAGTTTTGAGGGCACCATTTTTACATTTGTTAGCTTCAAGCCATTCCTTTAAAAACCCATAAATAAAAATCAATTCAGTAAAATCCAAGTATTCTTTGTACTTCCAGGACTACATGCCTGAAACTGAAGCCCTAATTTACAGTATGGTCCAGAATGAAAAGCAGAAACAAAGAAAAAATTCCACAATTCTCATTTGAATTCTTACCTGAACAATATTTGTTTCAGAGGGCTTTTTTGTTTAAGCTAATTCTAAAAATATATTTTGCCCTATAAAAGGCGACTTCATGTGCTAGTGGTTTCTGTATATCTACAAATAACCCATCTAAAAGAGGGGCTCATGTGAAAGTTTCTAATACATTAAGAAGAATATATATAACACTGCATTAAAACCTAATGCAATTACTGCAATATCATGTTTTGACAGAATATGTCAGTTTAGATCACTGTATTCATTAATTCAGACTGTTTTATGGCTGAAATTACACCAATTAAACTGAAGATAACTTTTTATCACCTCAGTTTAATAATCCAGTATATGACAAAAAAAACAAACAATGAGAAGAGCATCATGTAGCATAATAGTTTGGTCTGGCTCCCTCTGGAGAGTGTTCTCAGTCTGCCCATTGTCGCACCTAGAAGTCCGCCCGCAGAGTCAAAGTCATCATCCTACGTTTAAAAAAAAAAAAAAAAAAAAGGGGAAAGCCAAGTTACTGTGAGAAAACCAAGTATCCTCCTTGCCAAGTGTAATTCTTCCAAGTCTTCTAAAAACTAGCAGGAATTTTAGCCCATTGATCCAAGAATGTTCTTACCCATCTCCCACAACAAAGTCATTTTTAAGCAAAAAAATGTGTATGTGCTTTCTTTAAAAAAGAAGAAAAAAAAACACTCCTTTTTTGCTTCCTTCATAATATTAAGTCCAAATAACACAGAACTGCCTTTTAAATAGTATATGCTTGCTAATTCAAAACAGCCATATGTTGAGTTAAACCACATTGGCTGGTCGTCCTCAGAGCACCACACTTGCACATCATTCTTTGTGAACAGAAATCTTGCTGCTGAACTGGTCATATTTTATGAACAATAACAACTTGTCAATATTTTAATGCAGTAATTTATACTAAAAAAGGAACATTTTATATTAGTTTTGTTTAAATATGGGACAAGATTAAGTAACTGAACACTTACCATCTCTGATAACATTTTATTTTGATTTTTAACTTCCGTCCCAATTTCAATTGAAAGCTATTAAAAAAAAAAAACAAAAGAATTACATTTATCAATTATACATAATTACAACATAAAATCCATTCCATCCATTCCAGAAGGGAAAAGTGCTACAAGCCCTGATGCTTTGGATTAATCAAAGCCCATGTATCTTTGTGCCATCACCTCAATTCCATGATTTCTTACTGCTGCATTTCACAGCAATCTCTAATCATATCAAGACTGCAAATCATTTTACAAGAGGGTTCTAGGTAGACAACTTAAAGATGATTCCATAACATAAGGTTATTCCATTGCAGGAGAAGACACAACTGCAGGAAGAGCACACATGCTACTCATGCGGCACTGTCAACGGCTATGCCAAAGCTTTGCCCTTTGCCTCCTTAACTTATCCTAAATCACTTACATGGATAATTTCTTCATTTAAACTAAAGGTTTTAATTTTGATTTGAGACTAACAGATGACTTTATTTTTAATAGCAGTAGGAATTAGAATGGGTTTAGGTCTATAATATTCACTGGCCTGTATATTTACAAAAAGAGCATCTCCTGCTAGTCTTACATACAAAAAGTTTCCTTTACAGAGGACATTAGCCTCCATTTCTGATAGCTATTACACATTACAGATCTGTCAACACATTTTTGTTATCATCATTCTGGCCTATTAACTTCTTCTGAAGTAGTCCAAATTCTTAATTAACCAGAGTCAATTTATTGGTAGATCACTCATTAACCTAAAGTTTCTAGTTTCTGTGAGGACAGTGATTCATTCTCTAGGACAATTAGCAGGATAACACTGTAGCTATCCTCCAGATTATCCAAAAAGGACACCTGGAGCTACAGCCTAACAAGAAAAATCAGCCACACAAGTTAATGCATTGTGCATTTTGGCTGACCCTAATTCTTCCTTGCATTAAATTTAGGTTCTAAACTAAGTCTACTGCTTCACTAGTCTCTGTAATTTAATTCAACATTGCGATGATGATACTGTAATTACATACTTACTGATTTAATGGCACTGACTTTGGTACGCAGGCTTTCTGTTAACCTTTCATTTTCTTCCTCATATACACTGTATCCACTGTTGGTATAGCCATAGTTACCCGTGGGTGCTCCATCGCCTACAGACACAACAGCCAGCAATTACAGACAGAAAACACCACTGCAACAAGTGCTCTTCATATGGAAAAAGGCACACTTGCCATTTCCAAGTACCTTTGCTGAGATTAATGGCTTACAAATCAAACCCAAAGCCTTTCATTTAAATATTAAGTATTTAGATATTTAAAATGTTTAAATAAATATTTAAACATTTGAAGAACAGGTGATAATAGGATCCTTACACACGTTTCTCTACAAAAAAGGCTTACATAAGAAGACAAGTCCGCTAGGCTGCTGAGCACTGCGCCACTTCTATCACTATACTTCAGTTCTGCTCCTGCTCGTGCCTTTGCTCACTGGGTGATGCAGTCTCAGGATGGCCCTCTAAGCAGCTCAGTAAGACAGACTAACCAGAAGAGAAGGTAATCGGTTCCTCCAACCTCTAACAAAGTTCTAGAAACAGCAGCTGGACAGCAGCACTGAGACAGAAAGTGAAAGGTTCATTCTACTCTAGATAAAAAACACTGCGTGACTGAAATCCAACACCTGCAGCCAACGAAGAGAGACCGAGACTAAGCAAGGCAAGCTGAGATCTATACCAAGCTTTATGATAAAGGTTGACATGGCAAGGCAAAATCTAACAGACCCACATGCAAGCAGCAACTTTTACTGCAACTAACAGATCAATCATAACAGATGTTAAATCTTCTCCTTCCAGTGTTTTTTAAGATATACTTTCTGTTTGTTCTCTAAGCCACTGATTCCCAGAGACATATTAGAAGAAGGCACATTCTTTTCCTTGTGTTTCTTTTCACAAGCATCCATTATTTCACATTTTCATAAGCAGCATGAGTTGGCTTTCAGTCTAGCCTTTGCATCTCCAAGATTTGTTTTAATTTGCACATATCCTAACAAAAACACAACAGAAAAGTGGAGAAGTACATCTAGGACAGAATAATGGAAACTGTAGGTCTAATATGTGACATTCATCAGGCCGTACACATTCATTTAGAGATTTCTTTCCAGGAAAAGGAATCAGAATCTCATCTGGGGTTCTGGGACAGGACCGGGGCCTCACTAGTCTGTGCAGGGAGGTGACAGCACCAACAGGTCCTCGGGCACAGAGCAGGAGGTCAAAGTGCCGACACTGCCAGTGACGTGGCCATGAGTTGAGAAACAGGCCCCAAGTTCCTCAAGCGCTCTCAGAACCTGTGCACATCCACCGGGCTATGCCTAAAGTAAACTGACAAAAGGGTTTTGTTTGTTTGCTTTTTTCTTTTTTTTTCCAATAAAAGTACATAAGCATTAAAATTATAAAACCAGTAAAAATCTGGAAACGATCTGACTGAAGATGACAGGTCTTTCACCCCATGACAGAGCCCGGGCCGCGCCGCACGGAAGGAGGGAGGGAGGCGGGGGATCCCCGCGGGCCCCGCCGCGGGGGATCCCGCAGCTGCCCGGGCTCCTGGGCCCGTCCCGGCATCGCAGCACGGGCCAGCGCCGCTGCCGGCCCTGCCGCGCCCGCTTTCCCCTCTCTCGGTGGCTGCAGGCCCCGACGCTTACCCAGCCCCGCGCGCCTCATGGCCGTGCCCGGGACTGCCGGAGGAGGAGGGTGGCGGTGGCTGCGGGCGGTGGCTGCGGGCGGTGGCTGCGGGCAGGGGCGCTCGGCGGGGCGGCCGACGGCGCAGCCCCCACTCCCGCCTCACGCACCCCGCGCGCGCCACGACAGCGCTGCCCGCCGCGCGGCACCCTGGGTAGAGCGGGCGGCGCGCGGGGCGCGCTGGGTAATGTAGTTCCTGCCTCGTGGCGGGAGGGCGGGGCTGGCGTCTCCGCCATCTTGGGGGCGGGCGCGATATCGCCGTCCACCGGGGAGGTGTGCGGCTGTAGCGCTCGGTGCGAGCGGCGGTTTGTTACCCGTAGCAGGCCGTGGAAACAGCTTTGTCAGCCAGCTGCGTGGATTTCAGAGAGCCCCAGGTGCGGGACAGTCAAACAGAGAGGCAGGAGAAATCAGTGTAGCGCTGCAGGGGACCCTACCCTCCAACAAAGACAGGCAGCCGAGCTGGGGGCTAACGGAGCAGCTATGTTCCCACTTTACTGTATCTTAAAAAAGAGCAACCTCTACTGAGTCTAACCAATTATGGATGTATGCGATAGATGCCTTCTCTCAGCTTGTGTTAATTTTTAAGATTGATTCTGGTAAAAGAAAAAAAAATAATTTCTCAACATTCATTTTATTAGGTTATCAGTACGCTGCCATTTCCTGAAAAAAGGGAGGGATTCTCTGTGATTGTCTTTAGTCGCCATGTGCACTCAAAAAAAAAAAAAAAAAAAAAGACTTTGGGGCAAGCGGAGCCTTTCTGCCATACTTCTGGGTCGTTTATTTTGTAAACAACAGGCGAGCTGCTGCAGCACACAGCAAATCATGCAGGTGTCATTATTATTGAATGGTCAGGGCTCAGAATAATTTTACATTTCATTTGCAAAGATAATTTCATCTTCTCTGTATACTTTGACCTCTTGTAATGCTTTGTCAGAAATGGGTTTTATCTCCTTTTATTAAAGAAAGATGTGACTCATTCTTCGGGCCATTGGATTGAATTTATTTCCCAGGATGAAACTAGAATGATTTTTCAGTCCTCAAGCATAAAGCAAACAAAGTCGTGGAGCAGATTAGGGGTTGATGTTTTGGATATTGCATCCATGGGACTGAAGAAGCTACATTGTTCTTTCCAACTATAACGAGCTACCATCCACTTCACTCTCTACTATTTGTGTTCCGATAGGGCCTAAAAGACGCGGTATTGTACTAAGACCTACTTCTGTCATACAAGCTGTATAAACACAGAGCAAAGCTCCCTCTCCAGGAGGGAGCAATATAACAAGTCTTCATCTAGGTAGGTAAAGGTGTAGGAGAAAGCATAAAATAACACTGACCACCATGAAAGCCTCTACTTTCCAGATGACATCCCATGTAATTGCACATGACTGCTCATGCATCCTTTTGTCATGAGTAAAATCCAAATAACTGCAACATTTCTATTTCTGCTTGTCAAAGTTGGACTGAATTACTAGCCTTCTATCAGCCAAAATAAGATAAACATTGAGAAGCCATTCTTTTATTTGCTTCGCAGTCACAACAGAATGCCCATATCTCAAAAGAGAATTATGAAGAATAAAATTTGAACAGTCTTTCCAAAATTTCAACTAAAGCATTATTTGCATATAGAAAACAGAGGAGAAGGAAAAGGAGAACAAACAAACTTCAAAGTTATCATTCATACCAGGCAGCATGAGGCAATTCTCCATCATCTGTTGTATGAAACTCTTAAATGAGTCTGCGAGGCTTCTACCACTGATGAACTGAGACCTGCTTTACATCAACACAGGGATATAAATCAGTTCTTTAAAGAAGGGACCCCTTGCACTACCATCACCAGATTTAAGATTGTGTTCACCATCTGAAGTACCCAGATGGTGTCGTTTCTGAACTTTGCCAGGACAAAGAGGTCTCCAAGAATTACATTCTATAAACAACAAAATTGATACGATAGAAAATGGACAGATTCTGAGAAAACGTTCTTTATGAGTTGCGCTACAGCTAGCTGTATTAGGAGCAATATCCTCTTCAAACACAGTTGGTCAGATAGAGTTGGGGTGAAAAACAGCCTTTTCATTAGCTAAATTAAGAACCAGAGCGTAAAAGTGTGTGCAGGAGGAAACAGCAAAATGTCTCTCTTTTTTTTTTTTGTCAGCTAGTTGAGTCTCTTATATATGAGTAATTTTATTTACATTTTTTTCTTATATGATACCTAAGAAAATTGTAATTTTTGGTGTTATTTTGACACCAAAGAGTTTAAAGAGTTTCTTTTCAATACTCGTGTACTGTGTGTCACCTTTCTTTATCTCCCCGTTACTCTTCTTTCATTTCTTTCTAAGAAATACAGATTTATAAAGCTAAAAAGATAAATATCCTTATTAGGGTTATAACTATAATTCATTACTGAGGAGCTTATTTTTCATTTTCACTTGTATTTTCTGTAAAATAAAAAGATATTCAAATTAGCCTCACATAAGGTGTTCACAACTTACAGTATTCATTATCTGTAACTTGCTGATATTCTGAAATAGCATATGAAGTCTTTTTATGTGATTTATAAATGAAGTCATAAAGTCTGACAAGCACATTTGATTCCTCATATTTTATTACAGCAAAGCATGGAAATGATACTGACATGATTAATGTTTCAGATACATTTTGTCATATTGAATTTATTTATTCTTGTACACTGAAAATACCTTGTTGAAAAGTTAATCTTATAATTCTCCTGACATTAAATTAATGAAATCGTGGTTCCATCTCACAAGCTGGACACAAGACGTCAGCTGAGTATCATTAAAATTTGCTTAAGTTTATGTTGTATTTTCCATCAGTCACTTTTATTTATGTTAATCATTTCACAGAAAGAATCAGTAGGATGAGCATGTCGACAAGATCAATGACCTCGTCCGTTTCCTGGCCCATTCCCTGGAAGCTCTCACGTGTAGGCTACGACCTCGGTTACATCAGTTTGTAATGAGTCGTGCCCGATCAGCACATGTGAATGCAGATGTTCTTAGCACCTGTAGTGCTTCCTATCAGGAAGCCAAAATGAGGAGTCAGCAAATGGTTTTAAAATGACTGACCGATTAAAGTTTTGTTTCATCAAAACACCATCAGAAGAAAAAGAATGGAAAAAAAAATGACCCTGCTTGCAGTCTGCAAGCTCTCTTTCTGAATTGTGTTCTCTGATCCTTGAATAACAGGCTAGTATTGTCTTCAGACACCCTTTAGGGAATATGTGTCTCAGTCTCTTTTCTCAAAAGTATTAACGAACACTTGTTTCTCTCTTTTCTTTTAAAGACATCTTTTACCAAAGGACTGTTCTCCATGTCTTACCTGGTGGTGCCTTTTCCTATTAGCGTGTGCTGGTTCTCTTTATAGCCTCCAATTAAACTAGATGAATACATTTACATTGCAAACAGCTCACATATTTAATAATAAATTACTCCATCACAAATACCATAAAAATAAAAAATGAGAAAGGTATCTGAGAAGATCCTGTGCAGTCATACTTCTAATACACAACTAAAAGCCCTGGAATCTTAATGTGATACTAATAATGTCATGATTGTCATTGAATTAGTAAATATGTAATGAAAATGTCAGTATTCCTACATGTTTGATAAACAGGTTTTCACTGTCGTCATGATTAACTTGCTACTTTAGTAATTAACAGACTGTGAAAATAACAACTCACAGGCATCATTAGAGTTGAAAAGATGATAATGCATGATATTATGTTAGTATCAAATGTTTCAATCACTGGTTTGATAAATTAGTAAGTTGCAATTATTAAAAATATATATTTGCTAGTTAGAACTTGATCTATTGTGCAATTAAGTTAGAGATGACAAGGGAAGATTTCTAAATAAAACTATTAATCATGAAAAAGCTGAATTGGATCACACAATGTTTCTAATTATGTTTAGTATCTTCAAAAAAAAAGATGTTCGCGTCTTTTATCAGTATCCTTTCCACTTAATATTCTGGTTTATTCTAACATTATTTAGCAACTGAGGGCCCTAAAATACTATTAAAGCAAAATCAGTCAAATTATCTCCTGTATTCTGAAAGATGACAAAAGTGTTGCTGAACTTAGAGTTTTCATCAGCCTTATTCTTATTGGGTGTACTCTCCAAAACGGCCATGAAAAAGGAGAAGATGCCATGTAAAACTGTTCCTTTCATAAGACCTTAAATGTGTGGAGGAGGCTGAGCACTGCTGCGGACTGTCAAGCAGAGGGATAAACAGGCAAGTCACAAGTAGAATCGTCATGTGGATTCGTTACAGTGCTTCAGTGATGGAAACACAAGTGCATGACCTCAGGTGCAGACAAACCCACCACTTCCACCCATTACAGTAACTCAAAACTTTATTAAGCACTGCCAAGGAGAGCCATAGCTATTTACAGCCTTAATACCCTTCCATCACAGACGAAACAGATTCTTTCTGGGATGAGGTTTAGAGTCTCCTCATCACAGTGTGTTTTCAAACTACTTTCATTTTTCGTATGATTCTTTTAATAAAAAACTTTTACCAAGTTGAGCCAAACTAGCTTTTTACTTGTTTTAAAAGACACCAGCTTGACAAGATTCAGCGCCAAGGAACTCCTGTTACCTTTGATAAGACTGCATTGCTGTGAATCCTTTGGGCTTCTTTGAACGAGGAAAGCCGTGATCATCTGTTCCTAATAATCCTAGGCCTATCCCTACAATGTTTCAAAAGATGTTTAACACATTGCACCTATAAGGACTTCCTATCTGATAGCTTTGCACACGTACATGGTTGCTGTTTGCAAAACTGTTTAAAATCATAATAAGATTTTATAACTCACAATATTTAAAGTAAGAAATTACATTATTTTTGACATTTCCAGACCTTTTAAAAAAAAAGCCAAACAAAAAATAGAAATTAATGCTTCTTTCTCCTCACTCTGATGTAAGCTACATTTGGGTAATACAGAGCTATCTTTGCTCATGGATAATTACATTTAAAAATAAATAGTATTTACTTAATTGTTTTTGCTAAGTAATGTGATTCTGTTTATTCTTTCCCATGGTTACTTTTTCAGTAACAAATTGCTGAATTGCTTGTTTGATTGTGCAGTGGAAATCTCTGCTATATGTTTATAGATTTATTGTCAGTGCTGTAAAATTACATCAGAATAGAGAAGCGATGATATGGACGCAACTCTTGGTCTCTTATCTAAATTTCATTACAAAGGACTAGAACCAAAATTTACTGAAGCCACTGAAAATTTTTTATTGACTTTAGATCAGGCTATACATTTTTATTAAAAAAAAAAAACCCTCCACCAATTCTTTGTTTTCTAAGTAGTGTTTGCAGTGTAATCTATGAATAATTCTAGTCATGATTTCTATTTCTAATATTAGGGTACTATTTCTGATGTCAGTTTTGACTGGGTACTAATATCAGTCGAATGAGTGGTAAGAATTCAGAGCCATGCAGCAGCCTGAACGTTAATAACTGTAATGTCTAAAGAGGATGATTAATATAGTTAAATTGAAAAATGGAAGTCAAAGTAATTTTTCATTTCAGTAAAACAAATGTATGAGATGAGTGGAGCATTCAGTTCCAATGCTTCATAAGATGCAATTAAATAGTAATTTGATGATTTGAGTTGTGTTTATTTTGATGTCTCAGACATGTGGGAAAAATTTTCACCAGCCAAAATAGAGGATTTAATAAAAACAGAGACTTTGAGCTCATGAATCTCAGGGAGGAGAAAGCTGTTTTCCAGACCTGTAGCGTGGCTGAGCGTTTTTTCAAGACAAGTGTGGCAAGCATAACACTTGTTTCATGGAAGATGAATAAAATTGTTGTGCTGACTTTAATTTTGTGGCTTTCTGGTGCCTTCACCTTAATACTTTCACCTTTTCCAGAAAGACAAAACAGAGAATGAGAGTGAAGTTTCCTGGATTCTAAAACCAGCTTTGCACTTTGACACTGGAGAGTTACTTAAAGAAATAAAAATATCATATGCTTCTTTAATCTCTTTAGTTTCCTCAGAGGTCAACAAAAAATGCACAAACCAGATTTGTGGGATGATTAATTAGAGAAGCTAGTATTTGAAAATAAAAATACAAAAGATCTTGCAAATCCCTTGTTTCCCAGAACAGCCGTCAAAGAGCAATTGTCCATTCAAATTGCTTTTAAAAAGCACATTTTCTTAAGCTGTTACATGGACCACAACAAGGGTGATTGTCTCTCCTGGGAGCTGTGCTAATGGGGCTGCATGGCTTTATGTACTGTGCTGGCCAGTTCACAATTAATTGGATATTTCTGCATGATACTACATTATGCCACAGGATTATATATTGAATAATAAATTGTATATGATTTTTTTTTCTTGTCAGATTCAACAAAGAAAGTGGGAAGAAATTATTACATAGTACTCTATAAAGACACATCAATGCATTTGTAAGAGACAGTTCTTTTAAATTCTTTAGAATTTCAGAAGCTGACCTAGCTTTTAATGAAGTCAGCAGTGAAATTGCTTCAATTTTTATGGCAGAGGATCAAAGACAAAAGTAACTATAATGTAGAAAAGATTATTATATTCCAGAATTGTGCCGCAATGCCTTTTCATGGTTTTCTGTAATGTCATTAAAAGCAAACGTACATTTCATTGTACACCAGGAAGACAGATTTCAGCTCCCACAGTCCATTCACTAACAGAAATAATCATATTCTTTTGAAAATAACATGAAAAGTCCTTAGTTCACATGTACAGGTAAGAGAAAAAAAAAAAAGACATGATAGATGAATCAGAATATAGCATCGTTATTTGCATTACAATGGAGTCAAATGACCCGGTCCATCATGTAAATTATATGCAAAGACATGATACCTACCCAAAAGTCTGCTGGGAGGTGAGTGATTATTGTTTGCATTACAGTAGTCAGATGACAGGTTCCATCATGTAAAGTATAAACAAGGACGTGATACCTCCCCTGGGTACTTTGTAACACTTGCAACTGCTGTCATATTTATACAGTTAAGTCACTGTGAACATTACATTTTCTGACACCTCTTAGAAACAAATAAGCAATATGAAGGGAAAAAATAGGAGCACTAACTTAATTGCATAAAACTATATTAATTTGTGTAAGTTTTTAGAGCTTATGCAATGGAAGTGGGAAAACTTTTAGTTTGAAATAGTGTACATCTTGGTAAAATAAGCCGTTTGTTTTGATGTTGCTCTACTGGATTTTCCAGCTGTGTGAAAAAATGCAGACTACAGGAAATTTTGCAAAATGATGCTCTCATATCACTGAACAACTACATATAAAGAAAGAAGTACATTTTTATGTGACATTGTTCAAGAACATGATTTACTCTGAACTGAGTATGAGTTCTGTGTATATACTTGCGCTGTTGGAAATGAGAATCTCTTCTAGGATCTGAATAATCCTATGGAACAAAAGTCTCTATAGAAATGTTCTCTAATACCCTTAAAACTATTAAAATATATTCCTAATTAACTCTGTGTTTTTTCGTTTGTCTTCAACATAACCTCCCAAGTATCAATCATCAGCTCGGAAATTATTACTTCCTACTCCTCTAGGGTTCAGGTTCAAACTTTGGTGCTGAGATGAGTGCACCCACTGCACCCTCTGATGGCCAGATCACAGAGCATCCTTGGTGCTTTCCCAAAAGTCACGGATAGCAAGGAGGATAACCCTTCCATCGGCACCCTGTGTCCCTCTGTGCAGAAAGGAGTCGCCTACGGACATTTCCATGAGCAACGAAGCTAATGAAACCTTTCTCCTCTGGATCTGAAGGGATTCTCCACAGATTTTCTGGTGCCTAAAAGAGCTTAAGAGCTTGCATAATAGCTTGTTCCCCACGGGGAATATATAAAGGTTTTTCAAAGTGATCATTTATTTTCAGGACACTTGTAGGAATTTAACATTTCAAAGGCCTTAACCCTTCTCAGATTCCATTGAAATTAGGTAGTGCTTGAGTTCAAAATGGGTCCAAGTTACTGAAGGCAGTCTGGCTGGAAGGCAGACATCCTAGTACAGTGGGGCCTGCCTATTCTACTGCAGAAATGCGAATATGAAAAGAAGAATGAAAAAGTCACTTCTGGGCTGAAATATGTAGGGAGGCAAAAGCAGAAGTAATTTAAATCTTTATTTTATGATAATAATTACAAAAGCAAGGAGTTACTCTGTTTAGGAAATGTGTCAAGGGAGCTGAAACGTTAAATTGCCTTTACTTGAAAGAATTCATAAGTTGTTGAATTTTTGATGAATATTCTCAAGGTAAAAGGGAGGCAAATAACATAGGCCCCTGAAAAAAGGAATGTTCATTAGATGGGGGCCAGACTCTTCTCAGTGGTGGCCAGAAATAGGACAAGAAGCAACAGCCACAAAGTGAAGTAAAGGTAGTTCTGTCTGAACATGAGGAAAAACTTTAATGTGAGGATGAGAGAGCCCTGCAACAGGCTGCCCAGGCAGGCTATGGAGTCTCCTTCTCTGGGGATCTTCCAAACCCACCTGGACATGATCCTTTGCCACGTGATCTAGTTAACCCTCCTTGAGCAGGGGTGTTGGACTAGATGATCTCCAAAGGTCCCTTCCAAACTTCATCATTCTGTGGTTCTGTGGTGAGTTAGTGGGAATTAACTTTCAGGTTACTCAGTGAACTGTATTTTGTATTATCTCACAGGTTTTCAGTAACATCACATATGAATTTTGGTCATAAGCGTTAGCCATTTTCTTAAAAACAATGTGTTTTTCACAGAATCACAGAATGGTTGAGGTTGGAAGGGACCTCTAGAGATCATCTAGTCCAACCCCCTGCTCCAGCAGGGACTCCCACAGCACATGGCACAGAGTGGCACTCAGGCGGGTTTGGAAGATCTCCAGGGAAGCAGACTCCACAACCTCTCTGGGCAGCCTGTTCCAGGACTCTGTCACCCTCACAGTGAAGAAGTTCTTCCTCATATGGAGGTGAAACTTCCTGTGTTTCAACTTGTACCTGTTACTCCTTGTCTTGTCACCAGCCACCACAAAGAAGAGTACATGTTGATCAGATCTCCTCTCCATTTTCTTTCTCTTCTCTAGGCTAAACAGGCCCAGCTTGCTTAGTCTTTCCTCGTATGACAAATGCTCCAGTCCCTTAATCATCTTCGTGGCTCTACGCTGGACCCTCTCTAGAGGCTCAATGTCTTTCTTGTACTGGAGAGCTCAGAACTGCACCCAATACTCCAGGTGTGGCCTCACCAGAGCTGAGCAGAGGGGCAGGATCCCCTCCCTCAACCTGCTGGCAACGCTCCTCCTGATGCAGGCCAGGATCCCCCTGGCCTTCTTGGCCATGAGGGCACATTGCTGCCTCATAGTTAACTTGTTGTCAACCAGGATTCCCAAATCCCTCTCTGCCAAGGGATTTCCAGCAGGTCAACCTTTAATCTGTCCTGGTGCCTGGGGTTATTCCTCCCCAGATGCAGGACCCTGCACTTGTCCTTGTTGAACCTCATGAGGTTCCTCTCTGCCCAACTCTCCAACCTGTCTAGGTCCCTCAATGGCAGCACAGCCCTCGGGAGCGTCCGCCACTCCTCCCAATTTGGTATTGTCCACAAACTTGCTGAGGGTGCCCTCTGTGCCCTCGTCCAAGTCATTGATGAACAAGTTGAACAGCACCACGCCCAGTACTGACCCCTGCAGGACACCACTGGCCACGGACCTCCAACTAGACTCAATCCCATTTATGACCACCCTCTGTACTCTGCCATCCAGCCAATCCTCAGTCCACTTCCCTGTCCAGTCCACACTTCCAGAGCGTCCCTATGAGGATGTTATGGGAGATGGCGTCAAAAGCCTTGCTGAAATCAAGGTAGACAACATCCACGTCTCTCCCATCATCCATCCAGCTGGTCACTGCATCGTAGAAGGCTATCAGGTTCATCAGACATGACTTCCCTTGGTGAATCCATGCTGACTACTCCTGATTACCTTCTTTTCCTTGACATACCTAGAGATGGTCTCTAGGATGAGCTGCTCCATCCACCTTCCAGGGATGGAAAAAAATATGGAACGCTTCATGAATTTGTGTGTCATCCTTGCACAGGGTCCATGCTAATCTGCTCTATATCATTCTAATTTTAGTATATGTCCTGCTGAAGCAAGAATTTTTATCCTCAATCTTTTAATGATTTAATTTTCCAAAAAATATGGAGAATACAAAAAAAAAACAAGTAAAAATTTTATATGTGCTGTGAATAATCAGCAAAACAACTAAAACTGAGACACTGTGACACACTGATATGTAAGACTTTATTTTGTGAAATACTAATGAGGATTTTAAAAAACATTGAAGAAGAGAATAAGAAAAAAAAAGAGGTTTCATTTCTAGAGCTCCATTATTAGTAGATTTCTACTAAGTTGCAGGATATCATTATTTTTTTCACATCAGCAATGCCTTTCTAACCTCAATTAGCAGGAGACCAGAAGGCATGCTATGAATCTTTCACTGAAAGGTAGTTGTCAGCTATGTAAATGACTTCATAAATGTGTCCTGAAATGGAATTGCTTTATGCAAATTAACCTGAACTCCAGTTTGCAAGATGTGAAGAGCAAAAAAATGAGGCAATAAATTCAGTGGCGCTGGGATCCAGCTGGAGGAAAGAGCATCGCTTAGAGAAGCAGCTGTGAAGTCCACAGGAGGGGCAGAAAATGAATTAGCCGATGTTATCAGAAGTGTGAGGCATCAGAAGGGGGGGACATCTGTCCAACTCACCCCTTTCAGTTGGAAAAGTCACTTTTCACTTTCAGAGTGTTTCTTCTCATGTGAACTGAAGCATAATTTTAAATACATGATAGCCACCTGGAAAAGTCCTGCTACAAATGGGAATAGGTTTGAACGGAAACATTAATGATTTCTGTTCGTTACTGGTTAGTAGCACTTGAAAAGTCTTGGGAAGAAGTGTAAGAATCCTTGAAACCACTCTCTTCGAATTTTTTGATTGGTAGCAGCCTGACAAAAAGAAATATAAATTTCTTTCACAAGCCCCAAATATTTGCCAATATTTGGTATTTTATTCTGTAATATTAAAGGCTTATCATGAGCTCTTTGCTTGAACCAGCAATTAACAATATGCATGCTGTTGTTACCTTTGCTTACTGATATAAAGCTTATGTCTTTAATAGATAAATCTCACTAAATCTGAAAGTGCTGCACCTTGGACAGTATTTTGCCTGTGTTCATACCGCTTAAGCAGAATTCTTGACCTTAGAGATCATCTAGGAAGTGCCAACATTGACCTTAAGGGAGGCAGAAATCAACCCCAAAATCAGAATGAATAGCTGATTGAGGATCAGTCCAGAAAGCTGTCTAGCATGATGTAGATTGAGTCATTAGGTTTTGGGTTTTGTTTATACTATAATTAGATTAAAAGATATTACCTCCTCAGTCTAATAGCTGTATTTTTCTTCCCTAAAAAATACAACCTCTGTTATAACTGCTGTCTCGATGTTTTTACTAATTCCTTGAAATTTGCTAATTCAAAAATACTGAGCACATTTTGTTAAAGGAGGTATGGTTTATGTCAATATGAAATGACAAATGTTATGTCAAATGAAAATAACTGACCAAAATAACTTAAGAAGTTGGCAGTTATAGTGTCTTCTTTCCCCCAAAACGTTGTCTTTCGACAGTCAATAAGCAATTCTTGCTATTTGTACAAATACATTTCTTCTTTAACTTTATTCTTGACAGTTTTAGAAGATTGCCAGTCTGCTGTTAAAAATATCTTTTGCATCGAGGCAGCCTTTATTTTCAACCTTTGGAGGCCTCAGATAAAATGAGATTTTACATAAAGTACCCCAATTCATTTATAGTATTAACATTTCCCTAAATATTTGATCAAAAATTCTCCCAGTAAAGAGGCTTAAAATCTATATTTTCCATCAAAATACAGACTGCTTACTTCTTGATGAAGTAAAATTGAAGATTGTCACCTCCACAGAAGAAATCATTTTCACGGTGCATGGGGAATATGGTCTGATGTTCTTTATTCTCTGAGGCAAACTGCGATTTCCAACAACTGTACAAAACAGGGTAGCTATTTATAGTCTTTAGTAGGAATATTTGTACTGTGATAAATACAGAGAGCTTGCTTTATTTGATCTTCATCCTGTTGTCTTGTCTGTCAGTTTTAGAAAAGGAAGCAACAAGGATAAAGCAGCAGGAGGGACCAGCAAAACAGCTAAACTGGAGTTATTGACAATAAACCAGTGGAGAAGATGTATACTCCCAGGTCTACACAACTACAGAAAGCTTCTGAAGCAGCTGTTATCCATTTCTAGGGTTAGTTATAATTAAAGGTGTGGTTTCAGATTATAACAACCATAAACCCAAACACCACATACCATATAAAAGGAGCTGTATTCTAGAGAGAGCGTTTCTTAGAAACAGTGTGGTGTTCAGGAGTAATCAGCTGGGAATTGTAGAGATGAAATATTCTATGTGCTAACAGAATGAGTGGTGTAAAGATATGAAGAAAGATTATATGTAGGAAGCATAAATAGGAGGAAAGAATAGACCTGTTAAACTCTAAACTTCCTTCCCAGAAAAAACTTGCTTCTTGTAAATCGGGCCATCTCTAAACTATTGACATATTCTAAGAATCTGAAATAACTTCAGGCTGCACATTATACTAGAATATTGCAGAATTTTGTTTTAACATGCAAATTCAGCTGTTTGTTAGATTTCTGAAGAGCAGATCATCATAGTTCATCTTTTACAGATACCACAAAATCAGAGAGTTTTTCTGAGTGGCTTAAGGTTCAAGATTTATGATACTAGGCTTAAAAATCCACATGATGCATAGGTCACAGTTATGAGCAGAACTGCAATAGATGCTGTAACATTTTAATCTGTGGTCAGGCTTCATAGCAATGGATATCCCATTCTACACTGATGGAGACCAAAAGCAATTTAATTTATTAATGTGGAATTACTGTAAAATTATTCCACTGTAATAAAGGAGACAAAACATATGTTTCAGATCATGATCTAGATTTACTTTCTGGAGAAGAACTTATAAAAATTGGTAGGTCTTTAGCAGCTACGGCAAATCAGAAACTGAAACTAGATCTATGTAAATTACGGTAGGTTCAAGTGTTAGTGGAAAGAACAGGCAATAACACAACTCAATTAGCCATATGTAATCTGTTAGTTGAGACTCCAAAGCCAGAATTACATGGCTTTACTTGACAGTTTAAATAGGAGTTAGGGTCTTGATGAACTACTACTACTACCATAGCTTCTACTGTATTTATTCAATAGGATTATAATTTATTTCCCTCTATGCCTGAATATGAAAAATGCTGTTTTTTAGAACTAGTAAAAGTATACTGTGTATCATTTCAGCATGAACTTGTGAACTCCTTATCAAAGTTATTAATGAGGTATCTTGTGTCTCTTTTTGTTTCTTAAAACAGTTTGAAACTGACTTAGCATCTTGAGAATGCCAATGAGGTGATTTTAGTACTTCGGAGATATGAAACATGCACTGGTGATCACCCTGCTATGCAGAGAACTCAGCTGAGAGAACATGTAGAAAATAGTTTTCCTGAATACTGGGATGCTCCAGTTATGTCTTAAGCTTAATATTTGCCTCCTATTGGGTTTCACCTGAGGCACTGGGATAAATTTGTTGGGGACAGTTTCATAAGCAGTGATAGCTTTCTAATGAGTTTTCTAATTATATTCCCAGTCTAGCCTCTGTATCAAAGGCACAGCGAACACAACAGTTTGCTGACAGTATTCCCTGCTTCATTTCAAACACTCCATTTATCACCTGCTGGATGTTTTCTGCTGGATGTCTTTTTTTCTGTTTTGTACAAAAAAAAAAAAAAACAACAATCTGAGACACCAGGCAGCTCTTTCAGCACTCTTTCAGTACTGAGTACATATTAGTCAGTATGGTGACAGATTAAAAGCCTGCACACAGCTGTGATGTCAGAAAAATTTGCAAGTGGAAAACGCCTTCAGCAGTGAATTCTTATAGCATCATGAAACAAAACTGATTTTAAGATGGCAGTTTTCTTTAGAATGGGTAAATAATTCAGTCTTCAATTTTATTGTATAAAATTAATTATTGTATGATTTTATTAACCTCTTTTTATTGGATTTGTCTTTGAATAATAGCACATTAATTGGGAAAATCAGACTGTTAGGCTGCTCATTTGTTATGTAGCACAAAATTAGAGTTCCTTTTTAATAAGCTTTTAATTTACTTTCAATAAGCTGAATACAAAAATGAGACCAATCATGATTTCAGTGATGCATAACTTCGATAACTGATAGAAAGGTGAAATCTTAACCACAGTGATGGTACCAGGCTCAAAGATTAAGTCCAAAAGCAGCCTGTGCACTTTTAATAAGCTCCTATTTCAAAGGGCAATACAGTTAGGTAATTCTGGGTCCTTGTTTGTATGTTCCTCTGAGGGGCCTACTAGAAGATATGTCTATGGAAGAGATAGTTGCAGTGTCTTAATTTTTTGTGCTTGTTACTTCATTTACAGATAAGCATTTGTCATATTTGTCAATGTGTAATGATTCTTTTGTAAACTGGCATCTATGGGCATTTATGCTCTTGGAAGGAGCCAGCAGCTACTTCTGTGCTTCCAATTTCTACACTTTGATCCAAGTCTCATGCCAGAGAATTCATTTTCCCAAGCAATAGCAATGCAGGTGGAGTTAGAAAAAAAATAGAAACAAAAAATCTGCAAGGGTGCTAGCACTACATCATCCCTGGGTCAGGACCTGCATAAGTATAATGTTAGATGCTCAAAGCATCTTCATCTTAAATCTGAGATCACAGAATGGTTGAGGTTGGAAGGGACCTCTAGAGATCATCTAGTCCAACCCCCTGCTCCAGCAGGACACCCACAGCACGGGGCACAGGGTGGCATCCAGGTGGGTTTGGAAGATCTCCAGAGAAGGAGACTCTATAACCCCTCTGCAGCCTGTTCCAGGGCTCTGTCACCCTCACAGTGAAGAAGTTCTCCCTCAAATGGAGATGGGAGTTCCTGTGTTTTAATTTATACCCATTACTCCTTGTCCTCTCAGTGGTCACCACTGAGAAGAGTTTGGCCCCATCCTGCCTACATTCTCCCCTAGGTATCTGTACATATTCATCAGATCCCCTCTCACTCTTCTCCAGGCTAAACAGGCCCAGCTCGCTTAGTCTTTCCTCATATGATAGATGCTCCAGTCCCTTAATCATCTTTGTGCCTCTATGCTGAACCCTCCCTAAAAGTTCCACATCCTGGGGGAATGCACACAGGTGTGGCCTCATCAGGACTGAAGATAGTAGAAATTGGTAAAGATAATTGATTGATCTCCTCCTCCAAATTGCATGAATACACACAACAGAATGGGATCTGAATCTTTAGGATCCTTTTTCAATAATTTTTATTGCAAAAATCTGTCACACTTTTTGTCTGTCCTACTTTTTAACTGTTTTTTATTTGTCTTTATTAAGTTAGATCCTAAGCACATGACCCCAAAGATCACAGCTTAAAGAGCACATCGGATGAGCTGTGGTAGTTGATCACATCTATAAAGACATGGTAGCCAACACATTTTTTTGTTTTGTTTTGTTTGTCTGTTTTGTTAGCCAGCGGGCAAAGAACCCAGAAGATGGTAAGGTCACCCCACCATAGCCTGATACTCCTGAAATGACACTTCTGTTCCGCTGCTGCTTCCCTGTGACTACTCTACCTCTTCTCTTGTTGTTCTAGTCTACTCCCACAGCAACAGACAGCTAATCCAGCAAATCTGTTGGTATAACCATGTGCATTTGCTTAGCAAAGCATTGGAGCTGAGACAAAGCTAGGGAAAGGGGCAGGATTACTTTTTCCAGCAGCATTGTATTGAAATGTGTTCTCAACCAGTTGCCATGTCTTGTCATGTCTCTTAAATACTATCCTAATGTAGAGACACCCTTCTAATCTGTACCAAAATTCATTCTGCTGGTAACTGTATACAAGAATGTAGCCTAATCCACCCTTTTTCGAGTTCTTTCCACTTCCTCCTGACAAAATCATATATTTCAAGTCAAATAGCTTTCTGTATTATGATGTTTTATGAAGTATTTATGAGAAATCTATGACAAAAAAGGGGAAAACACTACCAAAATTTCATTCTTGATGACTATCTGCAAAAGCGATGTGTTAAAAATATCCTCTGTCGAGACTATCATATGAGTAGTCTTCATTTTCCAAACAGAGGATATCCTCTAAGTTACTGTAAAAGAGAGAGAGAAAAAAAAAAAAGAAAAGAAACCTTTAAGAAGGTTTGCTTTGTTTTCTGTCAGGTAACTGTATCTAAATGGATGATTTTGTGATAGAAGCATCCTCCTGTATATCAAAAATCTTGTTCCAAAACCAGTTGGGAATAAGAGCTAATTTTTATCTCTACATGGAAATATGTATTTTCAAGTAACTCAAATGAGAAATCATTAAAATATGTTTTAGCTGTGAGGAGCTTGGGGTTTTTTGTGTGCTTTTTATGAATCTATGAAATACTTTGTGCTTTTCCTTTGAGTGTTATGGACCATGTTTATGGTTACTGAGCTTATTTATTTTCTAATCGATGTGATAATCACTTTGGAGGTGGGGGCTATTAGCAAGTCATTAGGAGCTAGTAGCAAGTAAATTAAGTAGCTGTAAAACACCATATGGTTTCTTGTTTGCTCAAAACGGTAGCTCTGCAGAGGAAAATGCAAGGTCTAAAAAAGCACCCATAATAAGTATTTTTGTGTAATGCAGGAAGTACTTTGCTTGCTATATTGCTAAACTTCCGTTTGACTTCTTCAACCGCTCTGGAGAGTAGCTATGCATCATAGGTGCTTATGTTCTGCTTACCTAATGGCTGTGGCACTGTGTTTCTTTTGCAACAGGAGCATGTGCAAAGCCAAGTGACTAATCCCTCAGACCGTTTCTTAGCATCAGGGACTTGGCAAGAGCAGTTGGTCTTTGGGGACTTTAGGAGAGAGGGAAAGCCTTTTTTTTCGTACTTATTAAAATAAACATATGATATCAAATATTAGCATTTCTTCTCTTTCCTTGTAGAAATTAATGTGTTTGGTTAGTTGTATCTCCCCTGTAAATGTGTAGGGGAGCACACACTGGCTTGTGATGCAAAATGTTCAGCTTCCAGTCTAGACTATATTCAGCTGAATACTACCTGTTTTCAGTTTCAAATCTAGAGCTCATTATAAATAGAGATTGACTGAGGCTACAAAACCTGGACCCATGTTCTTAGTGCTCACAAAGCTCAAGCTATAGCCTGAACTGAGGAGCTTTTCATGGCTTTTCAAAACTTTTCCCAAAAACTCTTTTTTTTTGGCATGTGTTTTCTTAGCTGAGAATCTTTATTATCCTTATCTGGTTATCAGTTAAAAAAAATAAAATGAGGCTTACACCCTGTGAAATTTCAAATATGTAGAGGTGTGCATGCAGTCAAACATAACTTTAGTGAATAAGGAGTTATCCTAGTTGAACAGATCAGATTTCATTTGCTCTGATAACAGTAGCTGAGAATTCACTGTGTTGTTAATGGCTTGACATGTAGAAAAGTTAGTGATACCTAAGAGAAACTTCAGTTGCTGACCTCAGGAATCATGAGTAATCCTGAGGTCAGCAGTGGGATCAAGACTGACTCAGCTCTACGTAATATCTATGAGCACACTAGCAAAGCAAGACACTGATGAATTATTCTGGAGAAAACGCAAGGGGAAAGTGATTTCCTCCGTCATTAGTCAAGACAGAGCGATAAACATTGTTTGCTTTTATTTGGTTTCCCTGGTACACTGTAGTTTTTCACTGACTTCTGTCATCTTCCCCTTCAGTACCTCCTCCCTGTCAGCCAGCAGTGAGCTATAAAATGTGTAGGCTCTAAATCTGAGTGCTTTGTTACTCTCTTTTTGCTTCAGGCAGAAGGAATAAAATTAAAAGTAGATTAAAAGTAGGAGTAGTCCAGAATGCTTGGTAAAAACTCATTTCCACAGGAAACCTGGATGGCTTGGAGAGCAGAACCACTGTTCAGGGACAGAAAATTGTTCTTAACCTGTCCCTTCAGTGTTGATAAGGAAGGGGTAACAGACTTAACCATCACAGAGGGAGGGGTTTTTTTAAAATCCCTTTTCTCATTTTGGGGGTGAAGTTCCATAGGTTTCCCAGAACTGAGAAGCCAGAAAAAATGCGTTGGGATATAACTATTGTTTGATGTCCTTCACCTTGAGGGCTTGAGGCCCTTGGTAAAGAAGTTGTATTAAGGAAGGTTTATATTTTTGGATTCCAAGTCCTTAGACTTTCAAGGCATATATTAATTATTAATAATAAAGAACTTCTGCTGTAACTGATTGGATTTGGGGTGCAAACTATATAGAAAAGACCTAGGTGCCTGGCTTTTATGTATAATTACTGTTATCAAGGTAATAGATGCAAATTTATGCTTTAGATAGGCTTATTGGTCTTTTCACAGAATCACAGAATGCTTAAGGTTGGAAGGGACCTCTAGAGATCATCTAGTCCAACCCCCCTCCTCCAGCAGGGACACCTAGAGCACTTTTGGATTTTAGATTTTTTTAAAGCTGCTCACATGTGCTTGATTGCTTATCTAATAGAAGTTTGAAATATTTTATCAAGAAAGCAACAATGTCAAAATGGCCAAGAAGAATGCTCAGTATTATGCTGATATGTCTTGTCCATCCACTTCAGACTATATAGGACTACATAAGACCAAGTGTGAAGGGGAAGAGCCAAGATATAAATTAGCTGTCCAGGGCAAGTTCAGGTTTACTTTTAGCTTTGTGACAGCTTTTTTGGGGGATAAGTACTTAGTGGGAAATAGTCATGTTAGAAAGCAGAACTTGTATTTTTGTGTATACATTTGGTGTTTTTGAATATGACTGTTATGAAATCAAAGAGCTAAATCCTTAGTTTACTGTGGCCAGCTGTTTCTCTGTATCATCTGTGCAATTTCAGTAATGTTTTTTTTTTCTTGCACTAATAGTTTGGCTGTGATCAATACACATTCTCTAAAATGCACACAAAAACTAAAATTAAAATAACCAAAATCAATTTAAACTGGTGACCTGTGTTTTTTATTTTACTGAAGAATGGTTTATATCTGCTTATTGTGCTCATAAAGAGGAATTAATTTTTTGATCCTCTGCAGTAGATTTTTTCTGTGGTATTTTTCTCAACTATAAATGCAAAGGACTGTGATGTTTCTTCTGTTGTAGTTTTTTCTCAGCAAGCAGATGGCTGAAAATTATAATTTAAGACTTCCTGCTGCAAAAGGTATTAATTTTCATAATACTCAGTCTTCTGTTGAAAACAGAAAAACATTTCTATTAAAACATAAATATGTCACAGCTCAAGTTTGCTTGCTTTTCAGTTGTGTGTGATAGTGTAATGCCTCCTGAATGTAAGTTGGAAAGTTCAAAAAGCAAACTGGAAATCTCAATTCAAGAGTTCCTATGGTTTTATATGAGAGCCCTCCTTTTCCTTCCTTCCCTCCTTTTATTAGTCCTAGTGGTATAATGCTTCTAACTTTCTACTTTGGCTAATAATTTCTTGTTGCCTAGATGGTTATTGACATGGATTATCATCTAATGTTTTTTCTCCCTAAATTTCCCACTTCCATTTTGAAGTATGTATTATTTTAAGCCATCATCTAGGTCTTCTACTTTTCTAAAGATGCATTGCTCAGAATTTGGGTGGAAAAAAAGAGCTCTTCAACTTATTATTTTGTAATCCTTGACCAAAAGCATTGGGTTGATTGTGCTCTCAGTAGCTGTTTCCTGACCTGCACTTCCCCAAAGATCATTCTGAAGTTGTTTTTAGCAGCTGTGAGATAAGAAAGACGTTCAAGCAGTGAAGCAGTTCAAATGCCAAAACATATTTTTAAAAGGCAATTAAAACTGATTATTTCCAGAGTTCACAATCTCTGTATGTCCAACAGTGTAATAGAGCTTCTGAGATTAATAACTACTACCATACCATACCAGATAAACAAATTAAAAGTCCCTAAGAAGGAGTCCTTTGCACCTGTCTCTTAATGAGCTTTCAAAACAATTGCTAAAGTCCCTATTTTGGACCCCTGAA
This sequence comes from Tinamus guttatus, assembly GCF_059628265.1. Lineage (NCBI taxonomy): Eukaryota > Metazoa > Chordata > Aves > Tinamiformes > Tinamidae > Tinamus > Tinamus guttatus. The sequence goes on from NW_028289037.1 coordinate 680,668, forward strand.
AATCTTCATTTTTAATGGTAATTGAGGAATATACAATAACATCAGGTTAAAGAACCATTGAGACTCTCTGGCTGTCAAAGCTGCTGCTGTACAAACACCTCGGTTGATCTATTTTTCAAAACATGCAAACCATCTAAAGTGTAACTGAAATAACTGGAAGTTCAGCATCTCTGGAAGCTAGACCCATTAAAAGTGTAGAAAATCATCAGTGGCTTATTTTGAGTCACCAAACACCATTCTATAGTGAAATGACTATTTAAAAGGCTATTTATAGGTTTAAATGTGTTCTATTATGGTTGCAAAGTTTTGAACATTGGTAGTAGGTCCTGGTAGTTATAAGACTCAAATCTTCAAAACAATTGTAAAAACTCTTAAGTCTAGTAATCAATCAAAATGGGAAAAGGGGATCAGCTACAGAGACCAGTGCAGTCATGCAGCAAGAGGAAATACCCCACAGTGAGGGAGTTATACCTGTATATACAGAAGTGCTTTTCAGTTTCCTCACCAAATCCTGTAAATATACTTGTTATTCACCCAATAAAGTCCTGTGACAATGACCTTATCTCTATACATTGCAGTATTTAACTCTACAGTTTTATGTGGCTGCTAGTCAGGAACCATTTAAGGAGAGCAATTTTGCATGGCAATTTTTTGTCTACACCTAGAAATTCTGTTCTAGACTCAAAATCAGTCTGGATGATCTGAAACTGAAATTAAAATGCACCTGAATTTACTTTAGTGTCATTAAGGCTAGTCATCTTTTCCCTCATGTTTTCTCAGCTTTTTGTTTTACAGTATTTCAGACTTGCAGTAACAGACCATTTTGCTGCTAATAGCATATTTGTGTGCGGAAAGTAAAAGAAAAATGGCTGGTAGACATAAGTGGGATGTGACTGTCAGGATTCTAAACTGAAAATGAAATTCATGAGCATTGCAGGAAAGGAAATGTGATTGATACTCCCCTGCTCAGTCCTAGTCTTTTGTGTTAGGCTTTACCTTACTATTTTAAAATAACACTGGTCGTCTCTTAATTAAGAAGAAAAGAAAAAGCTCATCTTGTATTCCTTTTAACTGTTTTTTTATATGCACATTTTTCTGCACAGCAAAATCAAGTTTTCAGCTCAAAATAAAGAAACTAAAAGAAGCAGCTACCTACAGAAGTCGACGTTTGTATTCATGAGTACCTGACTTTATATAAAGAGGACTATTTCTATGCTGTTCTGTAGATCACATGGTTATGTAGATCATTTCTGAAGATGCAGTATTGATGAAGTTATCTGAAAGACGCTGGATATAAAATACGTCTTTCTTCAAAGCTTGAAACTTGTCAAATAACTCCAATATAAGCCTATAGACCATTCATTACAGGAGTCAACCTGTAGAGAGGATTGATTTCCTTCCTTGCTTTCCATTTAAGACAGAAAAGGAAATAAATGAAATTCTGCCTACTGCTGTCAGTGTTCAAAATAATTATCTGTGCTAGTCTTCTAGAAGAGACAGAAAAAGCATTCAACATTCAACAGAAAAAAAAAAAAGGATAATTCCGCATCCACTTCCGAAGTTGAGTGGTTTGACTCTAGAAGTGTCCATTTCCTTCATGTCTTCATTTCCTTCATAAGTCTGGAGGAGAAGCTCAGAGCTAAAGCCTATAATGTGAAAACTTGTATTTGGATGGTTTGATAGCACCTGCTATGTCAGCTGAGGTATGTCAACATTTTGTAAAACAAAATAAGCCCTCTTTGTCAGAAAATGACACGTAACTCGTATTCTTGCTATACATTTTTGGAAGAATATCTTCCTGAATACCTGAAAGCAGCCGTTATGTTTTCTAGTGTGATGCCAGAACTTCAGGAAAGTGAAGTAGAGCTCATACTTGCAATATTGTATGGCTGCCTGTCAAAATTTAATTTGTTCTCAGAGGCATGTCTGAGAGAATTTATGGACACTTGATTGCCACAGATGTTCTTGGCCATTTGTTGAGGAATGAATGTACACAGGAAATTTCTGGGTTTCGAATGGGTTTTAAATCTGCTGCAGTTTCAGACTGAGCAACAGGATGTACAAACAGTCACCCATTTCTGGGCAGCTCTGATTTATCTGAATATTCTAGAAGATACCATCAAAAACAGAAGTTAAGAATAGTGTATAAGTGCATCTTGTGTATGAATGTACTTGTGTGGTCTCAGCCGAGGACCCTTTTTCATGTCTTATCTCAGCTATTAGAGGAAAGTCAGCTCAGCTGACTTTCATTGGATCTTTTCGTTCGATCTTGAGTGACCTCTGCAACTTTTTCCTGTTTGGTTCAATTTAACAAGACTAGATTTTCAAGACTATTTTATGAATTAAACCAAGGGATGCCTTTGTTAATGCATTCCATACTAGTATTTTAGATAAGCTGATTTCCAGTTTCATTAAAAACTAGCAAAAATGGAAATTTTAAGTAGGCAGCTCTTAACTTCGCATTTCAAAATGAGTGCAGTAGCTGTCAAGTTATTCTTCTGTTAAGCAAATAACTCCAGATAAGATGCTACCTAATGTCTAGCACCAACATTTGGTAGCTCGACATTCATGTGAGTGCAGGAGATTCAAGTTTCATATCTGAATAGGCACATTTGGTAACTTGAAGCAGTCTGACAGATCCTAGGTAAGTGACCCAACCCCTGACTACTTCAGAGGTACATGTGATGCTTGCCTGGGGGGCCTAGGGCCAAGGGAAATTTTGCAGATAGGAGGAATGCTCTGAAATAACTTATTTTTCATTCTGAAGTAAATTGACTTCCCAAAACTCATCTTCTGCAGGACAGATTCATCTTTTATTAATCCTGCTAGTAGTTTTAAAATACTGGCATATCTGAAATGTCATTTTTATCCATTCAAGATGGTAAAAAAAAAACACTATTAGACATTGGTAGCTTCATGCGGGCTTAGCGTAAGTGAAAGTTTCCTTTGCCTTCGAGATTCTATTTCTGACTGCTTAAGATAAAACTTAGAAAAAATGAATGTTTATGTTCCCACAGTGGTCTCATACTATTCATCTTAGGAAGCATGAGTTTATTATTGTGAACTATATCTATTCTGCTTTACGCAGACAGATTCTGTTTAACTCTAGGGAGTACAAAAATCTGGGTTTCTGTGATACCAGAAATTTCTTGGATGTAAAACTGACAAACTGGAAAGATGAAATAACACAGGTTTAATGGAAATTGATCTCATGCTTATTTTAGGCAGTGCACTTGATTTGCTACTGTGACTTGTTTTAAAAATATTTTATAAGTGCAGCTTGTATCAATAGTGAAGTTTATTCAGCCTAAAATTAAATTAACAACATAAAAAAGGTATTTTTTTAAACTGCATATTAATATCCTGGCTGTCAAGTAAAATCCATCATCCAATGGAAAATGTTTGTTTACATCTATTCAAAAACCAGTCTTAAATTATCATGGCAATTCTGGAATCGGTGCACAGCTGGAATGTGAAAGTCACTTCCATATACTCCAAAATATGCGTACAGGAAGAAAGAATCAGGAAGCCACAACAAAACATGGCAAAAGAATGGGAGTTTGCGTGTGCAGAGACATCCCTGAAATGTTGCCAACATTTCAACAGAAAGTAAGAAAGCAGCTTGACACTTTTCATAGTACCTCTCTCTAAAAAAAAAAAAAAAGAAAGAAAGAAAAAGTGGTAATTTAAGAAATATTTCCAAACACAGCCTTAGATTAAATTAATTTTATAATATTAGGTAGCTTGAATATTAGACTGCTGTTTTGTTTCCTTGATATTTGGTTCATTAAACCACCCCAAACAGATAATTAGCAACCTCCTCATCTCCATATAATTAGTTTCTGCCTTTCACGCTCTTCGTTTTTGTTTACTAAAGAAAGAATTACCTGGGAGATGGGAGTAGGCAGACTGAAATGTGTGTTCTAATAATTTGGGTAAATCCCTTCCATTTTTTTTTTTTTTGTGCCAAATGAGGCTTTCTCTTTCAAAACCTTCTTTGTTGTTCTGAACTCATGAAAACATTTGCACTGCATGGTTCTCTGTTTCTGCAGTTCAGATTTGGCAATGTGAAATAACCCTATCTCTCCTCCGGGTTCGGTGTCTCCAGTACAAAGCTGAGCCGCCAGGAGTTCACCAAGATCCATACCTGTCACTTCTGTTTCATTCAGCAATTGGTTTTCTGTTGGGTTAGATGCCAAGAACAACGATTCTGTCCTCCTCTTTTCCTTAGAACTTCTTCATTCTCCCTATATTGCAGAAACCAGCCGTGGGACCAGGAGTGGAAGTCAGTTCACTTTGGCTACACATGCAGTGGAGGTTTTCCCTGTGTAAATGCTTTTCCAGTAGTCAATCTAAGAGGAGTAGTCAGCTGGTAAGAAGGTAAGCTTTTTTATTTTGTTATAAGTCCTGAGCTCTTAGCCAGTGTTTGCCATCAGTAAATCACTAAAAGCAATATTATCAAAAGTGCTTGCAATTTTTAGGAAGGCCAGTCTAAAAACAAAAAACAGTGGAATTAGTTTTCTTGTGTTACAGACTTTGACTTATCTATCTTCAAGTGCCAATAGGGCATTTCAAGTCATACTTTGATTTTGTGCCCAAACAACTTGAACAGCTTCATTTGTCTAACCTGCTGCGCTCATGACTAGAAAAAGTGTGTAACGTGCATGTCCAGATCTAAGGATATAACCTGAGAATTCTGACAGACCTGGCCAAATGGACTTGCACATCACTGGTCCCTTGACAGGCCCCCAGAATATGCCTCTTTTTTTTTTTTTTTTTTTTGAGATGTCTTCTCTTTTGTTGAAAATGCATAGTCTACATCAGTCAGGTTGCTAACTGTCCACCCAACCTTCTCGATTCCTGCTGGCCTTTGTGCTTGATGCATTCAGGTTAGTCCAGATACCTTAGTTCCTTAGGATCTTGAGAAGAATAGAATCATAGAATTATTGTGTTTGGAAAAGATCTTTAAGATCATCGAGTCCAAACATTAGCCCTTCAACAGCACACCTGTTAAACCATGTCCCTAAGTACCTCATCTATCAAATTATAGAATCATCATGGTTGGAAAAGATCTTAATATCTTAAGGGATCATAAAATGTCCAGGCCTTAAAACTTAAAGAAAAATCTTTCTTCAGTTCTAGTTTAATTCTTTGATTTCAAGTCACTCAATGTTTAAAATGATGAAGCAGGATTCATTGCGTAGAGGAGGAGAAGGATATGAGCTATGTGAGCCATAAGAAAGTCAAAGGTCTGTCAGTAGGTTCTGAGCCCAGATGCCGTTTGAGAACAGGCAAAAAGCAAAGGCATGGAAATGCTCCTTGCCCTGAATTAGAGGTCAGAGCTGGTAGAGCAGAAACTCAGCAGTGTTGCTCCTCTCTCACTGCTCAGGCACAGTAGAGTGATTAAAACGTGACACAGGTGACACAGACCATCTCACCAGTGCAGTGTATTACCACATATCTTGGCCTAACTTTGGCTGTTCAGAGTAGCTCATGTGTACACATTTCTGAATTGCTTGGTCAGGTTATAGTCTTGTGCCTGCACAGCTCCACAGGCATTTGCTGCTGATACAATTTGAAAAGAGCTGAATTTAGTAATTTGTTTACAATAGAATTTAGTTTTTTGTTTTCCTCAGGAAGTAAACTTGCACTATGTGAAGAGCAAACAATTGCACTAATTTTCTGGTTTTATCTTTTAATCCTCTGTCCAGAGAAATGGATCTGAGTACTCGTTTCAAATGGAAGACTACTGATAATCTTGCCAGAAAACAAAACCTCCTACTTAGGCCTTTACAATGTGGAACCAGGGATACCAGCTTTATTTAATTTAAAACAAACAAACAAACAAACAAGAAAAACCCAGCATAATCTACTTTCTAGTGAAAACTGAGCTAGTGTGTGAATTTGCTTTCCTGTTAATGGCATTATGAATTGCTTTAGTCTACTCTTTATACAGTATTTTTTTTTATTTTTCCAGTACATGGTGCATAATGAAAACAGATAATGCTTTCTTGTTCAAATCATGCATTTAACCTCAGAGCTTTGTTAAACTAGGCAAATGACATTTTAAAAAGCTGTCTGCATCGAAAGTTGGAATACTAGCTGCTAAAATAGCTATTTGTTATTAAATGCTAAGTGTTATTAGGTGTTATTAAATGCTAACATGTCATAGTGACACCCGAGTGAGACTTGAATTCTTGTTAGATGTGATGCAATGTTGTGCACGGCAATTACTAGTTCTTCACTTTTTTTTTTTTTCAGCAGTCAGGGCTCAGCTATGAATAAAAGTTTTCTATTGATATCTCAACAGGAGAATTACCGTTTCTGCTCTGCCTGGCTTTCTCTGATCTCCTCTTGGACATTTGAGTATAGAAAGAGTTGTCAGTTTGAGTCAGAGGAAGAAACTTCCTTCTTCAGTTGCTGACCTAGGAGATCATTGTTTAAAATAAAGCAATAGCTAAATCCTACCCAGTCAGCTTTGAATCTTGTCATACAAAGTGAATCAGTTTGTCCTGTTTCTACCACACAGTACATGTTCTATCACCTTCACATAAATTTGTGTTTTAAGAGTAGCTTCTGGGGTACACATATGGAAACAGAATCCTTGGTGAATTAGGCCCATATTCAAGATATGGAGTGCATTTGGGGAGCCATCAGACAGCTACAAAGCTCTATCTGGTCCCTGAGGTGGCTCAGTTTGGATAGGCAGTGAGTTTGCCTTGAATCTTCCTGTATTCATGACTGGTTATACATAATCCCTTTCTCTGTGTTTCAGTCCTGATGCTGCATCAGGACCTTGCTGCAAAATGGCTTCTTCGATATGTTTCATTTAATTAAATTTAATGAAATCACTTTGTTTCCCCAGAGGCTAACGAGTCTGCAGTGCTGCCTATTCTGGTAGGTCTAGAAGAGTCTGGTTTAAAACGTTCATTACTTATTTAGTGCCTTCTTGTTCACAGCACTGTACTATCCCCTGCCCTCGCAGCAGGAAACCAACCTATCTGAATATGAAAAAAAATGTTTCCTTCTCTCCATAAAACTAACAACCTGGTCTGGTGCCTCGTTTTGCTTTTTCCACTCTTTGTTCACCTTTCCTCTCCTGCCTGATCTTTCTACAGCATGCACATTGTTATTTTAACTGAAGCCTTTAGTTTTATTTGAAAAGTCAATGGGAGACGTGCATAGCGCTGAACACCTCCGCAGAGAGTGTGGATGTTCAATTAACTTCCATTTACACATTAATGTGCTGCAATTGCTAGCCTCCTAACAATACTCGCTAGAAATGTCCGATTTATCAGTTTTCTTTCCATGCTCCATGGAAGTAGAAATTTGCCATTATCAGTGATTTCCTGTGTTTACCAGGATCACCTTAGTTTCAGTTTCCATACAATGCAAGGTTGTTTCTATGCCCTGGGGGTGATCATGTTGTTTCCTAGGATATTTTTCACAGAAGCCCAGAGACGCCTATTTCAGCAAAAGTATTGCTAATCTCATAGAGGCAGGCAGAGAGATGCAGAGGGCAGCTGACTTGAGCCAAAGATGGGTAAACAGTTTATTATGTGAGGAGCAAAACTGATGGACTTTGGTGTCAGAGATTTGCACCCTTCTCTCTTCCACATCTGTTTTTACAGCAGCACCATCTGCTTATTTTTACTGACTCAAGAAACCTGGGAAACAGAGGTTGATTACATGCCCTGGGACACTTCTACTTTGCCCATAGCTGACTGGGAGCTCTGCATGCTGACTGATCAGCTCCCTGGTGCCTCTTAGTTGAAAGGAAGACCAGAGTGACTGAGTTGCTGGAGAACAAAGAAGAGAGAGTGTTAATAAGATTTCTTTCCTTTACTGGAACAGTAATTCAGTGTGAAACAATGTTGTGAGAGCTCTTCCTTCCTGTTATGTAGGAGAGTTGGCCAATGAATGAAGGAAGATGACACTGACAGACTGTGTCACCTCATAAGCCTCCTTCCCCTTATTTTCAAGGTGGGGGAAAAAAGTCTAGATAGATAACTTTGTTAAGAAGAACTAAGAACCAAAATGGTCACCTTTCTTCCCAGCTTTCCCACTGAAGTCTGCATAGCATCTCCCACCCAACACATCTCTATGACAAATGAGTGCTGAATGGGGACTCCTTCAGGGTCAGGAGGGCTCACTTCTGGGTATGTAAGGCTAGGGGAGCACTAAGGACAAAGCACCCCAGGAGCAAAGCAGTTAAGAGAAGTGAGCAAATGAAGATTTCCTGAAAAGCATGGAGCCTGAGCAAATGTGAGAAAGCTGTGGAAACTAATCAAGGATGTGACTGGAGGTTAAGGGAGAATACAGATCTTCTGTTCTTGCTGGAACAAATGCTCAGGGAAGAGCTGAACACCCTTTGCATTGGAGAGAACTTGGCTACCTGGTGTCTGTTGTGTCATTGTATTTTTACAGGTGGATTTGGCCAACAGTGAAACCCAACATGTGATGAGGAAAGAGCTTGGTTAAGACTTTTCTCTCACAGAGGAGTTACATGTTCCTCTGGATGTTTATGTAGCTGTACCAGAACCTCATGCCCCAGCTGGATTTAGTATAATCCTCTAATAACACATTCCACCCAAGGATACCAAAAAGTTTCATAAAATTAGCTCTGTGGTCCAGCTGTTATGTACACAAAGGAATTAGGGTAATTAGAGCTGACCAAAAATGTGTCACAAAATTATTTTCTATCAGATTATGCATGCTCTGCAGCATTACAATGTTTCCTCTCATCTCACCCACCTGCCCAGTAGCCTTGGGCTTAAAGAAGGGTCTGTCATATAACACAGAATTAGCTTTTAACTTTCTGCTCTTTAGTGCACAAAATGGCAGCCCAAGAGGTGTTGAATAAGATTGCCATGGCACTGTGTCCTTGGCTGCACAGAAGGAAACCTGAACGCTGAGTCTCCAGGAAACAGATCATCACTGTCATTTTGAAAAGTTGAAATAGAAAGGCTGCAATTCTCATTCTGCGACGGCAGACTGCAACAGTACTTCTGACAAAGAACTTCCTCATTCTCTTTCATAATTTCAGACTTCTTCATTCCAGCCTACCTTTCTCCTCTCCTCTTATATGCAGAGGAGTAAAGGCATCAGTGACATCCTTAGCTTTTCCAAATGCTCGTGAGAAATGTAGGATATAGCGAGCAATGAAAAACAACAGCTGATATTACTGCATTCTGTTATGGTGAGAATGCATTTCCTGATACTTTTCTTCTAAAAAGACTACTTCTATCATATACTTGGGCAGCTTATTTTAGTAGATGGTCAGGATTATCAATTAACAGTTCTTGAACTGAATTTTCTTTGGACTAACATTTCACATACTTTTTTTCCACTGGGATTTATTTTAATGAGGACTTCAGTTTGCTAATAGGTGACTAAAAATGTAATTTTTTAGAACTCCAAAGGCTGGAATCATAATGCACTTAAGTGTTGTGTTGTACAATGTTGTGCGCTTAACTTTAATGGGCTTCAATAGCATTGCTCCTGGCCTTACACTGACTCTAATGTGTTTTGATTTGGTCTCAGAATATGTTGTGCTAATAGCATTAGTACTAATTATCATCCAAAAACTTACAAGTTTTTACTAGAAGCAAGGAACGTTCACGCATTTGAAGCTACCGCATTTGGACGTACTTTTATTTTGCTTATATTGCTAATATTGTTTATGTTTTTTTGATATTTAGTCTCACTAATGTGTAAGTTTAAAAACACTGGTCATCATACTTTTATTGAAGACCTACAAGAAACCAAAGTTATGGTTGATTATTTGCAGGTGTCTGGGACCAGGTCCAATAATTACAAGGAACCAGGACAACAAGCCCTGTTTATAGACATCAATTCAAAATAAATACAGAATAAGAATGAATTCTGACTCTGAGAATTGCTGCCTTTAGCACTAGTTATGGAAATGGAACCTGCTGCTGAAAATAAAAGGAAGACTCTTGAACATTGGATGCTATATGGTAAAGCTTAAAGCTACCACCTGGAAACTGTCATTCTAAAGAATAATGGTTTTATGAAGAGAAGCTGCCTGAACAGCCTTTAAAACAGACAACACTTTTTCTTTAATTCTTTTTTAACTTCAGAAACAAAATGTCTAAAGGACTAAATCCTCTCTGTCTTTAAGGAAAAGAGTTCTATGTCATCATAATGAAACTGTTATTGCCTGTTGTAACTGAGGAGAGATTTGCAGATATTTTACAAATGTGGAAATTTTGAAATAGAAATATTGCAGCAATAGTTAATGTCATCCCAACGTTGGCAATCATACTAAAATATATGCTTAATTTTAAGCAGCTAAATTAATTGGATCAGATTGAAAAGTGGTGCACGGAGTGAGCTTGGATGAACAAAGGGATTCTAAAGCTCTCCATCCTCTTTGCACTGCAAAAGAATATCATAGTCTGCTTCTCTGAAAGCCAGGCATGGAAAAGGAAGCACCGGCAGAACTTTCTGCTTTGAATATTACATGGCACAAAATATTAGAAAACCCTCCACTAGCAGGGATATGGAACACACAATAATTTTGTTTTTCCACAAAGCCCTGGAAATTGCTTAACAAATTGCAAGGAAAGAAAAGCGCACTAAATGAAAGAAATCATAAGGACAAAGCACACTTAATAAGTCATTTAAAAATATGTTAGAGTATATCATCACACAATCATGTGTCTTCTGATCCAAGAAGTAATCTAATTACTTTTCACAATAATTTCAGTGAACAGGTTTCCTTATTAAAATATACTTTGCAGTAATGACTGCAGCATTACTCCAGGAATATATGAACATTACACTTGTGTTTTAAAGGTGAAATGAACTTAAAATATGATTGGTTGTTCAAAAGCAAGATACATAGGAGAAATGAGTAGTAAATTGCCAGAATGACATTCGCATCAATCTTAAATGGAAGCCTTATGTAAAGAGACACTAACACAATATAATAAGGTAAACTGCAGTTAATTCATTGACTAAGGAGGGAATCATTTTTAATACAGTATATTCTGTTTAGGTGTTTGAAAAATGTCATTTTATCATACTCTAGAGCCCTTAGTACTTTATTTTTTTATTCATGCAATGTGCAGAGTAGCAAAATCATATACTTGTTCTTACACTGAAAGTACTTTCTTTTCTATCTTGTTTTTAACTTATCTCGTAGCTGTTAGCCAGTTGACTTTATTTTGTACATCCGACGCCAGTAAAATAAGAATTTCTGCCCTGTCTAGTCTTCATTTATTCATTTTTATCGATGAAAGGCATTAAAAAAGTAGTTTGGGTGCCTCCCAGGAAGTTAGTTTACTGTGGGAGAGGACTCGGGTAGAGTGGAGGATCTCTCCTCACTACATAATATAACTGTGCACAACTGTGGAGAAGGAGTAGGTACAGGGTCTTGAATCAGGCTGTATTGTCTTACGCATGGGAATGGTTGCCAAAATCTTTGAGTTTTGGAATTGCCAGTGGCATTCATCTTGCTAAACTTCGAATATATCTGCACTTTCCCTCTGAACCAGTTATTCCAAGCTCAATTTATATTCGCACACTGGGCCGTGATTCAGCTGAGCTATTTTTGACAGCTCCTCAGAGGTGAGCAAAGTTGTGCCTCCCACTCTGATGAGTAGGCTGACGTCTCTGCTCCAGTCCCTGATGTCCTCTGTAAAGTTTTCCTCAGATAATCGGTTCAGATGCAGCTACCTGCGCATAGCCAGATGAATCACAGCCTCATCCATGACCTCAAGTATCAGTTAGGCCTGTGCTCTTGGCCAAATTGAGCTCTAATTAATGACTTATTTAAATAGCCGACACTCTTGTCTCAGGCGAGTGACCTCCTTAGTCCTATATGACCATGCCTAAAAAATGTCTGAGGACAAGATATCAGAAAAGAGTCCACCGTGCTGGAAGAAGGATGGAAAGGGACAATATGCTCTCTAGTGCATACCTTGAGGTTGATGAGCTATGCTCATGGCACTTTGCCATCTTCCTGAGACTTGTGCCTGAGCTGTAATCTGGGTTCTTCAGTAGAATGTCAAGAGGCTCATTGGACCAAGGATGAAGGATCTGACAACAGCCAACTGCTTCATATGAAAGTACTTCTGCGTCCTGGACCCAAACTTTTAAGGTCTGAAAAGAGCACAGAGCTTTTGCCCTGATAAGGAATTCTACTGCACCTGCTTTTACTTTAGGGAAAATGGTGTTTGATGATTTTATGTATGAATAGTTTTTGGCATTGCATGGATAGAGACAATGATGAAAACTTGAAGTAGAAGGAGATGAGGTATGCAATGTCGTTTTTTTATTTTGCAAGAGTGTTATGTCACTTAAAAAAAAAAGCTTATTTTGTTATAACATCACAACAGAGCCCTTCTATATAACAGCAACCTTCTGTATAATGTCAGTCGTAGGATCATCAGAATTTTCTCCTCATTATACAAGTGCATCTGCTAGAAAAATATCTGACAGACATCGAGGTGTTTTAAAATTGAATGATGTTCCCAGATGACCTGGGACTATCCCAGACCTTAATTCCTTTCTCTTTGAAAAATAAGAAAACATGAATAATTAGTTGAGAAGTAAAAAAGAAAAATGAATACTTGGTCCTGTGAGGAGAGGATGAAGAAAACACCCAATATAGGTTAATTTAATTACTTCGGGGTGTTACGACATACCTGATGTGTTTGTGTTATAAGAACCTATATGGAATGTAAGAGAAGCAACATTTTTGATTGTCAAGAGGTGAAATTTTGTTGCTAGAAAGAGAAAAACTCTCTAAGGCTTAAGGAAGGATTGGAAGATACTACCACCATCTGGTTACTTTAGTTAAAGAAACTTACTTGAAGGATGTGCAAATAATAGTACGGTTTCAAGAGACTCTCTGTGACTCAGCTGAGAAATAAACCAGGAGAAGTACATTATCACGTTACTTCTCATCTTTAAAAAGTACAGTTGCTAGATTATGGGTAACTTTAAATTATCCATAAATTTATGTTATGCTCCCCTCAAAAGCTGAACATATTTAAGTATTTATATGTTACATTGTAGTGCTTGTGTGCAGGAGAGCTTGTATTGAGGGAAATGTTTACCTGTATGCAGACTTCTTGCAAACATTTGAGTTAAGAGATGAGTGAAAAGGGAAGCAAGTACTATGTCTCTTCTATTTATCAATGATTCACTCTCTTATTACTTTAAAGAACAATACCTTTAGTTTTCTAAACTTTACTTTGAAGGCAAAAGTCATCAACAATAACTCTGCATTTAATAAAAGGACTAGAAGCCTCGAAGGACTTTCATGGCTTCATGAATTATGTTCTCCATCTTGAAGATCTGTCAATTCCCTTCAAGGACAGTTTTGATAACTCGTATTGCCTTGGGAAGAATTCATAGTTCTATTTTCCATTTCTTTCCATTTCTTTTAGCTCTGACATTGTTTTCCTGTTTATTATTCTTTTATTTCTCAAGAGGAAAAAACAGTTATGCTTTTCTTGAATAAACCCACATTTATTGCAAATCATTGCAATTCATTTCTAGCTAAAATGTTCATTTTTTTTAACTTATATTTTCCTTTCTTTTGGTTTCATCTTTTGTGGGGAGTTCCTAAGTAGCTTTCACTGGAATTCTCTTGTTTTCCTGAGATTTGGATTTGTATCCTGAGTGACTTGAAACAGCTCCATCTACTAGAATTAATAAGAACTCAAAATGGGTATTTTCACAGCTGCAGCAGATGTGTTGTCCTGACAGATGTTCTAGCTATTCATTTTTGTTAGAGGAAAAAATGCAATATCATTCTAGCTAATTTCTTTCCCTTTCCCTCTCTCTCTTTTTTTTTTAAATAATTAAACCTTACGTTGAAAATTATGCATTTTTTTCTGTCAAGTTGCTAGCTTTATGATGGAGCTCAGGAGGTGAGTGACATAACGCATTACACTTCACACTGACTGCATCGTTTGAATGTGTGAAATGTCTCTCCCAGGCAGCTCTACTCTAACAATTTTGCAATAAAGCTGTTAATGCCAGCCTGGATTTTTACTTTCAACTTTTTTTAAAAAAGCTCTTCTATTCTAAAGCTGTACCCTTGTCTTATTTTTTAGACATATTTTAAGCTCAATGCCCCCTTTAGGCTTTAGCTGTGAGTGCTTTGTAGCTGTTTTGAAGCTGCCTAATTCTCTCTCCCTCACTTCTCTAGGACCAGTTTTCAGTGCAGTAGTTGAGTTTTCAAGGCCAGTAAATCTAGTTACAACAAAAATCCTGAGTGTCAGATCATTCCTCACAAATTGCATAGCAGCTGGTCCCCAGTACTTGTTTCTGGTTAGTTGTTTTTTTTTCTCTCCGTCCCTTTACTGTTTTTCACCGTTTAGGCCAAGAGGTCTCTTAGTCAAACAAGCTAAACAGTCTAATATTATTAATATTAATTATTATTATTAACTTAAATTATTAAATTATTATTGCCTTTTTATTTTGCATTGAGTTCTCTGTTTTTTTTTTTTTTCTGCAGAGTGTGGTAGAGAGTGTGCCACCTTTTCAGAGCTCAGTAGTAAATATTTATCTCACTCCACACCTCTACAGTTCCCTACAGTAGTACAATCCAGAAGGAAACATATTCTTCAAGGAGTATATACATGAGGATGTTTATATATTTTATGCATTCCATTATATTGACTTACTAATGGCAAGTTACCAATGAGGATGCATGCCTCATCTACGTCCTTTTGGATATCATTAAATATGACTGATGAAAGAAAAAAAAAATGAAGGAGAGAACAGTGGTGGCTGGATAGGGAAGTCGTTTAGCTTTGGGAAGGAAGCTCTCCCCATGCACTCTGGCTGCTGGTCAGAGAACTGGGAAAACTCTGTTCTGCCTCTGACCAGGGCAGTGTGTGGGCCTGTAGTCTGTTTTCCTGATCACAGACTGCCCTATGTCATAGATTAGTCCATGGTGGAGCAACCCAAACACCTCACATGATGTGGATCAAGTCTGAGGCACAACTATTCATCTTCTTTATACTGTCTGACAAGATTAGCCCTTAGCTGTGCTGCACTGTAAAGTACATCATCTTTCTTTTGCTCAGAATCTTCCTTGTTTTGTGCATTTCACTATGCATCTCCCACACAGAAAATCAGGCTAATAATATTGCAACACCCGTCACCTCTGATTACCAGAGCTTAAATAAATGATGGGTGCTGGTGGGTGTTGGTTTTGTACTTGGGAGACAGTCTGCACAAGGTCAGACACCAGAAAGGATGGAATAGAGAGAAAAAATAAACTGTTTTGAAGAAATTATTTTGTTGAAAATAAATATAGCCTTATGCAAAAATTAAGACCTAAGGAGCTGTAAGCTCTAAGGATCTCTTCTTCTGAAATGAACCTGAGATACTGAAAGGACTTTCTGAGAAGTACACTTCTAAAAATGTGGTGGCAGGAAAAGCCCAGAGAATCCTTAGAAATATTTAATATTAGAATTCATATACATTGAATAAGAATTTTCTTTTTGATAAAAAGCATCAACATGTACTCAAAACATGTACCTCTTTGCATTAGATTTCAAGCAGGATCTTTCAGAAACTGCAGGAATCCGAACAACCTTTCCCAGATTGTCAGTAGTCAGCGTGCATAGCTGGAAGAAGCCCCACTCCAAATTGCTTCTTGGGGTCTAATCCCCACTGCTGGCAGAGGAGTCCCAACACACTCTGCTTTTTTGCTGGCTAGATCTGGCTTACTCTTGAAATCTTATCCTAGAACCGGGAAAACCTCTTTTGGAAAATGGCAGCAACTAAAGCTATATCTGTAATGAAAATTTAGTTAAGAAGAATTGTCATTTTCTGCCAAAAATTAGAGCTCTAATTCACTTCACTCTCGGAAGGGTTGAGTGCAGTTCTCATGTACATTGTCAATTAGTATTTCTGCATTACGTTTTTCATTGCTTCACCCTACCAAATGCAGCCAGCCATCTTCGCCGTGCAGTGAGTGCACAGCGAGCCTGGCTTCTGTAGAGCATCTGTGAGTAGCACAATAGCTGTTCTTCTGAATGACAGAATAGCTACCCACCTATCTCTGCATTTAATGACACAGCATTAGCTGTGGGACCTCATCACTGTGTGAGAGAGAAATGTACGAATTACCTGCATTTCTTAGATAATTATTTCAGACTTTCCAAAGCTTCATTAGCACTAACATATTGTCTGTGTGGCATAACATTGCAGAAGTGACTAATCTGCTTTTAAGTGAGACACCTTAAGCACTGCAAGAAGTATAGTGCTACACTCGATATACTTGGCTTCTCATTTTGATAATATGTTTAGCTAATTCGACTTGTCTCCTTGTAATCCTCCAGCTGATAGCTGGAACAGTGCCCTCCATGCAGTTGAGCACACTGTGAAAAAGAACACTCAGAAAAATTCAGCAACATATGAAAGGTGTCATGCCCACAGTTCTTTGTAGTAGGCACTGTCTAATCAGCTGGACAACTCTTTAGGGAAACAATTTAACTTTTCAACTCCATGCAGCCTGTTGCAGATCCAAATCTGCAGAAGGGATTGTCCTTTGTGTGGAGGACAGTTTGCAAGAGAGTTGCTCTTAGTGATGTCTGAAATAGTTGATTTGGAAATGCGGGATCTGACAGGAATTTCATATTTTTTCCCTGAGCTATGACAGTGGTTTTGTGCCAAAGATATTGCCTATCTCAAAAACACTTCTTTTTTTTTTTTTGCATTTACTTTAAGAAGATCCAGCTATAAGCGGGATGCTTGATTCATCAGCTAAGAATTTCCCTTGGTCATATCAGATAATTTTTACTACTAACCACAAGACTTGTCACCATATGAATTCAAGCTGGAGCAGAAACTGAGACTTTTCATGCAATTTTTCATTTATGGTACTATAAGGCTTTTGTATCCCTGGCTTTCCTTATGTCCTGTTTCTCCTATTTTTTTTTTCCTGAAACTCTCAGGTTCTAAGTCCAAGTCCAAAATCAATGAATTTCAAACAGTAATTTTGTGTTGAATTTTTCATTTTCCCACAACTCCTTTCTTGTGCCATACCCTTTTCAGATCTAAGTCCAGCAAAAGCAAAAGAACTGCTAGAGAAAGGAAAATCATATTACAACTTGTATGGAGGAAAAGAAAGTATGTTTTCCTATCACATCTTTGTTATAAGTAGGTCATCAGCTGGCATTTGTTGTAGCTCAGTTTCTTTTCTGACCAGTAGCCTGGGGAGAAGTTGCCACAGTTAGCACACTTGTCGCAGACACTCAACATGGGGGAGATTTCTTATCTAGCTTGTTCAAAAAAAGAAAGTAAAACCTCTGGGGTTTTGTGACCTGTTCTTACTAGAGGTTTGAGTATTATTTTACATGAAGTAGAGGCAGCCTTTTAGGCTTCTTGTATTGCACAGTTTACCAATTTCTCTAGGATTTTACAGAATATTAGGTGAGAAAGTGTCAAAGGATGAAGTTATCTAGGAGAGGTCGTATTAAACATTGCAATCATAGCTACCACAAAAAAAAGGTTCACATGCGGGACAAGAAGGAAGATATCTGTCTCTGGCCCTTCTTCCTTCCTTCTTTCCATTTCCCATCAGTTTTTGGCAGAATAAAGGGTCTGAATCAGTTCAGAAAAGAGCTTGGTGAGTAACATAGCCAGTGTGAGGGAGAGGAGAGGGGACAGCAGGGACAAAAAAGCCCTGGCAGGGACAGCCTGGCTGTAACACACAACTGTAAGGAGGATGAGGAAGGTAGCTTATTTTATGGGAACATAACAGCATATTGAATTTTGAAGCCAGAGCAGCTGTGAATAGGGGAACAGTTAGAAGATCTTCAGCAAAATGAGGTTTTAGCGAGACTGAGCTTTCCTGCAGCTCAGCATGTTACCAGTGGTTTAGTGCCAAGAATATGCTATCAAGATGCTGAATACCACCATCCCTGTAGAAACCTTTCCCTTTATTCAGCTATTTGATTTTTTTTGGAGAAGCTACTGGGGAAAATGCCAAAATGCTAATATTTGTACTCTTCCTGGCTGCCCTTTGGTGCAACAGTTGCAAATAGCAATATTTGCCTAGATATGCATGTCTGTTTGTTAAGCTATAATCCTGACTTTGATTCCTCCTCCTTTTGCTCAATAATCAGCCCAAATTTTAAATGCATCTAAGGACTCATTCTAGTGCATGTTAGTCTTCCTCCACATATGGTCCAAAATTTGTATATCACAGTTGCCTGTGGCATTTTCTACCTGCCTGTAACTGAATGGACACTTTTGCCCCAAGATATTTCACTTGCTACCTTGACTTTATCCCTATTTCCATCCTTCTTTAACTACTTTCAGTTCAGGCTGTGGCTTCAAGTACGTATCCTTGAGAGGTTTCATGACCATTCCCAGGTCGCCCTGCTGTACTATGACACGCTGAGATAAGCACCTCCTACCCTTAGTGACTGCGGGTTGGATTTATTATAAGAATTTAGGTATTGACTTAACATCTCATGAGTGACTTCTAATATGCTAGAAGTAAATGGGAAATGGCAAGGGCAGAAAGGGCAACAAACAGGAGCCTAGGTATCCCCAGGGCAAGCTGTAGCCAGGACCTTCCCTGCAGCATGGGGGCTGCCAAAGAGGTCTGAAGTGCCTTCAGCTGGGAACCCGAGCTCACCACCCCACCAGGGCAGGTTCCAAGCTCAAAATGAACCTGAGAGATGGAGATAAACCCAGATAGCTGTCACGGTTGACTTCTGAAGCCTTTCTCTGGTGTCATATTTGGATGATGTAGAACAGATAGGTTAAAGAACCATAACCTAAACCTCCTCCTTCGCTTTCGCTATATGTAAGTTTGTTGTCTTTTTACTAGCTTGGCTAATGGCTGTTTGTCTTGGACCTTACAGTATCACGTGTTAATGTGTTCATAGGCTGTCTTTTTTCACCCTCTTTTATCACTAAAAAAATCTCGTCAATATATGGTTCTATGAACATGATTCACATCATATTCTCTGATATGATGTGAAGTTTAGCATTAGCAAAATGATATTTTTGGAAGAATTATAGACTCAAACTATATTACGTTTCTGTGGTGTATCTATGTTGATACAGGATGACTGAGAACTCAAATATGAAATTACAGAAATCACTTCACCTAAAAACACCTCTACATTTAAAGTATTTAAGTCTTCACTCTACATTTAAAGTAGTGATTTTCAAAGCTATCGGTATATTTTAACATCAGAGTAACAGAGAAAAAAAAAATTTAAAAATATAAGAAAATAGAATCTCTAAATAGTAAACAATTAAAATCCCTAAGATGCCTAATATGAATGGTGTTAAATTTCAAAAGAGCAGCACAAAATTCTAAATGAATAGATTGCAAAGGAGGTATCTCAGGGGACTTCTTGCCAGCAGGGCAGATAAAATGCTATTTTGATAGCATTTTAGCAGGGCAGATAAAATGCTATTTTGATAGCATTTTGGGAAAGAATAGAAATTTCTTTCTATTGGAAAGAAATCTGTGCCAGATTAGATGAAGCTCCAGAAGAAGGTTGTTGTTTGATGTAGTTGTCTTGCGAACACCTTGCTTATTCAGCATGTTAATAACTGCAATAGCTTTTCAGGCTCCTTTCATTGTATGAGACCTCATAATTTACCAGATAGAGATGGAGATTCTGTGTATTTTTAAGTATTGTACAGATATGGATATGAAAAAAAAATCTGTGCTCAAACTTTTGAAATTAGATTTACAGTGCTGTAAATTTAAGCGCAATTCAAGTTAAAAAAAAAAATCCTGAAACCTCTAAACTTCCATTCTCAGAAAGAATGGTTTGGCCATTGGTCAAAGTTAACAGGGGCAAAAAGAGGAGCTGCAAGCATGCCAGGGTAGGCTCCTTTCTCTTGTGCTCTGCATATTCTTACCCACTTGTGGTGAACTGCCTCCTAATAATTCTAATCTTCCTGGCTGCAATTACATAGGGAATCTATGGAGCTCACACAAAGAAAAAGAACGGATCAACATTCACAGGAACAAAACAGAAGTTGGGATATGCATTCTAGCTTAACTAATATTTTAGACATCAGATAGAGTTCCAAAATACATGCATTTTTGTGCACTACTATACAACTGGTTTTGAAAGTGAATACTTAGGAAAATTGCAGTGCGCTACCAGCTTGCAAAGAAGAAAGAGATTAAATTCCACAATAAAAGATTTCTTGTGTCTTATTCACCCAGCTGTCCAAGGCAGTGGTTTAGAACTGCTTATAAAAGGAAATTCATATTAAAACACTTACATAATCTACTAGACTCTCATGAGAACAGAGAAAGTTGCAGCTATATTAATATTGTGTATTCATTAAATAGAAGGACGGGACAGAGAGCTCCAGAGAGATAGATTTGCAATGAATAATTCTTTCAGAATTAAATGTGTAAATTAAATCAATTAAACTATGAGACACTGAAGATACATTTCAAGACTAAATGTTAACATCCTGTGGGAATGAGAAGGGACTGGCTTGCTGAGAGTGCAACAAGTTTTACTTCAGATTATCTCAGCTTGCAGATCACGTAGACTATAACCTAGAGCTAGTTATCCTGTGGTTATATCTTTTCCCATGTGCTTAGACTTTTCCTTTTCTTCCCAGTTAAAACTGCAGTCATTCTACATAAGATAACTGTAGAAAAGGATTAAGGTGCTTCATAGAGATAGACACAGCAGATTCATGATTTTCCTTCTATCTAGGGATAAAACATTCTTTTGTTTTTCCTTTCCTCCTCACCCATTCCTATAGCTTATTTCTGTATTCCCTATTACCCTAGATGCTCCTTGAAGTAATTTGTCATTAAATTACAAGTTGGAAGAATAAGATAGGAGGTTGCTTCAATGGAGTTACAAAATTTGGATTTTTTTTTTTAAATCAGAAGACTTTTCTGCTTAATTTTATTCTTTGTATTGCACTGCTAATATAAACAGCAAGTATAGATATAAAGGGCAGTCAGTGTGCTTGGGAAGTATTAGAGATCTTTTGTTTTATGATCTTTTCTATTGTTAGGTGTTTTAAAGGTGCTAAAACAAAGAACAGGAGCTCTTTATAAATATCATGGAGCATTTCTGGACATCATTTCATAAACTTTTTGAGTCTGATTAAAAGAAAAACTAGGCAAACAGCCTATATGCCTTATTGGAATACTGTTACTTAAGTAGCCTTTGTATTAAAATAACAGAAAATGATGGTTTTAGTTAAAATACAAGACTTGAGTTTTTTTTTTTTTTTTTCAGGCCAAATATGAGAGTCTGGAGATTCATTTATCCTCCACAGGATTCAATAAAATGACGCCTACTTCCATGAGTGGGTTTTCACTCTATATTCCTTGCAGACCTGACTGCATTGATGTAAGCTTGTGCTTTTCAATATTCATATTTTGCCTTTTTTCATGTCCAATGTTCTGTTTTTAAAACTGTAGATGTCATAACTTACCTCGTCTCTACTGAAGAGCCCTCCCTCATTGCATTCTAAGATGATACTTGCTTTTCTTTATCAAATTATATTTATGCCTCTTGATTATCTTGTGATGAACTCATGTACTAGGTGGTCTTCCTCACTCTTTTTTTTGTTGTTGTTGTTGTTTCAACTAATGAGCTTCTCCCACTTCAAGCCAATTTTTTTATTAGTTCTTAAATTTGTGGCATTGCATGTATTATTGTCATATTTCATTTTTATTTGTGTCCTCCTGATTATCTATTTTTTGTGGCAGTTCTATATTTTTCTGTATTCATGTTATCTTCCACTTTGTGTCATAAGCCCTTTTTTCCCCTTACAATGGGGCCAGGGTCATTAATAAAAGCGGTAAATGTGCTGGGTCACAATAGGATTCTGTATCACAAAGATGCTCTAGATGAGCTCTTTTTCTGCCAGTGTAATTTTCCTGCTGCTATGTTGTCAGCCTTAATTCCTTGAGAAATGCTGACGGCTACTTCCCCCAGCCCACCTTCAGTTCCTACAGTCAGCAGCTTTTTCTTTCTCGCTCTCTTTCTCTCGCTCTCTTTCTCTCGCTCTCTCTCTCGCTCTCTCATGAGAAGAACTAGCTGGAAGGAAACATGGACTCAGATTGCTTCACCAGAATTAGACAGCACAGAACCAAACACAAAATGTGATTCACCTCTCACAAATCCATTTTTAGCTGAAATAAAACAAATTGTGTTTGTATCTCTGATACCTGTTTATTTGCCATCTGTTACTTTTGACACTAAATGATCCAAGTCTTTTTTCTTTCTTTCTTTTGACAATTATTAATACTTGCTTCATATAAGGATTGACCTTTATTTCATTCCTGATGATATGAGAGCTCTGAGAATGTATTTGCTTAGCTCAGAGATGCCCACAGAAACCTCACACAGAAATAAACCAGGGTTCTGGAAACTGCGCAAGAAGAAACAAAAAAGTCAAGCTCAAGATGTTTTGATTTTACATGCTGCTCTCCAGGATAAGAACTCCTCTCATCTCCTCTGGGTGGAGAATCAAAGATAATACTTCACTTTGCATGTGAGCAGATCATTAAACCTGATTAACCCAGCCTGAAAGCTATAATATATTCAAAAGGAAATATAAAATAAGACTTGCTGGGAGACTTGATAGGGGGCTTTAAAAACTGAAAATATATTTTTTGAAACATTACTTTTGACAAAATTAATTTCCAATTGAAAACTGTGAGGGAAAAAAGGGAGGAAAAAACCACTCATAAGGCCATACACAAGGGTAATATTTAGATACTTACATTTAGAAAAAGCTTTTTAAAAATCTTTCCAAATATGTATATTATCACATATTAGCTACTCATTTTGACCAATTTTACAATTTATTTTCATTTAGGAAGGCATGGTTTATGTGGAGCCAGATTACATTGATGCATCTCATTTATCTATCACTATGTATCAATCTCTCTTTCTTGTACACAGTATGCACTATTAAAGCAGACCCTGTTTGCCTGCTCACATCAGGAAATGCCTCCCATTCAAAAGCCCTTTCCAAAAATGTTTCAGTCAAATTTCCAAAATGTTTCAGAACACCAGTCGATAAAAGCAAATATATAGCTCCATCTCCTCTTTAGTATGAAGCTTCAGTGCTCCCAGTGCAAAGCACAATCATTGCCTGATGACACTGAGAACAGTGGAAATTTTGTACAGTCACACTTGGAGGAATTAAATTAAAAATTGATATGCTGCAACCTTCTATGCAGAAAAAGGGCTGTTAGCAGAAAGGTCAGGCTGGAGGTTATCGATAAAGTCAGTCAGAAGTAAATTGGTGTAAGTGGGATTAAAGTGGAGGGGTATCAGATCACTAGCACTCGCAAAGCCAAATACTTTTTTCTGGCTGATGTTACCTTAAGGAGATGATTCATGAGAGTACAGAAACAACTGCATCAGTTTGAGTTAATCAGCTGCATCCTTTCACTTACTCTCAATTTAAACAGTTATTTTAGCTTAGTTATGTTTAAATGGTCCAAATTATTTAATAGATTAACATCTAAGAGATATCTTACATTATCAGAAATGGAAATTAGAGACTTAAAGTGTTTTGTGTTTCCTTTCATTTCCTTGAGATCAAAGTCTAAATCTAAAAAAACACTCTGATTGAAACACAGTTTTGGCACGAGACAAGAGTTCCTCCGGGAATTTCTATAGCCTACAATATGCAGGAGGTCCGATTAGCTAATCCAAAATTTCCATTTCATGCTGTAGGAGTGCAAGGATCTTAAAGGGTCTTTGTGAATCAGAATTGCTCTCCAGTGCCATCTAATGACACAGAGATTCACAAGAGATCCATTCTCAGTATTGTCACAGTAACACAAAGGTCTGCAATGCATAATGACACTTTTATGGATTTTATAAATAACTTTATATTTACAAATTTATGTTTACAAACATCTTTAATTTGTTTCTCCTCTAAAACTTATGAAATCCTGTCCTTTCTTTTCAAATTATACTCAGAAAAATGTGCAAAAGGAAGCCTTGGATATCCACTTAATGCATGCTAAACATAAGCTATTGGTTCGTCAGCTTCCTGATGAATACTTACAAAGCTATACGATTTCTTTGCAGCTAGGCAAGCAGAAAATCCTCTTTAAGGCATAGATCATATTTTAGCAGACAGAAAGAAACCTGTTTGCAGGTAAAAGAGATAGGTCTTTTGTAACCCTCCTGTGAGGATTCAGGATCTGCTACCTGTGTCCAGTGCTTGCCTTTGGGGGATCCTATTTCTGGCATTGCTAGGGAATGTGCCACATCATTGCCTAAGACACTATTTAAAGGCAGTAGCAGATAACCAGGGTACTGTTTCTGATGTTTGAGTTTGGCATGGTGCGTCATCACATATCAGTACTATCATCTAAGGAAACTTGATAATACTTTTGAGTTTCTGGGTTAGTTTGTCTCCTGTCCTCTGAGATGTTGGCTATGAGAGACCATTGCAGATACTGAATTGGGCTTCCTGCACAGTATGTGGTGTACTGATATCTGCTCGGCTGTGACTGTGTCCTTTAGGATTGCAGGTAGCAGTGGCTTCAAGATTTATATTATGTTCAGCTGTTTGAATGAAAGACAGGGGAATGGACTCCTAAATTCTATAATCTCTGTTTCTGCTGGGTTCACCCAGTCCATGTCCAAGGAGCAGCCACTGCAACCACCCTGCATTGGTTGGCTCCTGGCACAATTTGTTTATGTATTTTTTTTCCAGAGCTAGCTTCTTTTTGCTATAGCTGTTGAGGCTCTATCAGCCTCATAATTGTTATAAAGAGAAAAAAGAAGAAAAACAAATGAATGATCCACACTACTTTTTCCTAGTTGATTTTTTTCCATTGTTTTTCGTGCGTTTCAAGATCCCTCAGAAAATGATTAAATAAATGCTGAAATTTGCTCAAGGGATCTGATCATTAGTAAGCTCAAAGTTAATTGTTTTCTTAGTCACAAGGTGAATGAGCAGGGCTCATTTTTTTCTTGTACGCCAGCAGAAAAGAATTCCAAATGTCAGTCATTTCCATAAACCCACTAACCTACTGAAGGTGCTAAGATCCAATCAATCACATGCAAGCAGAATCAAAGGCTTCAAAGGAAGAATTAATTTCACCTTCCTTAGGTGAATTCTGTGTGGATGACTGAGGCTGAGCTAGGCTGAGATCTGGACTTGACCCATCTGACCTGGTTTGGACACTCTGTTGGCTTTAAAGGGATTTTGGTGTGGCTAATTCAGATGCAGATGCTTGAGATTAGGTGGAATCCCACTCAAGCAGGCCAGGGTTATGTGTGAGGCATTCAGTCACCCTGAATAAAGGGAAGGATGACATCTCTGCACACAATTACTGTGCTATCCACATAACTTGCCTCTCTTAATAGCCATATCAAATGCCAAAAGAAGTTGCTGCTTCATCATAACTGAAGATCTGTTGATGCACTGATTAAAAGTCAGTAGTGATTTCTTACAATATTGAACACAGAATCCTATAATGTAAATCTTATTGTGTGAATTGTGAATCCTTATAATGTTTATCTCTCTAAAGTATCTTCAGCCATTTATAAACATGGTAACATTAAAAGCTCCCAACAATAGCGAACTTTAAGACTGTCAGAATGTAATAGCTCCCAAAACTTTCATGTTCGGTAGAGGGAAAACATGATGGGAAGGAAACATTTAATTTCATTTCACAGGGATTTTTAAACCACAATAGTTTTTGATAACATCTGGGATTCTGTGACTCTTTTAAAGAGATCCACTGAATAATAAAAAATTAACTAGTTCTGATTTCATATGATAAATTGCTCTCTATTATGTGTGGGTTTTTTCATTTTCATTCAGACAAATTGCGTTGGAGATGTAAGGTAAATAATAGTTTGTTTAATTAAATTAGGCTGGTTTGAGGTTTTGTTGTGCTACTTTTCCCCTCCTCTATGCTTGCTTTTGAATAGGTAATTCCTGTAAAATCTCTTTTTTTATCCTCTCATCCCCTATTTTTCATTGAACAGCAGCTAGTATAAAGCAAGCTGTCATGAAGACTGACATCGTGTCATAAAATTGTCAGTGGTTATTAATTTATAAATGATTTGCAAGGCAAGTGGAAAGGCCAGATAAGCTTCATTTCCTTTGGCATATTGTGTTTTTCGCTGGCATATAAATGCTGCTAATCGCCATTTAAAATTACTCATGCGTTTTCATTCATCAGTAATTACCATTTTTATATTTAGTTGCTATATCATTAAGATGCAACAAATCTTATTGCAACATTTATTGGGTGCGTTAGAGGACCTAAACTCAAAAACAGAAAAATCTAAGGGGACTCTGTCATTAAGAGAAGCAAAGGAAATTTGCTGTAGGAACTTTTCCAGAAATAAATTATCCCGAAAGGATTAAAACCATTCTTGTCCTTCATTTCCACAAACTTTTGTTTCAACATAGTCACCCAACATTATTACTATAAATACTGTGCCATAGAATGGCTGCTCATTAAACTAAGTAATCCCACTGAATCGTGTTCATTTTGGAATTTGCATTGTCACAGCACAACATACTAATTCAAGTTAAATTGCTATAATTCACAGATTTAATTTTGGAAACATTCAAAGTGTATGCTGAATCCTTTGAGAGTTAACAAGTTTACTTCCTAAACTTAGGTTGTTTGAAGTTGAGCTCAAACCTCAGTTATTTGTAATTGACTTTTCCCTAGTCTGGAAGCTATGGAAATGTTCATGGTAATTCCATTGGATTTACGAGAGAGGAGTAAGATGATAAGACAAAGCTACATTTGTACTGGAAGTGAAACTGATTTCTCAGAGAAAGTTGAATTCTTGCTGGTAACTATTTCACGTAGGACCAAGTGTTCTCCCACATCCTTCCAAGGTTTGGTTAGCATCAGTACCAGCATCATGAAATAAATGAACTGAAATAAATTACAGAGAGGTATTTCAATGGGAAAGCAAGATGTCTAAAATAATAGCAGTAAGATCACTACTGTTTCACACTTATGAATCAGGCTTCATGAAGCAAAAGTAATTAAAATGATCTTTCTTTGAGTCTTACCTTTTGTGTTTCCTTTGGGTGAAGACAGGATGCAATAACAAGGCTCAGATCTTTCTGCAATATTTTCTTCTTTACCCAAAAGGTATAAAAATTCATTATGCATTCAGAAATATTGGAAACCATCTAATATAAAAAGTGGTACACATGTTCATCTATAGTGAATGGCTCTGGACACTGCACTTTTTGAAATGTTCAGGAACAGTGAAAAACAAACACCCGAAAGACACCAAAATAAACAGTCGTAGTTCCAGTTTCAAAGGGGGTCGTGAGCGTAGATATCGTTAAATAACTTTATCCAGTTTGGGCCTGGGAAGAAGACCCTAGAAAGATTTTTTCTGCAGTTCTGACACAGCCAGAAATAGGGAATATCTTTCAAGATCTTCTGGCTATGGTCGTCAAAACAGAAGAAAGCTCTGAAATACTGTGTCTCACAAAAACAGCCTTCTATACAACAGACAAAGCAAAACTGGCAAAGGTTTCACTGAGAGACCTCAGCCTGACACCAGGTCACGAAGCAAAAGCAACAGGAAAAGGACATTGGTGGAATTTTCAGATCTTTGTGTAAATCACCGACTTCCAAACTTACTGCTAAAATTTAAAATAATGTCAGTCTTAGGTTTGACAGTTACTAAGTACTCATCAGTTGATGGCTGCATTAATTCTACCTGCATACTACTTGTTGGCTTTCTACAAAGATCCCTCAGATTTAAAATTAATGCATTGTTTATTTGTTCTGGTCTTGCTTTTGGCTGACTCAGCTCAGCTGGAGAGAGAAAAGAGTCATTGAGCTAGTGTCCTAGGTAATGCACAGAAATAAAAAAGTAGTTGTAAAACTGCAGCAAGTCAGAAATCAAGTGAGTTCAGCAATGAGAAAAGCACAGGAAATACAACTACTGATCCCTTATGCTTATTGCCATCTGGCAAAGGAGGGGCCAAGACTGCAACCCTTCATTTCCTTAGGTTGCCAAGTGCATTATCAGGTGTCTAAAAGTATGCAAGTAGAGCAATTTTCAATGATGTGATGTGTCTCAAAAACTACTCCCTGACAGTAAATATTATTTTTAGATCTCTTTAGCTTCAGTCTGACTAAACACTAGCTACTAGGGGGAAACCCTTACCTCTTCATTGTTTTACCATGGAATTGATGAGAAATTCCAATTCACCTGGCCATAACGAGAAAATCCTTGACGTGGTGGAAAATTCAAGTCCGAACTTCCCCAAAACCCCATCTAGCTGTGTTAAGCATCCCAGCCTGCAATGATTTCTGAATTTTGAGTTTTGGTCTTCTTGGTTATTTTCATATTGAATCATCAAGTAAATTTCATCTATAAAGACCGAAAAAGGCAAAAATATTTACACAAAGAGATAACAGTAAGAAAACTAGATCGTGAGGTCTAGAGCCAAAACCCAGTGCTAAGTTTCCTAAAGATTAGTGTTGTGGTTTGTTTCTTGAAACCATCTCTTAGAGATGTAGAGATTAGTAGTGGGTAAATGTAAACGTAATGAACTGATTAGAGAGGCTTTTTCCAATAGTGATGGCATAATTATACATTTAGTTATAACTCCATGTGCTTCTATGACTTTTCCTCTCTGCAGCTCCCCGAATTGCAGGCATGATAAAATTACCACGTTACCACTTTCAAACACATTTACTGTTTTTGACTGATGAAGCATCTACATTCTTTTCTTTTATAGCTTAGCAGAAGAATAAGAAAAACCTAACCACATCTCCATACAAAAATACATCAAACAAGGAATAATAATTTAATCCATTTTTGCTGTCTATTCAATATGAATTCCAGGCAAAGATCTCATCCAAATGTCCAGGGCATAAGAGTTCTGGAATTAATCTAAACTTGAAAACACAGTGGAGACTTGGATTCATGTTCATATCTTTTTTCTTTTTTCCACAACTGAGCAAAAATTTGGTATTTCCAAGCAAAATGAAATTTCCTTCAGTATCACATGTCGTCTGACATTCAAAGGCTCAGTCATTTTTTTTAGTTATACAAGACTACAAACCATGTATTCACTAGCTCTTTGCAATGTATAACACAGAAAGAACTTCACTGATCAGATTAGTCTTATGGATTGCTTTTTTCCTTTGTTCATTCTTGTCCCCCTTAGCATCTCAGGTAAACTCCTGGAGTATTAGTAAAACTATAGCTAGCATATTTGGCAGCAAAGAAGGTGAGGCTAACAACTTTTAAATGATGCATTTGTAGCCGCATTAGCTAATCTTGCAAATATTGCCACATCTCTGCCTAAGTTATGTTTCTTATTCTTGCTTCAGCATGAAGTAGTATGCATTGGGGATTTCCTATTGAGCTTTCTTGCAAAGATTCCTGTGGTTCTAGTTCTGTTTCAGGCTTAATGAGTATTTATTTGATTTTCTTTTTCCATATTTTTCCCCTCTTTTGAAGGCCTCTCTATCATTAGGGAACATACCCATGTAGTGCTAGAAACAGTATACGAGATGAATGATAGGATTCAGTTTGGAAGGAATTTAAAACAGAATGAAAAGTACACAAAGATGCATGGAAATGAATTTATCCTTAAATGCATATGCAGTAGTGTTATAATCCTCCTATCTTGCCTGTCCTTGTTTCTCTTTTTTGCGTGCTCTCTTTTGACATTTTAGTTCATTGTCAAATTTACTTAGCCAAGCAGGCATTCTGCCAAAATTCCCATTCTACCTGCAGAATATTCAGTTTTGAATGGTTCATTTGATTCATTTCTGAACTCTCAGTAGGTTTTCTTATAAATGTAGAGTATCTTTCTGAGAAGCAGTGCTTATTATGGTATTTCGGTTTACTGGCATATGCTCTAAATTACCCAGGAATAATCCTGATATCTTCAAATAAGCATCATTCACATGAGTAAATTCAATTATTTCTTAGATGCTACATCTATAGTGCTAGTAGGATGAGGTTCTTAATATAAAATGACACTATAGATCTTTGAAGTTTCTTTTATAGTTTCTCTCAGTAGTTCAGTGCTTTTTAGCTTTAAAGGATTCTTTTTATCAGTGGTGTATTATCAATAAGATAAAATGAGAAAGAATATCCCTGGTACTGACTTCCTATACCTATTTCTAATAAGGAGAATTTTTTGTATCCTCATTTTTATAGTAAGGTAGCAGAAAATATCATCAGGATACAGATTAGACCAGGTAGAGCTCTGCAGGAATCAATGGACATGAGTTGGATGGAAATGCATTTGTTCATTTGGTCAAGTTTTTTATCACAATGGAAGATTTTGAAGTTTCTTTATTCCAATGCTGAGAATCCCGAGAAGTTAATCTGCAGCTTCTGGAATATAAATGCTGAGAGTCTTCATCTGGTGACCTAGCTTCAAGGAGGAGGTGTTAGCATTAGCTCTAAGTTTAGATAATGACTTAGTTTAAGTGCTAAGTAACGTAATTACCTTCCAATTTAGGATGCAGTTGATGTTGATAAAGTTTAAATTTATAATGAAATATGTGAGGATATTTTTAGAATGTATCAGTTGATTGTCCTAATGATTATTTAATGATTCAGCTACATTTGATACTTTAATTGCAGAACTGACACTAACTGGTTCATCTGATTGTCTGAAATGGATATTAAGCCAGTCAAAATCCTCAGCATCTTCTACTAATCTTGTTACCTGGATCTGCTGACCTTTTCGCATACTGCTTATGTGAATAGGACAAATTCTCTGTGGAATCAACAGACATTTCTCAACCTATGTAGTGGGCAACAATATACAGAAACAGTGATTTACAGTGCACTAAACACAAAATTCTGGGAAAAAAAAAAAAAAGAATTTCTGTTGCTCTTTTTTACTGCCAGTTATCTTACTGTTTTCTTCTGTGTCTTTCTGATGAACATGCTTGGCACTTTTCTTCCAGAAGACTTAATCTCATTTGAGCTAGAAATGGCAATTGCGATTAGAATGCAACTTATGTTGAGTAGAGAAAACTTGATCAAACCAGACAGTTCCCTTTTATGGTTTGCTCTCTTTTATAGGCAAAAACTTTCAGCAGTATTTTCATGCTTGTCCCGCCAGTGGATTCTTTCTGCCTTTATAAATACTTGCTGGAACAATGTTTTTGCCCTTTTTAGTTTTGTTCTAAATGACTGCACCATATGGTCTGGCTTCACTTGAAGACTTGCTTCTCTCCTTTGTTATGCTCTGCTATTTACTCTCCAACTGAGAGATGGAGTTTCTGTGTTTTTTTTTTTCCTTTAATCTTTACTCAAGATATACACAACAGATTTCCTTCATGACCACAGCAATGTTCTTACCAAAAGCACTAGTACCTTCAGTTATCCATAGATCTTCTTTAATAATGGAAAACTTTCCCCTTGTTAGTGAAAATTTAAAATAAGAATTCCTTTCTATAGAAATTTCCATTTAAAAAAAAAAAAAGAAGTTTTGCCTTGATTACTTTGTTATCTTACGTTATTTGCTGGCTACCTAACTGATCACATCACAAAAGTGGAATAGACTGATTTTTCATTGCAGTGGTTTAGAGACATTTTTGACAGAACAACGGCATTATCAAAACATAATTTCTAGTATTGTAGAAACATTGTAAAATAAACTAATCTTTGAAAAAATGGCATTTGTGTTTGTTAGAAGATAAGCATTTTCCCAATAGTAAGAATAGAAAAAAAATGAAACCCAAGGTTGTGGGTTATCCAAGTTAGACATTGTATCTGCAATAGAGACTCAGATTTTTCTTCCTTCATACTCATGAACAACTGGGACACCACTGGCTCCTACTGCTGATGAATTACATATTTTAAAACAATGATTTAGATTTAAGTAGCCTGCATAAAACAAGAACAAAGATATTTTACTGAGCTATATCCTCAGAGCAGAGAAGGACCAGACCCCATGCATGGCAATGAATGCACGTCTGCATGTACCTTTCACTCAGAACTTTTCCAAATGCTGCAATAGACTGCTGGCTTTTGTAACCATTAATTACTTCATTAATTGTGGCAATATTCCCTGGATTATCAGTGATCTGCTTTTCAAAGACTTCTACACAAGCTATACAAGTTTGTAAAACTTACATAGCAGCCTTCAGTTTTACGCATTAGCTTTCAGCTAATTTCAGCTCTTTGAAAAAAATCAAAACCCTCCTGAAAGCAGAAATCAAAAGCAGACATCTGTTCTTGGTTTGTGCTGTAAGTAGGATACACAGTTAAGCTCCTCCTTACTGTTTTTCTGGCCTGATGAACCTAGTCTTTACCAGCTATAAGCCAAATCTTCAATAAAAGCCTGGTCTTGAGGCTATGTTAACTTCAACAACCCACTTGCATTGCAGAAACTAGCTGAGGAATGACACCAAATATTATATAATTGAAGGAAAATGTGGCAATAGGTCTTTGTAGGAGACATATATCTTGTCACACAACAGGGGAGGACAGGGAGCCTCAGAGACAAAGTAAGGGAACTGGTCTTCCTTTCACTGGCTTTTTGTCTATCGAGCTCCTTAGATGCCTTGGAGGAACCATAGAGAGGACAGACTGTTGCTTCCTCTGCGTGGATGTGGGGATAAATTTCATCCCTTGGTAATGATAATACCAACAAAATTTTTGTAGGGGCCTGGGAAAAAATTCAGCATGAAGCTTGTGAGGGAAATAAATGAATGGTCCTTATGTGAGCTTTCTCTTTGAGGGTAGTGACTGGGCCCTGACTATTCGTCTATACCTCTGTAGTAAAAACTTGGAAGCGGCTTAAACTATAAATGCTAGTCTTCTATCAAACACAGGAAGTCTTATGGCGTTTGTATATAACTGGTTATGCTTTCTCCAATGAACAACAGCAGTCAGAAAGAACCAGTGACGTTTATTGTTTTTATCCACACAAATCATCATATCCACACAAAGTGTCATATTTTTACTATCTCATATTGTGTGGACCATGATATATTGCAGATGCTAACAGAATGCTTTTGTGAGGCAGTTTTTCTAATACTAACTATTTGAAGGCTTTCTGTCACTGCAGTAATATTTGCATCAGTTCCCTGTAACTATTTCAGTAGAGATGGGACACCTATAAAAGTACTGTCAGAGTTGCATTTTTATCACTTTTAGTTCATGGCTCTTCTCATGGTTTCTCATGGCAAAATCTCATGTTTTTAACTCAATCAGCTCATTGAGTTAAAAAGGATGTTCCCAGGGATTCTACTGTGGGTCTTTCATCCAGTACTCCATAGGGGAAATGATGATAAATTCATAAAAGCTGCTCATTTATAGAAAATCTGGGCAATTTTAGCAGCTTCTCTCTGTTTTATTGGCATTCACTGAGCATTTCACTAGCAACACAGAGCTAGAAGTCAGGAAACCTGGGTGCTGTGACAGAGCCTGCTTACCTCAATTCTGCCATATAAAAACAGGATGCTTCTATAAATCTCATTTGCAACATACTGTGCAAAAGCAGAGAGCTATATGAGAGATGCTGTTAGCATTATAGCCCCAAGCTGCTGTGTTATTCCAAGTCTCTGTGGTTCTACTTACTCCTGCCTCTTCCAGTTCACATTTCAAAATCCTCCTAATTGCTGAATCCTCATCTTATGGGCTAGTAAAAGGCACATGAATCCAAAACATGCATATTTCTGCCTAGCTGAAACTTATGCAGAATTGCTAGACCCTTCAGACTCTTTGAAGCAATACGGCGCTTTCCTTTCTCCTTTGCCCAAAGAAGTAGAAGGGAAAAAGGAAAATACTCTTCTAAACTAAACAGTAACATGACAACATGGTTTATGGTCTTCCTAGGTAATATGTTGCTTTTCTCTTAAACCCCACAGGAATTTGGTTAGATGGCAGAAATGTAACCTATAATCCAAGAAGACAAATATACTTCAAAAAGAAAGCACGTTCTCCATGAGAATGGAAAAATGAAAGAATAATGATTAATAGATTAAGAAAAAATAGCTATTGTGTTTCTGCCATATCAGTCATGGAGAAAATTAAGTGGAAGAATATCTCCAAAGCAGTAGGAGAAGAGAGTATGCAGCCAAGCATTTTTGAACATGTTGACTCTAGCATGCCAAGGATGAATATTGATTACAGATTATCTCCTATAATCAAAAATTGTTCAGGAATAAACTAATTTACAGGCTGTGTTGATAGAAACCTCTATTTCTGTTGTGCACGTGGGAAGCAAAATAAATTTTATATATACAGTTTTCTTCTCTTTTTCAGGCTCAGGCTCAGCTCGTGAACAGGTGAGAGTCAAGGATAGCCATGACAAGAGGAACTCCTGTGTCACTTTTCCTTCACCCCATGATCTTTCTGATTAATAATCTTCAAAAGTGCACAAATGTGCCCCTTGAGAAAAAAACATATAACGAAGTAGGTTTTAAATTTTCCTGATGAGAAGTTGGGGAAAATTCATATAATGACATTTACCTTCATTTTTTCAAAACATGAATTGTTAATATGTTTTGGGTTTTTTTTTTTTTTTTTGTATTCATGACAAGGAAAATAAATAGTTTATTTCAGAAGCTGCTTATTTCCAATTCTAATATGTTTACCAGAAAAACATCAGAGTCTAGAAGTATTCAGCTGGCAAAACAGTCCTTTTGATATTTTAAAGTTAGGTTTTATAACATTCTCACTAATCTATCAGAAAATAAATTGGTGAAGAGAATTGAATTGGCTGAATGGATTGAAACTCATCCAGTTTCCAGATTATATGTCTTAAATGCATGCACAAAGTGTTTTAGCTTGTGCTTGATAACCTGCCGAGACATAATTGATGTTCTGCATTTTCAGCCCTTCTTTGGTCATTATTAGCTCAAATGTATTCCAAACTCAAGATTTCTTTATTTTAACCAAAGATAAAATGATTCAATCTTTCCTTAGCGAATATACAAAAGAATGCCTGAAACAACTCTCAGACTTATGAAATATTTTTTTTTCCCTAAGTGATCTATAATTCTGGAACCCAGGAATATGTAAAGCCAGGAATAGGTAAAAGTTAGCCTAGGGGTCGTTTTTATTTTTAAAGTTAGAAATAGATAGTAATCTCATAATGATGCAAACAGTCATATAAAATCTCTTAAAGTATGTCAAGAAATATCCTTTGCTTGTTCATTTGTTTATTAGGATGCCTGATTTTGCATCTGAATATAGTTAGTTGTCAAAGTGTCCCCTCTAATAGGAAACCTATGTTTTTGTAAAAAAGTAACAGTATCACTGGTACCCTGAAAATTTAGGAGGAGCAAAGTTAGGGATATTTGGCTAAATAATTTGTTCTGCAACACACTTACCTCAGATTTATTTGAAAGTGCTGTGTATTTCTTTTGGTAACCATGGAAAAAAAAATGAAAGAGAAACCAGGAGATTTTTTCCTAGGGTGAGGTTTAGCTTGTCGTGCTGAATACACTTGTTATATTAGCTTGTTTTCTTTCAGATGTCCTTTAACACTAACTGAATCAACGAAAATAAACAAAACGCTATATCAGAGACAATACTGTTTTGGGGGAGTGTAGGAGGATTATCTGTCGTGAAAAGAAAGAAAAAAAAATCCAATCTAATGGAATTAGAAAAAGTTGGGGAGAAAGCTTGCAGTCATCCTATTCTCATAGAGACCCAGTGGTGCCACTGGGAATGGCACAAGGAGCCATCACATGGGAAGAACCTCAGTTGTTCCAATAAAGTGCCGAGGCTATTAATACCTCATCAGTTATATTTTCATAATACTAACAATCTTATAACCCTTTCAATAATGAGAGTACAGTCTAGTGCAAAATTTATTCTAAGTATGGCATGTTAGTCTTTAGAATCTGTAGGACAATTTTTTATGAATAAATGTTATTCACAATAGGGCAAAGAACACTAACCACTGGATACCCAATTAGGCAGATCAAGGATAATTACGATAAACTAAGGAAGATGAGACATACCAATATGCAGAAGCTGATCTGATTTCTAAACATGAAGATGGCATTTTGGTATACATATCCTTATGGACGCTCAATTCATGGATTAGTCCTATAGGGAAGGTTGTGAATAGTCACATATTTGGAAGGATTCACCAGACAAGCTCTAGGAATAGACTCCAACTCATTTGGAGGTTTTCTGTTTGTCTTTCTGAATGCGAGGCTGGCAAAATTCTAATTCTAATTCTAATTCTAATTCTAATTCTAATTCTAATTCTAATTCTAATTCTAATTCTAATTCTAATGAGTTTAGAATGAAGAAAAAGGGAATATGGAAGAATCAGATAACCCCTGAGATCTATTTTTAAAAATAAAGAAAAAACTCTTCTATGGAGTAAGGTTACAACAATAGATAAATGAATTCCACGAGATGGAAGGATGAAAAAGAAATTAATAGTGAAAGAAAGAGTCGGAAAAACAATACTTATGGGGATGGGACTGTACTACAAATTGACCAGGGCACTGAATGAGATCGGCAAGAATCAGCTGAGATATTTATATATAAATGTGGGGAACACAGATGGAAGACTGAAGAACATGAAATGGATATTGTAAGGATAAGAGAGACATGGAATAATAATGATGAAATGAGTGAGCATTACAGAGAGTACTCTTCAAGAAAAACAAAGCTAGAGTAGCAGTGTATAATTTTGCTATGACTGAGCATTTTTTAAAAAAGGTATTTCTTAGATTGAAAAAAAATCTATTTGTAGCAAAGTCACTTTAAGGAAGAGGTTAATAAGAAAGAATCTCCTAGGGATATTTGAGGTTTATGATTCTGAACATATATTGATACAGCTATAATGGCAATAGAAAGATAACGGCTACTGGCAAGTATTTCATTATAGAAAGTTCTAAACTTTAAAATATCATATAGAGAGAAAAGTAGCACCAATATTGCTCAATTACAGTTGGACATGATAGCCAATGAATTTCATCTTCAAACAGTTACTGAGCCAATGTTCACTAGTATTACTTCAAACTACATTCTTTAAGTGTTTAAGATAGTAAACAGTCATAGATGTATAGGGATACAGTGAAAGCTGGCAAACATGAAGCTCTATATTAGCTTTGTGAATGGACTTATAATAAGAAGCAAAAGCTTTAAGCAAAAAAGGCATCAAAATCCCAGACAACTGCGTTGATAAACTGCATTTTAAATAAAGATTATCCATATCTTTTCTGTCTGTGGGAAGGTTTTGCTAAATAATTCAATGTGTTTGCTGAGGTGTTCAACAAAGTGTTCCGTTTGAATTGCTTGCTGGGTAAACTGGAGAAGATAGGTATTAGCACAAGAAATGGAAACCAGGAAGAAGGAAAGTTTTTGATAGAAGAAATGACTGAATCAAAATGACATTTTTCCATGGAAAATTCTCTCCATTAAGGATTTTCAGCCAGCTTTGCTGAAACTGTAGTTAATGACAGCCTTGCCATCAACTTAATGGGAGTAGGATTGAATGCCCCAGAGCATAATTTTATCCATTTATGTCCATTAACTATGATGATGAATCAAGAAAGAAAAAAACTCAGAACAGTGGCAGCAATAAACCCTGACAATCCATTTCCTCACTTTTCACATTTTTATTTCAAGTATATGCACTCTTGGCATTTCTTTGTTCAGCTCAGCTTGACCAAGAGCAGCAGAATACTATAACCTCATTAGCAAATTCAACCTCTATTATAAAAATTACTGTACTACAGATATGTAAGGTCTTGGGACTATCTGCTGCAGTTAGGCATGTAAGCAGCTGTGCCTACATGGCCAGCTTGAGCATCTGTCAGATCCAGTCTGAAATTTTGTGCACAGTTTTACTCATCTGCTAAGTCATGTCTCTCAGCTGACATAGACAGGCAAGTCTCACTTGCATATTGGCTGCATGGCCTGTGGCTGTCCATACTTGAGCATGTAAATAGGCCTAGGATAGGTGACTGATCTGGGGAATATTATTCTGGTTTCTGGAGCAGCCACGCTGAAAGTTTGCTGGTGAGGAAGGCCATCTGTAAAGCTGCTGTGGGTGTTCGGCACTTCTCCTTATGATTAATAGAGAAATGAGCAATGAAACTTGTTATAAGCAAGAGGTTATGTCTTAACTTATGCATTGTCTTTGTTTACATTATCTTTGTTTAAGAGACAAAGTTCACTTCTGTGAAACTGATGATGAAGCTGATATGTAGGAGAAGTTTCAGCTTTCCAAACAATTTCTAGGTGCTACTTCGGTTGTTAGGTAAGTTTGTGACTAGAGCCATGTGACCTTATTTCTTCTCAGGCTGAATAATTTTTTTCTCCTACCTCAGCCCCCAAAGAACTTTCAGGATAGTGGTACATGCATATTCATGACCATTTTGGGAAACATTTATGCAAATATATATCCACTAGTTTGAATGCTTTTGAAAATTACAACGAGTTCTAAATCTGAAGGCAAATTTGCATTTTGGTTTGAATAAATAGGTATGGATTTTTTTTTTCAATATTCAATCATTTCTCACAAAGCAAGATTAAGTAGAGCCCTGTCTCCTGAACACAGGGTTGATTATCATTCTGGTACTCTAGTTCATGACCCACCAGTAGCTTGCAGTGAAGACAAATGGTGAACCGTGAAATTGACATTGTATTACAGTAACTTCAGTCAAAAATGCTGAAAAAAATTCATAGAGGTCTGTGAGGAATTTTGGAAGGTTAACAGTCATCCTGTGAAAAATATGTGGAATGCCTTGGAATGATGGCAAACAGGGAAATGGGAAACCTAGAGTACCTGAACAGAAAATATTCTAGCGGTCTCTTTGG
This sequence comes from Tinamus guttatus, assembly GCF_059628265.1. Classification (NCBI taxonomy): domain Eukaryota; kingdom Metazoa; phylum Chordata; class Aves; order Tinamiformes; family Tinamidae; genus Tinamus; species Tinamus guttatus. Next base: position 719,430 of record NW_028289037.1, read on the forward strand.
TATTAACCTGAGACCCAGAGGGACTAATTGAGTTTAAGTAAAGCAGATTTGCTATCCCTTGAGCTTTGCAGGTCAGTTCTGCTCTTTGTCTAGCAGCCTCTATGGAAACAGCATTAGATTTTCTTTTTGGGACTCTTCATGTTCAAGCTTCAAAGCCCAATGATGACACTACAGATAATTCTGGTGTCTGTTGCATCTTGCCCTTCCGCTGGTCACATCCAAGGAGAGCCTGGCTGCAGCCTGGCTGCCATTTCCCAGGAGATAGTTTAGGGCAGCAATTAGATCCTCTCATAGCCTTCTCCTCTTAAGGTTAAAGGAAACTAGTTCTCTCAACCTCTCCTCATATGCCACATGTTCCAGCTTGCTAATCATTTTGGAGGCCCAATGTTAGACCAGCTCAAGGTTGTGCATTGTATTGAAGAGCCCAAAACTGGACACAGCACTCTAGATGTGGCTTCTTCTGCAAGGAGCAAAGGGAAAATCACCTCATCCTGCTTGTTATATACTTTCTTATACTGTAAGCAGTTAACATTTAGCGCCTCCTCTAATCCATGGTTTAAAACATCACTGGTATCACTGAACTTAGGAGGTAAACTTGCAAAAGGACCAGTTACCTCGCAAAGCAGGGATGTGGCTGCTAAAAATCTCTGAAGTAAATTATTAATGCAAAACACCCATCAGATGTTTGCACAACGATGGATCAATGTCTCCTATCCACAGAGAGTTTGAAAAAAACTATGGACTTAAAAGAAATACTATATCTAATGAAATCTTTTCATAACTGTTCCCTGAATACCTTTTCATTTCCTGAGAGAAGAAATGCTTTTTACTGAAATGCATTTTCAATTAAAAAATTCATTTTGAAGAAAATGAGTCAAAATCCTTCTCTCTCCTTTCTGCTTCTTCCTTTTTTATTTTTTTTTATTTTTAATGTTCATTCTCACAATTTGGGCCACTGAAAAAGGCAGAATATAAACATTTAAAAATCAGATAAAAATAATAATACATTACTTTTAAATTAAAAATGGAGCAGTATTTAAAATACTAACAAATGAACATTTCCCTTAATTGCTTTATTTATATTCACTTAATTTTATTTCCTATTGTGCCACTCATAAAAAGACTGTTTATAATTTTTTTTCTTTTTTACTTTTTTAATTAAAACTCACCCTTCATTTGCATACTTCTTCATTATTTTTTTCCACCATAATCCTAGATGATGTTCGGAAGAGTAAACTCAAAGCAATACTTAAACTGTGGTCTTTAGTCCGTAACGTCTCTCTCAGCCTAAAGGTCTGCCAGCTTGGTGTTCAACTAACACAATTGGTTAGGGTTAGAGCCTCCCCTAGAACGGGGCTGCAATGGTCATGCCAAATGACATGTCAGGCTCTACTAGGTCTTCTCCCTTGGCCACTTTTGTCTCTGGACCTTCAGAAGGGCTACTAGTTTGGAGTTCATGTTTACACAATTGGTTAGGGTTAGGATTAGTGTTCAGAGAGTGATAAGCTATAGAGCCCCACAAGGAGTGGGCTGTACTAGGTGTAGGTCCAGAGTATGTGTGGGTACAAGTTACACCAATGTTTAGGGTTAAGTTCAGAAAATGAAAAAACACAGAGCCCCACAAAGTGTGGGAGGGCAAAGGCATGTCAAAGGACATGCATGCCTGTACCAAGAATGTCTCTTTTACAGCTTTTGTCTCTGGGCCTTCAACAGGGCCGCAGGTTTTTTGCCTGTATCACCTCTGCGGTAGGGCTTACCCTTAAGTTTAGGTTTTGCAGAATGATAAAGCACAGAGCCCCACATGTAGTGGAGCCGTTACGAATATGTCAAAGGACATGCATGGCAATGTGCTCCTATGGCAAAGTTGCCTGTGGACCTTCACAGGTTTAGTGGTTTCTGGTAGAATTTATCAAATAGTCAGGATTAAGGCTCTGTCCTCAGAGTTATAAAGCATAGAGCTCTACATGGAGCATGCCAAAGGACATGTAGGGCTACACCAAGTCTGCTTGTATGGCAGCTTTTGTCTGGGTCTCTTCAGCAGGGCTAGTTTGTTGGGGTTCAAGTGAATACGTACCATAGCATGTCCTTTGCCATGAACTTGACTCAAACCCGCTAGCCCCCCTGAAAGACCAGAGATAGAGGCTGCAACTCGCACACTTGCTGTGGTCATGCATGCCCTTTGCCATGCACATTACAGCCCCACTTTGTGTGGAACTCTACGCTTTACCACTCTCCAAACCCTAATCTTAATCCTAATCCTAACTAGTATCAACCCAATCCTACTGGTCCCCTTGGGGATTCAGAGACAAATGTTACTGTCAGAGCAGATTAATGTAGCCATGCATGTTGTTTGACATGCCTTTGGCAGTCGCATTCCGTGTGGGGCTGTACACTTCATCAGTCTCCAAACCAAAGAGCATGTCAAAGAACATGCAACGCAGCACCGAGAATAGTGCTTGGCCACTTTTATCTCTGGCACTTCAATGGGGCTGATAGTTTGAAGGCCAGCTCAACACATGCTTGTGGTTAGTTAGGGTTAGGGTTATTGTCCAGAGAGTGACAAAGCATATAAACACATGGAGTGAAGCTGGAAATTACATGCCAAATGACATGCATAAGTACAGCAAATATGCTCCCATGACAATTTTTTACTCTGAACCTTCAGTGGTTTTGGTTGTTTCCAGTCCTGGTCTCATCCATTGTTATTATTGAGGTTAATTTTTGGAAAGTTACAAAGTATAATTCCATGTGGATTACTCATGCAAAGCTACACCTAGTCTTTTCTATGGCAGCTTTTCTTCTAGGCCTTGAATGGGGCTGCTGGGTTCATGTCCATGTCATGGTCATATTTCAATCAGGGTTAATACAACTCAGTACAGATATATTTTTAACTTATCCAAATTATGTCATACATATAAGAGTTGGTCTAGTACATGTGATTCCTGAGATATATATATAGTGTGTGCAGGATGGGAAGGAATAAATAGCTCCAGGCCCTTCCCTTTGCACTTGGGTATTCATCACAGCCATCTTATTCATTTGTATTGGACTACTGTTAGAGTCCTTTAACTTATCTGTTCACATGGGGTTTTTATGAGCTTCTCATCCTATGGTCTCATTATCACCTTCAGAAATTAATTCAACCTTGGCCCACAATCTAAAGGATTGAAAAAAATCTTCATGACTTATGTTAATGTAATTTAATGTAATCCAGAAGCTGTCCTGAGCTGTCCTGAGACCTGCAAACTGGTGCCTTTCATACACTTTGATTTTTTTTGCATTGTGAAAAACATATTTGAAATGTTTTCAAGAGGACACCAAGGAAGGAAGACTGTTCACAGCTCTGTATCTCACCAGTGTAACTGTTCTGAGATCTAACTAGTCAGTAAAAGAGAGAGATAAATTCAGACATTTCATTTAAAAGGAAATCCAGATACAAACATAGGCACAAACACGTACATGTAATTTTACATCTTGGCAAGGTCTGTTCTAAAGCATGAATATTGTAAAAGCATTCTGTTTGAGCTAGTTCTCATTTGAGATTCTATTTTATTAAGAAACGAAAATATCTGGCATAAAATTCCATGTTTGTTTTCACTTAAATTGTATAAAGTGTAGATATGATGAAGAATAAATAACATGAATGAGAGTATTTTATTAAAACATTCCTGATTTTCCAGTGGCAGTAGCGTGGAGCTGTTTGTTTAAATTTTTAAAATTAGAAAATTATGAAGGAATGAAAGAACAATATCATGTCTGGAATCAAAAAGAACTTTTTAGAAGGAATTTTTAACTAAGAATTTGATGTTAGATAGTAAATTTTTATATAACATTAATAAATGCTTAATAAACAAAAAGTGATTTCACTGTCAAGACTATATCCTTTTTGATGCCATATTTCAGAATGATTTTGTGATTCAGAAGACCTATCAGCATAGTAGATACATTTTATTTTGCTCATAATCTGAAGACAGCTTTTCTGAATCTACCTGTGTGAAATACTATAAAAAGATCATGTATACTAGCAAATGCCAAAGCAAATATGGTTATTTTTAATGTATTGTTGCACTTGTAGAAAAGCAAATCTCAGTTCTAACTCTTATTCAGTACTCTAATTAGAGTCATTTTCTACAGCCTCCTCATCATGCTGTGCTTCCCTTGTAGTCAATTAGGCATTGAGTTTGTTAGAGTTTGTAAGCGGGAAATCAATGGAAGCTCTTGATCTAAATAGCTTTTCAAAATACAGACCTGATAAAAAAAAAACCTGATAATCAGAATGGTAAGGAGTTCGTTCTAGTTCTCATCAGACTTCCCATCATTGCCCTATCTAGCTCCCTCGCTGTCTTTCAGACTATTTTATTTCACAGTTGAAGCATTGCCCGTGTCAGGGATTTACAGCCTTAAGTCACTTTCCTACTCAGGCCAATTGGACAGAGATAAATTTTACAAAAATGTGTAAAGCTGAAGTACTGAATGATATTTAAAGTATCTTCTCCACTTACAACTTATTTATAATTCTTAAAAATATATTTTTAAATGTAAAATAAAATACATATTTTGGATATCAGCATACCCGATTCAACTGTGTAATTTTTGCTATTAGACTCCCTGGAAACCTTTCCAAGACTGCTGGAGCTTCATCAACCACTGCTATTGTAATTATAGATCAGGTAAACACCTACTTGGGAAATGAGATGATCCCACTTGGTTGGGAACTACTGAAAGCACCCTATGCAAGTGGCCACACCAAATCTCTCTGAGAGAAGGTAGGTACTGCCAATATTGCTGCATTCAATGGGCTGTCTGAAGTGCTAACTCACCACAGCAGCAGACCTTGTAGGAAACTATTGCTAAAATCCAAGAATAAAAGAGTAGTCAACTAATGGGACAAAAAAGGAGCATGGAGGTCAGGTATGCTGCAAAGTCGCAGTGTTTGTGTGAGGGAAATAATGAAGCAGTGTGAGGTGGGAACATTAAGAAATGAAACCTTAATCTCAAGTAATCACCATTCACCGTGTGTATCTCTTTTTCTGGTCTACCTTATCTCCGCTTCCCAGGACCGATGCTCTTCTCCCTGTTGTCAGACATTCACCATCAGTTTTTCTAAATTGTGCTTCCTTTATTCCTTTTGCCATCCTCCCTTTTCATCTACTATAAATGAAATCATGAAGGAAAAACAAAATAATGAAGGAAGGAGAGGCAAAGATGATGGGAGGTCTTCTTATGACACATTTCTGAGATAAAAGATTCCTCAAAAGTAAGTAGATTTTTGTGAAGAGACATTTTGATTGCTCTCCACTGAGGCCCTGGTTTACTTTGAGTGCTCTTTCTCCAATCCCAAAAAAGACCAGTTCATCAGGCTACTGAAAGGAACTGTATAAAAACAGGGAGACTCTTCAATAGAAGTGGGACAATTACTTTGTACCAAATTAATAAAGTCCTCAGATTTATTCACCTTGGAAAGTTTAACTAACTTTCTGTTAAGTGACTCTTAAACCCAATTTGCCCTTCAAAGCTTAGTGGTCTGGGAGCATGCTTTTGTGCTATTACTATAAACAGTACAAACTGGTATTTGGCCCTGCAGTAATAAAACTGTGGCTTCTGAAATTTATTACATTACAACCTGATGACAGCATGTAGGCTAATGACAAGTTGTTAGTGATTAGGTCACCTCTAGAATAAATCGTTTTGACTAGTAAATGGTTTATGTGCCGCTCCAGTGACATGAAGCATATAACTATAAATGGGACATAAGAAAATATTTTCAGAGTACTAATTCAATAAAAATGACTGATACAAGACAAGGCTAATTGGGAGTTTTGCCTTGGGCTTGCACTTCATCTATTAAAGAAATATTATCTGAGCAATGTTACTATCTATGGGATTACAATAAAAGCCAAAAATTATCAGTTTCAGAAAAATCTGACCATTCTGCTAAAACAGACTTGTTCCATCTTGATTCCCGGCTTTGGACACCTTTGGGGAGCCAGCAGAAGGTAAAAACTGATTCAGTAACTCAGTTTATAAATGTCTCCTCAGCAAGTGCATCATCCATTGTAAAATAAAGAATAAAGAATTTCTATACATGGACATTTTAATTTCAAATGTTATTGACCACCAATATTTCCTTTCTGCAGTTCCAGGGAATAGATAAAAATGAAAGTACATCTTATTTTTTTGGAAAAAAATAAAAAAAGAAGAGCCAAACAATTTCCATTTACAAACACTGCCATAGGACCTTAGGACTGCTGCATTTTGTGCATCTCATGACCTCCTTCCCACGTTTCATAATGTGGGTGAATATCTTCCATGTAGAATTGTACCGAAAAAGGACAAGAATACCCACAGCCTAAGCTGACTTCTATTAAGGTCCTGTGAACCTAGACTTCAAATCCTGTCCTTGAAACTGTAATGGTTTGTTTGGGGATTAAAGAAAAGGTTTATTTCAAAAGATAATCATAATTATTGGAAAATTTGAATTTGAGAGAGACTAAAATATTCCAACATGGTTCATGTTGACCCCCCAATTATTTTGATTTCTGTTACTGTGAATTGAAAAAGCATCTATTAACAAGGTCCAATTATAAATAGCTACTATTTTAATATCATAGTTCATAACATTACAATCTTGCCATCTTAAAGAAGTGGTGCTACTAAACAGTATGGTAGCAATGCTTGTCTTTGAATATTCTGTTTTTCAAAAAATTGTCCTAGGTGTGCTCCAAATATATACATATTCAATGACAGATGTTTCTGCTTGTTTCCTACTCTTTTCATCCTTTCCCTTTTGCCATCTGATTCCTACAACTTTCCCTGATTTCAGAACAAACCCCTCTAGGTATGGTTTGAGGAGTTTCTTTATATTTCTTTTCTAATTATTTATTTTCCTTTTTTGTTTTCTGCTTATACCAGTTTTTTCGGCTTGCAACCAGCCTGCAAATGAGCTACTTTTAGTCGTGCCCCTTGTCACTTTGTTCTTGGCCAAATGCTAGTTGGATTTTCTATGTGACTTGGAAAACACTATGGCATCACTACTGGAAAAATTCGCAGATGACATAGATGGGCAGAGTGGTAAATAATGTGGTGGATCATTTCCTGAGCAGGGTCAAATGCAGACAAATATTTGACATACCAAATATGTTTTGACAAAGTCATAACACCACTGTGAAATAATGGAGAGAAAGATCATCCTAGAAAGAAACGTCTGTGAAAAGGGCATCAGGATCATTGTGTACAAATGTATTCAGGATAATTTGTCTGTTTGGCACTGTGAATAAGAGCAAAGGATGATTGAATGCACAAAAAATGGAACACCTGAGAAGCAGCACTGCTCACAAGAACTTGCAAAGGGCCCTCTCTGTGATATAGAACATTTCTGGAGCACCATTCTTGTTGGTAAACAAGAAAAGGTCAGTGCAGGAATTTGCTCTGTACCAGCAGGACATTTGCAGCAGATTTTGGTATTATTAGATCAAAAGAGAGACATTCACCGTGCAATAGCATTGACCAAACATCCGTCCTCTCTAACGCAGATAGCAAGAAGCAACACAGGAATATGCACTGTTCTGAGCGGGCACAGTCTAAAATGGAGGTCAAGGCTCTCATAGGATAATATCTATCCATAAAAAGAATAGCAGCTTTATTCTAATTTAAAAATAAACTTTTTGCCACCTGACATATTGCCAGCTGGAACAGAGAAACTGAGTGGTGCCTGACAATGGTGGGGTTCCAGATGCTGTTAAAGCATCTCTATTCACCATTTCCAAAATAAACTAACAATTTAAAATTGAAAAGTGCAACATAGATTGGAATTAAATGAAAATTACTCTTAGCTTTCATAGTCTCTTAGTTCATAACAACTAAATAAAACTATCAGAAAGGGATATTTGATTTAAGGAACATCTGGGCAGGTGGTCCAGGCCATAGTATCATGAGTAATAAGTTTTCTAAACTGAGTGGATCTCTGGATCTATAAGATATTGCTCACAAGTATTAGAAGAAGCACAAAGGGTGATAGAGTGCCCTCCCTTGTGTTATGGGAAGGAAGAATGAAACACAACTAATAGAAATCCAAATTTTCTAATTCTAACAGTTGGCAGTAGAAAGGAAGAGTGACTCAGTGTTTCCAGACCCATTAATTTTTTATGCTGTTCTGTCCAGCAAAGACTTTTATTAATGACTGCTGTAAATAACTTATTTTTGCTATATATATACAAGTGATTTATGATGAGTTTTTCTTTAGCTATAGAGCCTTGGATAAAAGTTATGCATACACATTTTGAGGCATATGTGAATTCCAGAAGGAGTTTAATACCACAGAAAACTTTCTAAATCATCAAATGTTTGACTGATGCCTCCTAGTGGACTTCTACACATTAAGAAGCAGCAGAAAAGCAGAGAAAATGGCGTATACAAACAAAACACGTTTAAAAAAAACTAGTGCATACAGAGCCAGCCTGTAGGCAGGGACCCAGTATGCTCAATCGCCTTGGCAGCGCCACTGGAAAAGAGGTTTTGTAAGACTGGTGCTTCGTGCAGTGCTCATCCAGCACCTCCATGACAATCTAAGCTCTAAATAAATAGCTTATTTTCCCTGATAACTTTTTAAGTTTTCTTTATACACAGTTCTTTTGGCTATTAGAAGACAAGTACAACCATATTTTTAAATCCAAGTGCAAGATCCTGGACTTCTTTTAGAACAATCATCTAGATGATGAATGGAGTTATTTAAACATTAGGGTTCCATGAACATGTTACTCATTCTGAACAGAAGCTGGTAGAGAATATAGCAGGGGTGAAGGTTTAATACAGTTAAATTGAAAGGTTTGGTATCACAGTGCTAATTTCTAGATCCCCTAAAAAGTGTGAATGTGTTTTAGAATGAAATGCCTCTTTTCCCTTATTCCCTCCAACTCTTTTAGGCACTTTCCATGTACAATATTAATGGATTTTGGTCCTCTAACCTTTGGAATTGACACATTCCTTATTAATAGGTTGCTCTACCCTTTCCATTCCTAGAATGTTCTAAGTGTCTTCGTCAGAAAATAGTGGAAGGTAACAAAATGCAAACATAGGGCCGTACTTATATGGTAAGGAGAGAATATAAAGAAGTCACTAAAGGAAATCAGATTGAGGAAACCTAAAAAGTGTGAAGTGCTGGCAATAAAATTAGACTACAATAACAGACATTAATATATTTACAAAAGAATTTTCACAACAGAATATACCAGTTCTCCACTGGTACACAATGAGAAACTGGCACTGGTACATTGGCACAATGAGAAAGATGTGGTAATGCAGATCAACGTGATAATTAGTATGCCAGGTCAGCCTAGGGAATACTCACAGTTATGGTAGCACATCTCATAAACTGTGCTATGTGCAGATATGGACTGTAAGTACAAAAACAACGTAAAATGAAGAAGTTAGCTAGTGATTCATAGTAATTAAAGCCTGTGTATGTCTATGACCTTATTTAAAACAGATTTAAGGAAAAAAATAAAGTGAAAAGGCAAATAAAAATATGCTATGAAAGGAAGGTATGATTGTAATGCTAGACTCCTGTAAGAAAAGCACGATGGCATGATATCAGCGAAAGATTCTTCTGAACTACTAGAGTCCGTAAGTAAAATCTACTGTTTTTCTGCATGCCAGCCTACCATTCTTCCAATCTGCTGAGGAATAGTCTTTTTCACTTCATTATTCTAATTGACTGGCCCTTCTCATTAAAACTGCCTTTCATTTTTCTGACAGAAATTATAGAAGAGTTGTGTTATAAATATGTTTAGCAAGTGTCATATTAAAGATCAGATTATCAAGTAATTCCTGACATTTCTAAAGCAGGGAACAACTCCCAAGAAATATGAATCAGATGAGTATACTATTGAATTAAATTAATAGTACAGGTTTATTATCAAATTCTGAATGACTAACTAAATGAAAGACTGTAGCTATTAACTCACAGTGATTCCAGGATACAAAATATCTAACAAACTACATCTTAGCATACATTACTCAAAGTAATTATTTGCTTCAGAAAAAAAGTACAAATATTAGTATGGCTAGTCTGCAGTTGATTGTCTGCAATTAACTTGATCATAACCTGTGATATCAGAGAGTTTGCACATTGATTTAAATGCCTGCAATTTTATTTGTAACTTTGTCACCTCATAATACCAAGGTAGCCTTCATTAATCCATAAAGAATCAAATTACTGTGTCATACTGGAGAATAAGTAATGTCTCAAATCCATTACAAAGAAAAATCTGATAGTTACTCACTATGAAAACTAAAGAGATTATGCAGCAGAATAACATATATGTAAACTTACCAAGGGCATAACTCCAATTATAACAAGCAATTTGATTTGATATTTTGATTTTTTATAGTTTACAAATTCCTTTGGAGAGTGGTTCCCATTGCAGTATTCAGTTGTACTGGACAGAACAAATGTTAAAAACAAGAATTATCTTGTCATATTTTAAAATGAAAGGGGATAAAAAATGCTGTGGGCAGACTTGTACAGCACATGCCTGTGCACTGGAAAATCTAATGCTATTTGTGCTTTAAAATCTGATCTGATGGGTTTTTTACCAAAAATAGTCAAAACTAAGAACGCTAACAGCTATACCAGGCTTGTGTTACCCTTTCATGTCAGGGAAGGAGGATGATTTCCACATATTCAAAATTTACTTTAAAAATTTACTTTAAAAATTTACTTTAAAAATAGTGAATTTTGCTGCCTCACACAAAATACAACCTCAGTGTATTTTTGCTATGGCAGGCTCTGAAACACATAGTTTCATTATAGTCAGTCAGTCTCTACTAAATTATTACAAAGGTTTCTTAAAAAGAGTGTATTTCTTCAAGTCTAAAAAAAGATGGTTCAATGTTTTATTCTGCATATTGATGAAGATAAAACAATAGTACTGCCTCAGGGTTTATTTTTCATACTGACAATGTTACTGTATAGTACTCAGTAATTCACTGGAATCTCTTTATGTTAAATATCTCTGCAGAAGTGCCTCTTAGACACCAAACATAGATTTAGACTGCAGAATTTGAAAGGCAGTTTTAAAAAGCAAACTCATGGCTATAATGTAGGACCTAAAGGAAAGGTCCTAAAGGAAAGAAGGTCCCTAAAGGAAATAAGATCATTTTCCAATCTGTTAGCTCACCATCTGTCAGAGACATAGAAAATCCGTTTTTAAAACTGAGGAGCTTTTGATATTTCTAAGGTTGGAGACAATTTTGTTGTCATCTGCAGAGATGGGGACTTCTCTCTGCCCAGAGTATAAAGTTCCCCTTAGTCCAGATGCTTCCATTTGCCCCCTGTTAATATTGAAGATCCATCTAGGTCTTGGGAGCCATTTCCATTACTTCACATATCCCTTGTGCAGAAACTTTTAAAACTATCCAGGAATATTTTACAATCAGCAAGGATACATATGATTTTCAGACTTTACAGATGGGTAGATGGATATATGTTTCAAACATTTGCTTTGCATATAATGGCATATATATTATTCAAAATACTGGTATTCCTAAACTCAGTATGACTAAATGCGGCTAGAATATGTAATTATCCTGATTTGGTAATCTATAGAGATACTAAATACTTTTTTAATTTTTTTTTTCTCTTCCATCTCTTGGATACTGCCCAACACAAAATGAGTTGTTACATGTGACAAACATTAAGGTTTTGAAAGTCTTGGGCAGAACTAGGACTCGACGCCCCAGAGGCCTGAAGTGCTAAAAGGCTCCGTATTAGTCACTAAGCTACTGATAGCAAAATATGGAAAGAAACCCAAGAAAATTGTGAGTTTCTAGAGGATAAAAATAGGGTTCGGCAAGTGTCTTAATTAAAACTTGAGCAGATTTTCATTCTGTTGAGGGGGCTGCTTTTGGCAGAGTCTGTGGCACAGGAATGAATCACACACTCCTATCTTTGGTGTTTAGTGGTACATTTAGGGGATTGGTATGGATTTAGAGATTCCTTTTTAATACATGCAGTTTTCAAAAATAATGTTGAATTAAATTTAGCATGGATTGCATTGTATTACTGCAAAAGCAAAAGTTTGTTAGCACTTTAAGGTACACAGCATGCTATTAACAGAAAACTTCATTTGCGTCAGAAGCAACAGAAATAACCAAGGTTCTTTGTGTGCATGTGTGTGTGTATAGGAGGAAGGGACAGAAATACTGTGGAATTTTGCCCTACTAGCATATGGCCTGCTGGTATCCCATCGTATGTGCCATGCATGACATCACTAAAAAACTCCCATAGGCAATATTTCGTTCTAATGGCCATTGGAGGGAAACAACTTCGGGGACATAAAAGGACCATTAACCAAGGTGGCAGGAAAGGATCTTTTAAAATGAGTGCCATTATGCTAGTGACTTCATGAATTTTGATCTCCTGCACTTAAATTTTTGGAGAATGCCTTGGCTCAGGACGTTGAAAAGAAAGCTTCTTAACTTGCTGACAAATTTCAGTCAAACACGATGTTAATAACAGGTATTATAACATAAATATTGCCCGTGTTTTCTAGATGATGGAAATACATCAGTTTTATGTGTATAGCATGTGAATGAATACTATTTCTTCAGAGGTCTGCTGTTACGACATACATATTTTACTCTTCTGAGCAAAAATCACTTGCAATTAAGTCAAAATTATGCTTAACTCGTCTTTTACTAGATATATCAAGATGAAACTTTTCGAAGAACTGTCTCCAACTTAACAAAAAAAAAACGGATTATGAAAAAGTCAGTCAAGCCTCATGTGTCATCAAACTAGGAGAGACAACTGAATGCAACAAGAAAGACTTTGTGGTCCATGACCTTATCTTTTTGAAACTATTTTCTTCAAGTGCTCCAAATGATTCCAGAGACCAATGTGCTTTCCAGCAATATCTAGCAACCATGAAAAATATGACGCGCAGCCTTTGTCATGCATCCTTCCCTCTGAATCCTATGGAGGGTAATGGGAGCTCTACCTAGCACCTGGAGGAAAAATATTTTGTGTTTATGTGTTGATATTTTCCACAGCCATTCCTTCCTGGATCTTTTTCCTTCACAAGAAGTGGTAGGAAAGCAGCAATACTTCTTTAGAAAGAGGGTTTGTGTTCCTAAAACTTGCAAGAAAAAATGACTTATAGCCAACTTTTGAGGGGTTAGCCACAGAAACTGGTCCTCACTTTGTATTCTTCAATACCCTGGGCTCTGGTCATTTTGATTTGGTTCTGAGTAATATCAAGGCACAGATGTTTAGCTGCTAAATAGTATACAGGACATATTAATCACCATTAAATAGCTATTCAAATGTGATCAGCTCTTCAGAAAGAATGATTTCTCTGAAGTACAGCAACAATAACACTTTTCAAATTACTCTGTTAGCTGGTTCTGAATATATAAAATTCATGCATGGTTGAATGACACAGGAAAGATAAACAACAAAGGCTACATAAACTAACCTCTTTTTCACCAGTTTTATTAATGTAAAAAACATTGGACTGGGAAAATAACAAGAAGAATATTTTTATAGTCTGCCAGACACAGCTTTGGTTAGCCAACATTGAAAACATTTCTCTCAGAAAGTAGACTTTAATATTGAAACACTCAATAATGTAGTTTCCATCCTTCTGTTCTACATAATGATATTATTAATGCCTACATGTTTTTCTTTTCACAGTTATGCCTTAATAGAAATACAAGAAAGCTATTTTCATTGCTCTTTTAGTACAGTTAAGGGAAAAGGAATGCCACTTTCTGATCTGCTTAATGCAAAGGAAATGCTCATTCTGAGAATAAAGTCAATCACAGATCAAACGTTTGCTGGAATCATTAAAAAAGGGTGGTCAGTGCAGGAAATTGTCAGATTTGATCTATCAGAATGAAAGCAAGGAAGGAATATCTACATGAGATCTTGTGATTAGGCAATACATAATCCTCTGTCCATACATTCTTAAGACAGACGGACCTAAAATCCAGGTGGTGAGAAAAGTTCCACCTGCTTGATATTGGAGACAGCAAATGCAGATCATTCTCATTTAATGAGACTTTAATGAGACATTGAAGATGATGGGATGCTGCAGCTGCAGGAGACATCATCTTTGTGTAGGATCTGATCTAAAGTGGTTTCTGTAATGATGCAACATCTACCAGAAGAAAAAAACAGGGTGAGATACAACTGGAAATGGTGGTAGAGCCCATGGCAATGCTTTCAGAGGTTAAAGGGAAAAGACAGGACATAGACAGTCCAAGAACTGCTGACCCCCAAAATAGAGTTTTGGAGCATTAATGTGAATGATAATCTAAAGAAATGTGCAATATCTATGTTAAGTTTAAGTATTGTATAGTTACATGGTATTAGATATTTTAGGAAATGCTATTCTAATACTAGTTTATAGCATTAAAATTCTAATACTACTATAGTACTGTATAATAATAGTGCTATTATTAATAGTAATATTCTATTCTGGTTAGAGAATCTAGTGCCAGTAAAATATCACCAGACAGAAGGGCTGAAATTGTGCTCCCATTGGACAATTCAAATCTGACTAGTAAAGGTTCTGTTCTTCTACCTGAATCCATTTCAGTTAGTTCCTTCTGAGCAAGCAATTCCAGACAAATCCAGAGTAAGCTTCTGCTGAAGGTGAGTAAAAGCAGTATACTTCAAAGTCAGTATGGATATCTCTCTATATATATATTTAAATATATAAATAAATATGGATAACCTGACAATAAAACTTCCCTCCTTCAGAAGGGACCTTATCTCAGTCTAAACTATCTTAACATGTTTTTAAAAAGGGTTTTACCCCTTTTGCCTCAGACCAAAGGTAGCATCTGATTATAGCATTTGCACTCCTGAACCATTCAATGAAAAAACATGGTTTTTCACTTTATCATTATGTATAGCAATATAAAAAAGATAGAGGTTCGTACTATGACTTCTAATACTTTATTGTAAACCACAAATAATAGACTAGAATTTAAAGGGTCATTTTGTACTACAAGTTGATTGATGAGAACAGTGACAGAGGAAAAGCTGCTCTATTAATTGATGCACTCTTCAAGCAAACCAAGATTTTATCATTAATAGATAACTGTGCAATTGTTTATATAGTAAACATCCTCATTTTTATTCATAAGATATTTTCATGTGAAGTTAATAATGTTGGTATTGCTTGAATATCATCTTACTGTTTCATAGATATTTGAGAAATAACATTGCTTGCTGAAAATGAGCATTGTCATTGCCATGATAATTGATAATTCTTTCAATATAAAGGCTGTATTTTTTATAATTCCTTATACAAATTCAGTAGAAAAAGTAAAGACCGAGGAACATATTTTAAGAGTTCTCTGCAGATTTAATTCTCACTGATAATTACAATGAAGTTAAAAATATTGATAATAACATTTTGAAAACTTACTCTTGGAAAATTAATTCCTTAACAACATTTCAGTATGGGAATGAAAACAGATGACAGTAATAAAAATTGGGAACATGCTCCCAAAACCTTGAATGGATTTGGAAGACTTGATTCTGAAGGAATTGAACTATTCTCCAAATTAGCTATTACGGTTTCTGTAACTGAACTCTTATCTATTTATTCAGTGTGTTTGAAATCAGTGTCGAAACATGAGGCAAAACACACTCGCCATGCAGTTTCTCATTGATACCTGTATTATTTGGTGGAGTTCCATGTGAGTGCATATACATAAGAACATTCAACAGCTATCCTGGATCATACTGATGGACCCATCCAACAGTTGCCTGCTTCTGATAGTGACCAATAGTGATACTTAGGAAAGACAATACAGACAGAATAGCCAAGCACGATACATGACTGTTATAGTCTCCAAGACATCTACAGATTCTAAAGTTGAGGTGATATCTTTGTATTTAATACTCATTGATAGATCATTCCTCCATTGATACCTATCTTTTAACTGAGTCCATGTGTTTAATTTGCAGAGAACTGGATTTCATGTACGCATCTTCTGTGCAAAAGACCTGACTGTGTCTGGGGTCTGCTGGCTGATAGTGTCATTTAAGGCTATATAGCTCATATATCATGGCACAACTGTATAGATTCATATTAGCGCACTCACCATCAGCTATCCCTCATAGTTCCTGAGAAAAACTAAGAAAATATATAGAAATATCATTAGTGAAGATAGTATATTTTGGGAGGGCAAAATGCCAAACTTTTAGTTTTGAATTGGCAGAAGCCAATTTTTAGCCTCCGAAGCTTCACAGGAATTGACCCTATGAGTAATGGGAAAAGAAAAGTGAGAGGGAAAAGAAGTGCAATGTTAATTGCTTAACAGGCAGAGGAATGACTGGGCAGAGGCAGCACTGCAAGATGGGTAAAACTTCTACCTCTTCCTTTACCTATTCTTCTCTCATATCCTATATAAAAATAGGATTTTGCAGGACTTTTTTGCCTACCTGTAGTTTGCATATCACAGACCCCTCAGAATGTGCTAATAAGGCAGGCTTCATGTGCTTTAACTGTTGCTTTAACTCCAAAATATGACTTGGGAATTTCAAGTATTGCCAAACTCCCTTTCTAATGTACTTGGGTGAACAAGAACCATGTATTCCTGTGTGATTCTGGACGCTCATTTTCAACAATAAACCCCTTGAGACAAGATTCAAAACAAACCTTGAAGGCAGCCACAATGTACACTTAAAGGTAATATCCACAGATTTTTTTTCCCCACAGACATCATCAGCAAAAATTAGAGTAGATCCAGTAGGCAGATCTCTTCTCAGCTACTTAGAATGTGGTGCTCCTTCTTAGATGGGTAATTATTATACCCACATAGGTACTATAAATAAAGTTACTGTATCTTTCTCATTTATCATTAGAAAGACTGAAATCTGAAGTCTCAGAATTTCTTCCCTTACACAGTGAAGGCAACATGTCCTCAGAAGAGTGCTCCCGACAATAACATATTCCTTCCCCCAAGAGATTTCATCAAAGTCTGTGCTTATAATATTGCAGGAAAAAAAAAAAAAACCCTGCACTGCTTTTGCTAACACTTAAGGCATTCATTGACTGCCTGCTGAGATATGATTGCAGCAGGCTGATGGGAGCACACCTGGGGAAACATTCCCAGTGTGCCTGTCCAATAAGCTTGTCCTGTGTCTGCAATGGTACCTGGAATATTGCTACTGAAACCATTTAATCTAAAGGTCAACTAATACCCAAGTTATTCCTAATGTAAAATTGTTGTTTACAGTCATGTATATAGATTTAACAAGATACAGTACAACAGACATGGCAGCTGTTTGGCAGTGAACTAAAAGTGCATCGAGAAATGTTAAAAATAGTATTTTTTGTATGTACTCGAGCATTGCAGTTTTCCATTCAACTCAGTAGTTTTATCTGGGAGAATATTGTAAAATATCTCCATCCGCCATCTGAAGATCATGTATCTAATGTATCTGCTAATACTTGTGGTAGTTCTAGCTATTTCCTATCAGGAGACATTATTATGAAGAAGAAATGGGATTAAAGTTTCCAGGAAGACAGTAAAAATATGTTTGTTTTTCCATTTACATTACCATAAATTGCCAAGGTTCAGGAGCTAAACAGGAAAACAAATAAATAAATAAATAAATTCCTCTCAAGCTGTCATAGTATCAGTAATTAATGAAAACAAAAGCAACAAAAAAGTCTGAAGGAATGCGTAACTTGTTTCACATGTTTCATGTTTTTATGCAAGATCTTATGTAAAATGGATAAAGAATATAGATTCGAGAAGACTCTTAACAAGAAAATCTGTGGTAAAGAAGGTTGCCACTTAACGGTATTAATAATGGTTTTGGTGGCATGACAGGTTGTGTTTTGGGAAACATTTTACTAGGCATTCAAAGTTGTCAGCAACAAGATCACAGAGATATTTGTAAAGAAATATGTACTTTTTCATATATGTAATATATTTATTAGGAACACATTTCTGAGTTATTTGCAGCCATGGTATCTTGATGCCAGATACCTGATTTCAGAAAAACCTAAGTTCAACTAAGGAAGCTTCTTTATTCTCTCATGTTTAACACTCTCCTACAAACAAGTGGGGACACAACTGTCAACCACCACTGGGAGAAAGTTGTAGCCTTTTTAGTGAAAAAAAAAGACTAAATCATCAAACTTTTAGTTTATATAAACTACAGTTTTCTTGCTTGGAATGGAATCATTTGAAACCCTAGAGACTGTGCAATGTAAATTGTTCATTTTGTTGAGATGTGCATTTTGCCTCCTAGTAAAATTTAATCAGCTTTGTAAGCTCTGTAAGAAGTTATTTCAGGGAAATCTTAAGCCCTAACAGTGATTTGTTGCAGCAGAAGTCAGTTTTTTCTTTAGAATGAAAACCAGAGGTCATCTCCCAAAGTGAAGAAGATCTAGCAAAGACATTCACCTGTGAACACAGGAAGGGGTTTATCGCGCAACCCCAGTTTATTATGCAATCTGGAACAAGACTCAGATGCCTCTTGCCTCTGTGGCAAAGTGGAAACAATAATAGCATTTACTCTCTCTATCATGCCAATTTTATCTGTAAACTCCTTATATCAAGGGCCTGACATTCAGTGTTGGCATCCTGAGAGTGCAGAAAACAGGGGCCAAACTTCCATCCTAGCCCAGCGGTGCTACTGCAGGATATAGATTGAAAGAGCTGCCCTGTTCGTTCTTCTCTCTCACATATCAATGGTACAGTTCCCACCCTCATCTTTTCAGGGGTATTTCAGTGCCTAGAGGGATGGAAAGAATGAGGGAGAAAAGAATCTTACACATATGCTATATATGACAAGTTATGGCATAGATCATGCTGAGTGGGCATCTTTTAAAAAAATTAACACTAATCTGGCAATTAAGGTCAACTGAAGGCCTGTAGCGTTCCACATGTGGGCTGTTTCATTCCTCTGCTGAGCTGAACCCTGGAAAGCTCACATTCCACAACTGCAGCCTATGTTGCACATTGTATTTTTCCTGCTTGCTGAGCAGGCAAATTGAGAGAAAATAGGTTTTAGTCTTCTTTCAAATTCAAAGAATGGGAATTGGTAGATAGATAGGAAAAGTGATTATCTACAAAAACTGCAAGAACATTTTAACAAGTCAAGGCATCATTTTTGTTCTGTTGTTAATGCACTAATGCTTCATTTATCAATTAAATTCTTATTTCCCAGGACTGTCCACTCTCTGCCAATCAGAATTCAGTCTTGTGTCCAAAGAAATTATTTTTCTTCCAGAAAAATTGCCTCCATATAGAAAGCAAGCACTTTTGAGACATTTTTCAAATTAAAAAGGTAATAAATTCGAATAATATGACTTTCAACTACTTGGAATTTCACGGCATCAGCATTGTGGGGAAAAACTGTCAATAAACATTGTACATTATACATTTAGTCAAAGTCATTACTGGCCAACCTTATATCACACTTTAAGTTTCTACAATGTTATATTGTTTCTTGGGAAATTTGGCATCAGTGTTTTTATCTTTTCAGAAATGTGGAGTGCTTGACCGAGGCGGTACTGAGAGTAAAGCTTCAGAGCTTCCCAGGTGGGAAAATTTGGTTTGCTTGTGAAATGAATGCTAACTTTGTTTCCCTGGGGGAATATATGTATGGATTTTAATCCCCATCACCTGAGACAATCTGGTTCTTTCCAAAGACAAGCCATTTACTTTTTGGAAATATTCTAGAAACCTCACAAACCATCTTTCTCAGGAAAATGCTTCCAACCATCCATTTGTTTTGGAAGAAAAACCATCAGTAAATTCCCCTCAGTGTATTGTTGGTGAGTTCAGATTTAAAACATCAAGGCCTGGCATTCATATGTTTCTGGAGGTGCACATTATTGCAGTGAGTTTATGGCACTGATGTCCACATTCCTATTTTGGTTTCATTAATTCTTTCCCACAAAAGCCACAAGACTTCAGACTGGGATGCTGCACTTCAGGATTCCTGCCAAAGCACTGTGGGTAGAGCTGACAGATCTTTCAACCACTGAATAGAAGAGTAAGAAGGTCTGTGATATTTAAGTTACACATGAAAATTGACTGTCAATTTATGGTTTTGCCCTTTTGATGCTGACCAAGATTTAGAGCAGTCTTGTAGAAATCTTGTTTCATAGAAGTTCTGGGTGGACTTTTTTATGGGCACATGAAAAGACAACAGAAATGGGTGAGAAGGTTTGAATAGTGTAGAACACAGCAACACTAAGCTGACAGAGCACATCATAGCCAGTGGGACTGAGAAAGAATACAGCAAAGAACAAAACTCTTTTATCCTCTTTTAGAACAGAACAGGGAAAAAACAGAGCGCACCAATGGAGTTGACCTGATGGGGAGAAGGATAAAGAAATAGGAGGCACTCAACAGAGGAACTGAGCTGAGCACTTAGACAGAGGTGGAAAGGGACAAGCTCAACACAAATTTTGTGTGAAACTAGTACTTTGGAAGAATGGATAGAGATTAAGAAAGTTAAATTTATATTTCTCACAATTAATATATATTTCACAGCCCTCCAACTGGACAGGGGGTCTCCATTTATTAACCATCTCAGGAGGATAAATTAGGTAAATCTCAGTGAGCTTTGTGAAGACAAGCTCTCTGTTCTGATGTAGTCCTTGTCTAGAATTAGCATCTCAGTGGCAGCAGCCTTGCCTTGCCTACTCTCACACTTGCAGGGGTGTGTTGCACCACTAGATGGGCATTCAAGATCCTTTCAGATTTCAAGGTTAGTGATACTGAACGCAATAGAGATAAACATATTCATAAGCATATGATAGATGCTGGACAGCACTAAACAATTAACACCAGACAGTCTACAGGTATAACAAAGTTAAAACTACAGTAAAGCTAGAAGCATAAGAGAAATAAAAATAGAATATGCAGAGTTCTATGGTTAAGTCATGGCTCCTGGTATAATTCCTGTTTCAGATACACAGTACAACGGCCATCTCACCCTTTCCTTGTCCTTACAGGTCACCCCTCCAGTGTAGGTTTCCCAAGATTGTTCTCACCGTGCCCAAGATATGCCACAATGATTCAGGTTCTCCCTGACAGTTGGCATCAGGGTATCCCCACTGATGGGTGAGTTCTTAGGTCCACAAGTCATCTAGCAGAGAGTCCAAGCCTACACAGAGGTATATGACTTACTTCCTTTTAACCTTCCCAGGATTAGCTCATTATCCAACCAAGAAATGGCAGACCCCAGTAATGCAATAGGGAGCAGATGTCCTCAGTCAATAACAGTAAATATACCAACAGAGAACAGTACAGATGTTCATCCAACAACTGTACAAGTTTTAAACAGATAACTGAATGCAAAATTTTACAGTATGTAGATGCTCATAGTGTGAGTCTGTGATGTCACTTCTCCTTTGCTTAGTAGGTTTGCTCAACACTTACGGTGTTATTGGAGAGTTACAGCAACCCCAAACCAGGCTGACCTCAGCTGTGGTACGTCTGGATTCCCTTATGTCTTGGGGAGTACTCAGGTGCAAGCCCTTCCTCTATGGGCTGCAGCATCCTGAGTCCCACACTTGCCTAAGGGGCCACCATCTTAGTTGTAGTCTCACACTGACGATGTCTAACAGTGAAGCATAGAAAGGGTTCTTCACTAATTTCCAAGGCCTATCATCTTGAAGCTGATCTCTTATTGAGCTATCAGTTGTGATGTTCTTCAGCCATTGCTTTCACACTCCATACCAAAAATATGTTTTCTGAAGACTGTTGTGCATACAGTGTTTCTATCTACATATTTATTTTTTAGGCTAATGTATTATCCTCTCTACAGTGACTCTATTTTCATGTCAACATGAGGACAGTTTGTTCTCATTCATCCTTTTGTAAGGTTTTGTATCTTCTTTTTTCCTTTCCCATTGGCACCGGGGCCATTGCTAATATCTGAACTCATTTCCAAACCTGAGTATAAGAAGAAACTCTGCTCATATAAAGCTGAATCCTACTCCAGTAAGGTTCTGAGAAATTCAGTATTTTATACTTTCTGAAACAGAAGTTGCAGCAGTTTGGACCCATTGACTGAAGTAAGTCTTTCCCTATGGCACTATTTAAAATTTAGTGGGTGAGATCGTGCTGGTGTATATATTTCTATTTGTTTTATTTAATAAGGTGAGTGGAAGGAAGATCTGCCTTTCGGATGTCCTTTCATTTTGATTTCCTTTTGACCTTGAGAGAGAAAATGGCTGTCAATCATTTCATAGTCAATAGCCATAGACAAGAGATTACCAGACCCCACAAACATTGCCATGGTTAATAAAGGTTTGTCTTTAAATCACCTGTGTTTTACTGACAAATCGATCTAAAAAAAACTAAGGGAAATGAAATAAAAGTAGAATTCTAAAATTAAAGCAAATGTGCATCTCCTCTCTTCAAACCTGC
The DNA here is from genome assembly GCF_059628265.1 of Tinamus guttatus. Taxonomy (NCBI): domain Eukaryota; kingdom Metazoa; phylum Chordata; class Aves; order Tinamiformes; family Tinamidae; genus Tinamus; species Tinamus guttatus. The sequence goes on from NW_028289037.1 coordinate 741,849, forward strand.
TCAGTAAACATGAGTTATATAGACTGCAACAGGGCAAGGAGAGGCCAGTATCTGCATCATCTGACACCTTTTAAATTGGTTCATGTTATTGGGATGCTTTCCCCCTAGTCTGACAGGAAACTTGCCAAAAGTTAATATATGACTAGTTAGGGCTCTCTTCATCTAAGCGCGTAAAAGGAGCTCACTGTGACATGAATACTGTACAGCTTATTGTAGATGGAGATGGCTTGCTGTGTGATACTAGTACCCATTTGAAATAAAAATACAAGACAAAACAAAAATAAAAGCAAACAAAAAAGACAATAATTGCAAAATAAAAATCTCTTCCCGGGCACTTTCGCAGAAACTGTATCTTTTAACAGATGTTCCCAGGGCTAAAAATTGAATGTTTTACAAACTGGTTGGATATGTCTGATACATAATTGGGCAGACTGAACTGTGGTTCAGTTTTTCCTCTAACACATAACACAGTTCATGTGCCACAACAGCAGTGATAGTAGCCTGATTACTTCCTTTAGTGTTTTCTTATGGAGCATAATATGACATTTATTACAGAATCACAGAATGGTTGAGTTTGGAAGAGACCTCTAGAGATCATCTAGTCCAACCCCCCTGCCCAAGCAGTGAATGTGCAAACCCCAAATGGGACAATCCCTGGCTTAGGAGGCCAATGCCTTTTCCATTAGGCATCACAGATGATAATTTTCTCCTCCCTAGAAACCTAGGCTTACTTTGAGCCAGCCAAGATCCTCGCAGCAGGAAATGAAAGTTTCAAGAACAATTGCAACTAGCCAAGAATTGGGACTGACTCTATATGGTTCAGGGCTTCATTGTGCTAGTGGTTAAACATACAAGCAACACAACTGCACTCACTGGAAAAGACCTAGTAACAAGCAGACATCAGCTGCCATAAAAGATTAATTTATTTACAGTTTAGATGCTAGTATTCTAAGGAGTTCTGAGATATAAGAAAAAATATTCATCATAAGAACAGTTAAACATTGGAAGGGATTACCCAAAGAAGCAGTGGAATCTTGCTAGGTGGAAATATTCAATTCTCGAATTGACAACGTCCTACAGAACCTAATCAGGGGCTATAAAGAAAACCTAAATGGAGCTCCTTGAGCAGTGGGCACAGGAGGTGTGTGGATGCTCTAGTGGCATTAGTCAGGGCCACTAACGACTGTAAGTACTCTGAAGGCAAAACTACTGCTGGTATATCAGTCAACGTATCTGACAGATAAGTAGGGAGGGATACCAGGAGTATAATTCAACTATTCTTTCTGATACCTATTGATTACTAAATCATAGGATCATAAATAAGTTGATAATGTTTCAATTGCATCACCAGCTGTAGCTAAGGAATCGTGTCTAGCAAACATCGTCTTATTAGTGGTTCCTAACATTTCCTTTTGCATAACCATTTCACAAGGGAACATTTGGTTGCCAATTTATATCTACTTGCTTTGTTAGTCATATAACGCTTTCTAAAGTGTACTGGTGAGATACAGGACTGCATATTGCCCAAAGCCAAATAGGCTTAGCAGAAAATTGATCACAACAAAAGAAGCATGGAAGTCACAGGAACAATTCCTGAAATAAAGCAAAGTTAACCCATTCTTCAGTTAATCCAGTTTGCTGATATAAAGGAACTAAGCACAAGCTGTATTGGCTCAATGTCCATCCTAAGTTCTTTCTATACTCAGGTACGGTTCTAAACTTAATGCCTTTCAGATTAAGCTAACTTAAACCCTAGTTTTTGCCCCCAGTATAACATACACTGAATGTGATGTTGATTTATTGTGAATGTGATTTATTATATCTCATGATTGAACAAAATAAATAAGTAAATAAATAAAACTGAGGTGCCACTATTCCTCAGTCAGAAGCCCTTCTGCCTGATGTTTAGGGTTGCTTTTCTAATAGTCTAGATAGTCTAGGAGACAATTGGTACATTCATCCTTTGGAAAAAAAAAAAAAAAGCTTCTTTCATACTTTGTCTATATCTAAAAGTATAAAAATTGGTCTTGGGGTAGTATTATGAAGCTTACTATTCCCAGACAGTGTTAAGATCTTTAGGAAGAGAAAATTACTTGAAACAGTCAATAAGCTTAGATAATAAGCAATGCAAATTCTTCCTTAACTCATTTAGCTTTCTTTGCATGTTTTGAAAGCCCTCAAGCAAGCCTCTCAGATTCAATGTGTGGGTGTGTGCATTGCGTGGGCTGTAACTATGCTGTTTTCTCTTTGGAGTCAGCTGTTACCTAGAAGCAGGAGAAGAGAAAAGCTTGGTTGATAAGGTTGAAGCTGCTTAGCTGAGGAAGACAGCCCACACTTTTTAATTCAGGACTAAGCAGAAGATTCCAGTACTCAGGGTAGGCAGAAACAAAGTCAAGAGAGAGCAGCTCCAGGAAGTTATATGGTGGTTCTATATTGATGTACCACGCTAAGGAAATAGCATGAAGGTTCCATACACACATCTAGAAAGGGTCCACCATAAAGCAGAAAAAATCTTTACCTTTCACTGTGGGACAGCTGTGACTTATAAGTTGCTGTTACAGCCTGAGTCCCTGCATTCACTTCTGTACTATCTGGTTAAAACATAACGATATAGTTTAATTAAAGTTTTAGCACTGAGCTGGCAACAAACCTCTAACCATCTTCTGCCCAGCTTCCCAAATCTCATGCACGAAGTAAGACTCTCTGTGTTCCACCGAACTTGCACAGCTCTCTGCACTGTGGTCAAATCTGTACCACTAGAAAAAGTGTTGAGGCTACCACGCAGGTCTACAGTGAAATTTAACTAAGAAGTGATTATGTGAAAGCAGAATGTAAGATATTTCAATTAGTATTAAACAGCAAAGTCAGCAATAGTTTGGTTTTGGACTATAATTGTATATTATCACACCGTGGACTAAAGAACAAACAAAACATTCAAAAAAAAAATCTGGAACAAAAAAAGAAACAAAACCTGGAAAATACCTGAGGTGAGTTCCAAAAACCTAAGGCTTCTGTTTTTTTTTTCCATTTGTCATGATATTGAAATTCATGTTTTGAAATTAGGATAATCAACTCCAAACTTTATCATTATACAATGATTTTAGGTGAATCATAAAAATATACTTTCTGAGACTGTCAGAAGTAAACAAGCAGGAAAAAATGTTCTGTCCTAAAAATGGCTATGTTTTTTCTTTTTACTACTCTGAATACTGTATTTATTTTCTGTTAGAAATCTCCTCTCAGACCTACCTTTGTCTGAACAAACACTGTTCTTGTGAGTTAGCACACCCTGCTGGCCAGTAAATTAAAAAAAAAGAAAAAAGAAAAAGTCCAAAAATAAAGCATGGCATGAAATTAAAAAATTATCTTCTGAAAAAAGGAAACAAATCTTAATCACGTGTAAAATACATCTCTCCTCCACAATGAAGTTAATTTGTTGGTGTAGTTTAATTCATCTAACTACATTAAAATGAAGTTGGTTCCTGCTCTTCACTCTATTTTTATGAAAACAACTGTTGCAGGAGGAACTAATTTGAAAAGAGAGAATCAGACCATTGAGTGTGCAGTCCTCCAGTGGATCCAGATTTAGCTATCATTTGTCAATTTGGAAAAACAAAATGGATCTTGAAATGCAATTTCAGTCTCTGAATGAAAGGACTATTGGACAAGGAGGAAACTCGCTGAATTCAGTGTGAGTCTGGGGTTTTAATTCTACTTGTGACCTTTATTTGATTATCCAAGGAAGAAGCCTTTGAGGGCTGATGGCAGCTCTCTATGTTCTTTGTTCTATGTCTGAATGTTTCTGTATTCTTTTTCAAATGTCTGAAAAAAACAGACATTGGCTGGCCTAATCAGGAATAAAATATGAGTTCACTCAGTTTACGGCATCATGAAATGCTGGGTAAATGTTTATGGTGCTCACGATACCCTCTGCTTTAGAAATAGATAATAGTCACACAATGCATTGTCTCCGCAATAGCAGGTGTCTATAAAGTGCCCTTAAATTTTCTGACTCATATGACTGTTTCACCAGTAAGTCCCTCAGTCCAGCTTCTTTTTGTCAAAATCAACAACTAGGGAGATGAGTTCTGCATGTGTTGCAGATATTTAGATATACTGTTCTCATATATGCTGTTTTACAGTTGGAAGTTCACTCACAATACTGTGTTCAGAGCAGAACAGGGTCTTGATATGCCGAACTAATGGAACAAGGGTCTCTTATGCATATGTCTTACATTTTTGCAACACCATCACCACCAAAACTCTTGTTTTTTCCCCCATCACACTTGCTTGGCACCCCTCACAGCACCTCATGTTTCCTAGTGCTTCTTATATAGTAAGTGGTGTTACATACTACTGCTAATTCCATGAGGTGCATTGCTGCAGGACTAGGCAGTACACAGCATGATGACAGGCTGGCTCCCAGGCAAAACGTGGCAGAAGAATAACAAAAGAACCAACAATTTTCTCAAAACCTTCAGAAACTTGATATCTCTAATCCCTCTGCCAAAATTGTTTGAAATTTGCCATCTTGTTCAAAAGATTATGAGAAAAGGTGTGATCTTAATGCACAAACAAGTTATTTGAAGGACAGAGATTAATCAAGAGAGAGCAAGTATGAAAAAATCAAGTCAGTAGACAAGGAATATTTGCTTTCATTTCCATCACCAAAAGAAAATATAGTTTTTATTAGAGATGTTCAGTTAAGATATAGAATCTACTGCTATCAGAAGAAATTGTCTCACTTGATTTGGAAATACTGTGTCTTTACTCTTTATTTGAAGTTCATAAACCAGTCCCCTAAGCAGCATCAACTTCAATTATGCTTAGTGCAAAGTCAATCATTCTTACCATTAACGTTTTCCTGTTCAGTTACACTATCTGTAACTACCTACTAATAACTGCTAATGAGACAAATCTGCCTTGATTTATTTTCAGTGAACCTGTAGGTGTTCTGTCTCTTGAGGGAGATTCATTTGTTCATCACCTGTAACCTAAATCTGTTTTCCTAATTTTGGAAAGCCCATCAAATCTGTCAGTCTCTTTGCTTTGTACTAGATGTTTCTTGCATCCAAGTTTGCATTCCTCAGGGGCTTTATTAAAAAAAAAATAAAAAATTAAAAAAGAAACAGAGGAGAGGAGAGAGGAGAGGAGAGGAGAGGAGAGAAAAAGCACACACAACGTACACCCACCATATTTCTAAAAGACAAGCTTGCAGATTCTTAAATTTCATGGCCTCTGGAGAGTCACACGTGCTGTAAGCATCCTCTGCAGTAAATAATCTGTGTCTGCTGTAACTTGCCAAATGCGTTCAACTGCTGCAAGCAGTTGTAGTCCAGACCACATGGTGACAGCAAGGAGTTGCAGAGACAGAGGCCGGTGTGTGGAAGAAGAGCAATTGGAAAGGCAGGCATTCTTGACCAAGTACAGATAATGACGTATTCCCAACGGAAAAGGCAAACTCATTTCAAAAGACCATTTTGCTTTAGTAACCCATGAAATAATTTTGGAAATAGTTGAAGCATTTCGTCAGGTTGATTCACCATTATTACAATTTGGGACCCTTTTTTGTCTATCAAGATGTCTTATTTCATCTCTCACACAACCCTTTAGGAACCATGGGGGAAATGAGATGGCAGCTATGTAGAGTTCTGTCCAGGTATCACCATCCATGCCTTACCTAACTATGACAACAATTTCTACTATAATTTAGCAATTTAAGAATTTTTGTCCTAATCATTTCCTTTAAAATGGTACACACGCATTTATTTTCAAGTGGAAAATTAACTGTTTCCATTTGGAGGTCTCCTTTTACCTGGACACAGCTGCCTAACACTCAGACTTCTTCAATTATTTAAAAATCCAGAGAGAAGAACAGAGGGATAAAGCAGGTGACTGCTTTACTGAGCAGGGTGGGGGTGACTGCAGTGTAAAGCAATATTTGTATTTAACTCAACTGTTTAATTCATCTGGAGTAAGAAGTAAGAAAGTAACAAGAATGATCATGATGCAATGAATGTAATTGAAGCTAGAAGTAAAATAAAAGGTAGAACTAAGATCCTAACTATGAAAGGCTTTGCAAATTCTGCAAAGATATCTGCACTGTAGATATCATGAAGTGACTCAACTAGATGATGGAATACTAAAACTGGAAATGACAAAGCATTGGTTGAAAGATGGAAAAACTCCCTTTCAGCGTTATAACCTGCTACGTCTTTCACACAACAGAATGCATGGCACTAACATGCAGAGCAGAAGAATGCAGGAAAGAATTCATTCTTCCTTGATGCTCATGATAGCTCCTGTAAATGATAATGGTATTTACACACATATTCAGAGACAGCTGTTCCTTAAACTTCAAAACAGATGGTCAAGGAGATATTTAATCAAAATTACTCCCCTTAAGTGCACTGCTTACAAAATGTGAATTATATTATCCTTTTGTTAGATGAAAACAAGTTAAAAACATATTCAATGAATGAAGGTGGTAAATTAAGAAAATATGTTAGTGAGCAATACATTGGAAAAGCTGTGGACTATTATCAGGTAAGGAAGGGATGCTACTAAAGAAGCAACCTTCTGACATTCTAGGGACTCTCCAAGTCAAATTGGCAGGAATCCTTGGACAGAAATTTATTTTGGACTCACTGTTTTTAACAGTGAAACAGGTAAAAAATTAAGGGAAACATGAAAATTCCTGAAACTGTGGGAGATAGGATCAATTTTTACCTTTTTACCTTACTCTCTTCTTGTTCAGTGAGGAGTTAGATGGTAACAAAAGGAAAAACAAAGGGAAACGACTGTTACTACTTACACAAATCTATAATGCAAACCAACTAAAAAAAAAAAAAAAGAGCAAGAGAGAGAGTTTGTGCAGCAAAACTTTCTTTTCCAGACAGCCATACCCCAAACTTGTCTTAATAAACAGAATTGTTATTTCTTAGTATGATATGATAGTTTGATCCTTCTAGAACGAAGGAAGTTGAAGGCTATTGGCAGTGGAAGAGGGAGAAACTTGAATTTGTATGGTTCATTTTATTTTGTAGGCGAAAGACTTCTGTTTCCAGTAGCAACATTTTTAAGCATTTAATTCAGGCTACATACTAATTTAGATTTTTTTACAATCTTATTGTAGCCATATCTTTCTTGTTACATTATATGCCTTTCCATAAGTCAAAATATTCGCATGCACCAATTGAGGTGAACTTACAAAGTGTGCTATCAAACAGATGAGATTCACTTCAGTCCCTAGAGTACCATCATATATCCAATATCCAGATGTTTGTTTCGTTGACATCTTTGGACATTTGATGTCAACAGTCAAAATCTTAAAACTGGTTCCATGAGGGGTTGGTATAGGGTAAAGACTCAGGGCTGGTGCAAAGCTGTGGCATTTAACTTGAAACAGCCTTTTCTTTCAGTTCATTCATCCTCTTCACCTACTAATCCTTTACATTGTGCCTCAAATTTAATTAGTCAAGAACTCTATTCTAAAATAAGAGTAATTCTTACATCTGACAGGTTATGCAGCCTTAAACGTAAGTTCATCCTCCATCTCTGTGGATCTAGTATGTGATTGGTGATTGGCATATGCTACTCTTCATCAACATGTCAAATAAGATCCCACATTGACTTCTCATGCTAATATTACTTCATTATAATTTGGTATTGACTGTTTGCCCCTGGCTTTTAATTTCTTTCATAAAAATGTACTGTATCATGTTTTAATATGGTTATAGTCTGTCTCTGAATGTGACCCGCAACTTGTCAACTATGATTGTTTTTATAGCAAAATGTTAGCCTACCAAAACGTAAACTTAAAATGAGAAGCCTGCAACCTGAAAAAAATGGTGAAAATGTCAGAACACAAGCTTTTGACCTTTTTCAAAAGGAAATTTTCATTTTCCATTTGAGAATGATTTGTTGTTTATGCAGCATAGTTGAACAACACTTGAAAAGTTGCCTTTTAAACCCATTAAAATTGAAAAAAAAAAAAAGCTCAGATATGTTCAAACAGATCATTTGACTTAATTATATTCAAATCTTCTTCAAGACTTTTTTAGGAATATCTTTGAAATTTTTACTATTTTGTGTTAGCTGAGGATGGATGATAATTTTGACATCTCAGGCACTTCCTGAACGCTGCCCGTTACTCCCTCCTTTCTCGCCAGGCACTGTGAAGTTCTAGTTCCAGTCTTTTATGGTGTATTTAATGTCATAATTTACCAATATTTCATCACTGTGCAAACCCTGCTGCTGTTCTTAGTGCAACTGCTGTGTCCCACCATTACCACTCTGTGCTTGGGTAGCAAACATTCCCAAATTTCCATCAGTTTACTTGAGGCGCCACCACCACCCCACTTCTTCAGCCGACCTCAGCGAGGACCACAATGACCTATAGTCTTCCAGCTTCTTGCTTATTTATAGCTTCTTCTAGAGTATCACTGTGAAATACAACCGTGGCTTATTTTCTAACACTCGTGGGTGTGCTGACTGCCTTTAAAACTCAGGGAGAAATTCTTTCTGCTTAGGAGCTGTGTACACAACAGACTACAGGAATTAAGGCTAAAGCTAGATTATGGCACAATTATTTTGTTACGGTACTTTATTTCTCTGAAGAATCTTTTTATTCTGGGAGCTAACAAGGATATCAACTGTTCATCCTTTCTGGATGTTCCAAAAGGAATCCAGAGTCCACAGTTATGGGGAGATGTGAACCTGCGCAGTGCGTTTAGGTCTTGTATGTCTCATGGCCTGTTTCCCTCTCTATCATTCCCGTTTGCAGAATAAAAAAGCTAATTTCCCCTTTGAGTCGCAAGAAGGAGTTGTAGTCTGTTTTTTTTGCTGGAGGGCATCATGGAGCTGATCTGCAGGGACCTGAATCCCAGATGCTGTTCTAGAAGGATTCAGAGCAGGAAGGATGTGAGAGTAATAACTAGTGATAGTACTACCTACTAATGATAGTACTTGCAGCACTCAGCAGTAGACTGAGAGGTCTCAGAGGTCTCAGTAGACTCAGAGGTGAGGGGAAGCATGCAAATTTCCATCTGAACTTCAGCAAACACCCCAAAAATCACCAACTGAGCTAACCCTTTTCACCTTCCCCAACATTCCCTGTTCCCATGAACTTTTTCCCCTTTCCCCTTCCAGAGTCTTACTCTTACTCTTACTCCAGGCACTCTCTATTCTTGTTGAACATGCAGGAGTGATTCTCCCAAATATCAAGATAAGCATTTTGTTGACCTTTTTTTTTTAATAATTCAGGATGGATTGATTCAAAAGATGCTAATTTGCTAGAAGATCAGACCCATTCACAAGGCATGTCTCCAACATAGGGTACTTGAGCATTCTTTCCTAAAGCTAGTAATGGTACTATTAGCAGCTGTTTGTGTACTCAATTTACTCAGTTCATTATGAACTGCTGAAGGTATGACCCCTATTTGCCCGCAATAAAAATGTGTGCAAAATCGGCAAAAACTTAGGTGTCTGAAATTGCCTGCTGTCTCCTGAGGGCACATGTGTGAATGTCAGATGATTTGAAGAATAAAGAACAAAATGCCATTAGAATCCAGCTGACTGATTTCTTAGTCAAAATCCATTGTTTTACAATGTGCTTATACTTCTAAATTTGTACTGCTATCAGTAAGGACTTGCCATTTCAGCACTCATAGCACTGAATACTTTTAAAGGAATTTTTTCATGCTTCATTCTGCCCTTTTCAGGAAGCTGTTGCATTTCTGATATTTTTTGTTCGGCCAGGGCTCCTTCTGTTGCAGCTAGGATTGGCTTCTCACTAAGCTAGGAATCCTTGTATTTTTGCTGATGTTTGGAGCTAGGTTTCTAATGCTTTTTAATATAGCTTTAACAAAAGTCCTGAGCCAAATCTTATTTCATCTTCCAATTCACTTTCTGAAATTGCAGGTTAGTGAATATATTTACATCTAAACTCATTGAAAATCTCAACTTTCTATGGTACTGGTGTGAGAGAAACCCTTCTGGTCACACAAAAGGGAAAGGTGTACAGGGCTGGGGGACTCCAGTTGATGAGGATTCTTGCCAGGAGACAAGTTTCCTAGAGGCCTAGTGTTTTATAGGTTGTTACCTGCTTTGAGACCTAGACACTGAGTGAAGGTGATTAGCTGTGTCTGCGATGGGCTTCTCAAAGCCAAAGATGCAAGACTGACAAATGAAAGGATCTTGGGGGCATAATAAGCATACATATAAGTAAAGGAACAAGACAATCTTTCTGAGTATGAGACGTGATGGGTCTGTAGTTGCAGTGTCAAGGGCTCCAGTGCAATAGCTGTGTCGTACAGACCAGCCCATAGGGCTCTCACTGTGCCTGGTGCTGTACAAACAAAAACCAACAGGTATTTCTTCCTCCAAATTATCTTAAATTAAAAAAAAATCTCCAATGGCCCAAAGCAAAGTAGATTTTTTTAATATTTGAGTAGGAAGAAAACAGCATTAATTGTATTCATGACTTAATGGTTAATCTTTTGGCATGACCTTTAAAGAGACAGTCATAAAATCCCCTTCTTCAAGCTCTCTTCATAGTGAACATACTAACAGAGGACCAAGCAGCTATTACCACTCCTGGTCTGAATTTCCCTTGCTCTCCTGGCTGAAAATAGCAGGCTATTGACCAGAGAGGTTATCAAAGTAATAGCAGGACCAAGGCTATGGCTTTTTGTATTTCTGGCTTCGCTTTCACAAGGTAATCCTGAAGGCACCATTCAGTCCTAGAACAAGTGTCTGTTATACAAAAAACACTTACTGTATAATTCATCATTTCAGGTGCTGGCAGTATACAGCCTGACTTGCTGCTTGCTGCTTTACCTGTTCTGTTGCTAGGAAACTTTTGAACTGAAGCCAATTTACTATTCAGTTATTTGCTTCATATACATTTGTATGGAAAAAAGACCTAAACTCATCATTAATTTAAGCAATGCTCTGTAGTTTTCCCATGGCAGTGCTAAAAGCAAGGGATAGGTGCTATGCAATAACACTGATTATGCAAAAAATGGAGAACTCCCCAAATTTAAGAAGAAATATAGGATTCACATCCAGTTTCTTGCATAAAGAGCAGGAAAATGAAATGTATTTGTACTATGCTTATTTTCTCCATTTGAGCTGCACTGTACATTTTATATTTTCACTACTTTTACTACAGGAAGAGGCATGCCCCCGGCCTAAATCACCACTGTAGCATATGACCAAGGCCTTGCCTTGAAGACTGTACAGTCTGAAACCTGGCTGGCTTCTTTACTTTTATTGAGAAACTGTAGCATTTACAGATCTAACAAACAAAACAGGGCCAGGGTATACGGAACACAATATAACATTATTAACGGGGAAGGGTCTAATAGACAGAGATGGTCAAACTTTGGAGACTAGAGCACTGTGACTACTAACTTCACAGCTGCAGTATAATTTCCCACTGGTGCTGCTCCAGCGTTTTCCAGTCAGGGTCAACTCAGTTAGCAGAGAAACAGGCTTGCTAGCATCCAGCTGGATTCTCTAGGCTAACAAGGGGGTGACAGTCATGAAGAGCTTTGTCCTCTGTGATTGAGGTCATTGAGAAATTCAATAGCTTTGTGATTTTTAGCCATCCACACAGATTAAAAATTGCAATGAAAAGCATCTGGTTTTCATCTTTTTGTAGATATTCCCTAAAATAATGAGATGTATTGTTCTACTTCTTGCAAAGTAAGAGTTTCTGAAAATCTAATTTTGAGAGCATTTAAATAGGTGTCTTGCACTGTGAAACAGCTGACTTTCAAGAACAGTGCAATCTTCCTCTAATTTCGCACACACAAGGATGGCCCAAACGTCATAATACTGAGCTGGTAAAACACAGCTTATTCTGAATGCTAGCATCCTAGAAAAAAAAGATTAGGAGGAGTGAGATAAACAGGCATCTGTTCCATAGATGTGTGCAGGTTCCAGCACACACACATGTATCTGCACACATACACATCGAAACAGATCCCCTAGAGATTAGAAAATAATTTATCCCCAAACAGCTTGTGAACATTTCAGTCTAGTAGAAGTTGGGAATAAATTCAGAGAGATGGAATGGTACAATTTACTGGTACAGTGACTTGCGTAATGCTTTTTAACAGTGCTACCATGCCATCTTTTCTAGAAAAAGTCTTTATTAAGCAAATAGATCACCAGACTTGAAGACTACTGGAGATGAATCAGTTTTAAAGAAATAAGTGAGTACCTAGAGGAACTGTTTGTCTTAAGAGCAGATTAAGATTAAAAGAAGCTGATTTCTGTTCCCATCTAGGCCTTTTATACATCTCTTCCAGATCTTTGATTAAGTATAGCAGTATACTATTCCTTTGTATGCCCTTACCTGTGCATTTTGTAAAAAACACGTTTCTCAGTATGTAGTCTGGAATGTTCAGAAATCCGCAGAGACTCTTTACAATTTTGAGATCACCAAAAATTATTGATGAATTTTCTGAATTCTTTTATTTGTTTTCTCTCTCAATTGTTTTCTTTCACACCTCCATCACCATAAAATCAATGTGTATTGTACATAAATTTGGAAATATCATCTACAAGAATATGTTTCTTTCATGTTTGCTGTCTCATTGTATATGTCTAAAGTTCTGAATGAAATATTGCTGGGTATTTTGTGTGTTTTACTTCTGTGTTTAAATATTCTTGTTATACTACATTTGCATTTATCAAGGCTTGTACTTGTCTTCCTCTCAGGGAGTGCAGTGTTCTATTATCTCAATACATAGCAAAGTATTATCATTATAGCAAACATCTCTATAGCAACAAAACTTTGCTTCACGCTTTGCAAACATTCAGTCTTTATTGTGAAAACGTTGCAGACCAAGACAATGCGAAGAAAAAGATGAATAAGCTCACAAGTGCACAAGCACTAACATAGCAAGCAAATATTGAGATCTAATATTCCAAAGCTACTACTAAGTCAAGAGCATGAGCATTAACCAAGGATGTCGATTCCATTCCATATCAATTTTCCAAAAGTATTCTTAATTGATTTTATAACAAAATAGAGAATTTAGTTGGAAAAAATCTATTTGGGGATTAAAACATGAGCTTTTGTTGATGTAAAAAACAGCTAGTAAAGACCAGCCTGTGTAAAGACCAGCATGTGCTTCAAAGTGGTCACTAACTATTCCAGCTAGGATCAGTGAAGTAGTACAAATGCTGAAGTCCATATAGAATCATAGAAATATCTGTTGCGAAGTACTTCATCTAGTCCAAACTCCCTCTTGAAAGGCAACTATCACCAGCAACAGGATGCAATCAGATATGAATTCATACAGCCAGTTCTCAAAATCTCCAATAGAGAAGCCACAGCCTTCTCAGTCAACCTGTTCCTGCACTGCATTAGTCCCCCAGATAAAATAATTACTTAATCACTGACCTGAACTTCCCAAGCTCAGAGCGTGGGAAGAGCGCTCTCTTCCCGTTTCTCTTGGATGCCAAGCCACATTTTTAACGTTATATTTAGAAAAATTTCTTCTTATAAACAAATAACTTCATGTTTCTCTGTGTCATATAAAAGGTCAAAAACAGAAAGCAGAAGATCATGGATGCTTGTGGTGATACTTTAGTTCTGAAGAGATTGTCCCACTAACTTAGACTGCTCACATTTTAGCTTTAATAAAAGGTTGACAGTGCAATATGAATGATAGCAACACCACTTGAGGGTTCCTTTGCTGAAAGAAGGTAAATTTATCTCCTATGAACAGACATATTTGGAATTCTGACTTCACCGATCTACAATAAAATTCTCTGGGGCAAATTTACCCCTTCAGAGGGACCTAGACAGGTTGGAGAGAGGGCAGAGAACATCATGAGGTTCAATACGGAGAAGTGCAGGGTCCTGCACCTAGTACCAGTACAGATTAGGGATGGACCTGGTGGAAAGCAGCTCTGCGGAGAGGGAATTGGGAGTTCTGGTTGACAAGAAGTTAACCATGGGCCAGCAGTACGCACTTGTGGCCAAGAAGACCATTGGGATCCTTGCCGGCATTAGGAGAAGTGTTGCCAGTAGGTGGAGGGAGGGGATCCTGCCGCTCTCCTCAGCTCTGCTGAAGCGCACCTGGAGTATTGTGTGCAGTTCTGGGCTCCCCAGTACAAGAGGGACATTGAGCTTCTAGAGAGGGTCCAGTGTAGCGCAACAGAGTTGATTAAGGGACTGGAGCATCTATCGTAAGAGGAAAGACTAAGCGAGCTGGGCCTGTTCAACCTAGAGAAGAGAAAATTGAGAGGGGATCTTACCAACATGTACAAATACCTGAGGGGAGAATGAAAAGAGAATGACACCAAACTCTTCCCAGTGGTGGTCAATAATAGGACAAGGGGTAATGGATATAAATTAAAACACAGGAGTTTAATCTCCATATGAGAATGAACTTCTTTACTGTGAGGGTGGCAGAGCCCTGGAACAGGTTGCCCAGAGAGGTTGTGGAGTCTACCTCTCTGGAGATCTTCAAAACCCGCTTGGATGCCACCCTGTGCCACATGCTCTAGGTGTCCCTGCTGGAGCAGGGGGGTTGGACTAGATGATCTCTAGAGGTCCCTTCCAACCTCAACCATTCTGTGATTCTGTGAAAACATCTAATTATATATCACCTTATTTGTTCATTGTTTATGGGAAGTTAAAATTGATTACCTCATTGTATCCCTTAGTTTAACATGCTTTCTCAGTAACAGACATAGCTATACTAGCTTGGATTAATCTTGTCCTGCAGACAGAACAGATGAATCACATTAGACAGCAAAACTCCCAAAATATCCTTTGTTGTGAGTTAGTAGGGCTTGTGTGATTTTGGGGATTTTTCTGTGAGAAACCTGAAAACAGTGTAGTCCGAAATTTCTAATATGGTGCTTACAAGTGACTTAATCAAACAACATGCTAACTGAATATGGTTATGCTTCTTCCAAATTCCATTATATTTATAACAAAAAATAAGTAGCACTGGCTTCCAGAGTGAAAAATTTTAGCACATCTGTCTTTTTTAAATATGTCAGAAGCAGCAAGTGACAAGTAAAAGTGGGCTTGAAATGCTGATGTGATACAAGGCCTCCTTCCAGGGTTAGTTAATAGCACAGCCAAGGCACATTCATTGTGTGGAGTCTATTCAGATAGGATTGCTCTCCTGCAGAAAGACAGCACATCCCTGTTTCTTTCTGCTGTGGTCTCATTAAGTGTGCATAAGACCCTTTTAAGTATTCATATTTGAATATAATGAGCAAACTGTTTTCTCATCAGATATTTTAGTGGCCCTCACAGTTAGTGGGGAGATCTGCAGTAGAAAATTGGACGAGCTCCTGGCATTGATACGAAAGTCTTCAAACTGTTTAAGCAGTCAACTGAAAGTCTCATGTGAGAGCAACCCTCATAACATAACCTCCAAAGAGAAAATTGTTTGCTTAATTAGGACCTGCAAGAATACTACAAGCTGAAGGTTGCAATTAACTTGTCTAGCTTCTCGCAACCTGAATAATCTGTTTCTTTCATATTAAAATATTTCACACGCTTCAGCTACTGGCAGATAAAAGTAATCTGCATTTTTATTTCCAGAAGAGTAAAGACTTGCAGCTTATTGAAATCAAAGACTTAGGATCTCACAAAATCAAGCCAGGACACACCGCTTCTCACAGAACCTGTCTAAGACTCATGTCAAGAAAGAAACAATTTATGTGCTGACAGCAGAGAAAGATTACATCAATACCAGTTGACTGGCAATCATCTAATTAAAAGAAAATTTGTTAGTGTTGCATTTTTGAGATAAATCATATTTAGAAAAAAAATCGAAGAACAACTAAATATTTTTAAAAGCAACATTGCAAGCAACTGGCTTGCAACATCAGTGGTTCCTTTAGCTGGATTTCTACTATGCAATTTCTTCAAACATGGTCCAAACTTTAAAGAGGGACTGAAAGAAAATTACTTTTGAATTATGAATAGAATTTATTCTGTTATGCTTTTAGGGCAAGAGCAAGTCATTAACTCACAGTAAGACTAAAGAAAGGCTGGAACAAAAGCAAAAAAAAAAAAAAATAAAACAGAACCTAAAAACAACAACAAAACCTGACAAGATCCTTGTGTTGCTGCACTGTGAAGACCAAAAAATAACATAAAGAAAAAAGAAAGTAGAAATTAGGTAAGATGGAAAACAAGAGCAAAATCTCAATCATAACTTCAAACCTTGAAGCTTTGTTTTGAATATTTAATTGATAGCAGAGTGATCTTTTTGCCATTTAATATTACATATAGCAATTAACAATTATATCTATGATTGTTTTTTATTAAATCTGACATTCATTTCAGCATACAATATCTGCAAATTGGGTTGGGTAATTTACTCTGAAAACACAAAAGGTTTCAAGCAGAGTAATGATTTTGGAATTATGAATGTTTAAAAAGGTATGACACAGTAGCTGGGCTAATTTAAGATCATTCCAAGTCTGAAGCGGTTTTCCAGTTAGTACGTCCTAAAAACAAAAACCTGCAGGTATAGCCGAATAGAGGTTGAAATCTTCCGAGATGGTGGGATCAGAAATACTGAACCAGAGGAACTCAAGACACAGAAAGATACACCTTTGAGTATTATTTTGACCCTCAGTTTATTAACCCTCAATTCTTCTGGGGAGGAGGTGTGTCTTATTGCTTTGAAATGTCTAGGTGGTTTCCTATGGGTAAATCTTGTTGTCAGAAGCTCTGTGAACTGCAATGGTGAAAAAGGAAAGACCATGAGGTTGTGGAAGAAAAATGTAAGTTGTTAGGTAGAAGCTGTTAGGCAATGCATCTGTGACAGCATCCCTGAAATGCTCCCAGAACCAGATGCAAGGACAGGCAGAAAAATGATGAAGCATGATCTATGATTCTATGATGATCCCAGTGTAGTACATGGATGAGAAAGCAGTCTGTGGGAGAACAGCTTAGACCTGCTAGGATTTGGAAAACTTCATGAACAGATGGAGCCTCTACGGCTAAAACAAAATGGGTCCATTATGAACCAGGTCAAGACTGAATGAACACAAGCTGCTAACCGGATTACCTTAAATTCTTCCTAATACAGTCTTTTTAGCTTGTTTGGCCCACAGAGCTTAAGCTGCCAGGCTAATTCTCTTGTCTGGTTCCTAACCGACAGCCTTTATTTTAAGGTATTTTTAAAAGTCTTTGATGCCCTTATTTAAAGGCAGATTAAGATATAGTTATAAACCAGTGACTGTGGAGCAAGTGAGTGAACCTGCTTTGAGCACTTCGACAGTAACAGGAGTCTTTCCAACGACTCCATAGGACCCCCACAAAAATCTAAGATCCGTTATTTATTAGCAAACTCTGCATTTTAGCCACTCATTTTTAATGTCTATAATTCGGAAGGGCTTAGTGTCTGTAAAGTATGTTAGTGTTAAAATAGAAATGTTTACTTATAGGCAAATTCTGAATCACTATAGTATTGCCAGCAAGTACATTTTGAATAAACCCTGTAATTAATAATTTTGAAAGCTCTTTGCTCTGGAAAGCATTACCTCAAAACTCAGAAGAATACTGCCAGTAGAATATGCCCTCCTTCCACTCAAGCTATGTGAGGATGGTCCCCCACCAAACCTCCAACTGTGGATACTTGCCTTTGGAAAATAACAATACAATTTAAGCAGAAATATGTAAATTATATTAATAAAATATTGAGTGAAAAGCTATTACACTTTGCAAGTGCACTGTTTTATAAAACACTTGTTTGATTCAATGATGTAGAAGCATATAAAGTTAAGGAAAAATATCATTCTTAATGTCGTGTGGGTTGTGTACTAGACTGCTTGTTTTATAGCAGGGTAATTCATCTCTAAAAAGTTAATGTCTGAGATGCTTTTCTCATAAATAAAAGATAGAGTACTGATAATGTACTGAAAAATCTGGGACTGTATGTCAGTGGCATTTATTGTTTGAGAGCATAGTGAAAAATATTACTATCATTTATATAAATATATAGATAAATTTATATTTTGTATGTTATGTTTCAGAGAGCAGTGGACAGGCCAAAAATTTCCAAGCTGGATGACCAAATTAAAGTGAATATTTACATTTGAGCAGTACTTCAGGTTCGTTATCAAACCAGGGTTCTGGACCTCTCTAGGTTGACCTTCAGGGGCATGGGCCACCATGCACTGGAAGAATATGTAGGCATTTGTTGCAATTGGAGCTGGTGGATTGATCATATGGGCCCTAACAACCAAATACTTGACAGAGGCCTTCTTCAGGCTATATATATCACTGCCTGAAACGGCTATGCCTGCCCATGGAGCCCTCAGTCTTTCTCTGCTCAGATATACACAAGCATCTGAAAGTAGTTGTGAAAGTAGTTGTAGCCCGTTCACTCTTTTCCACAGCCATTAGACGCATCTCCCTCTTCCTTCGTGCTACCAGCACAATATCTTTACTGATTGCAGATTTGTCATGTTGATGGCCCATGTAGGAATTCTTCTTGGGAAAAGACAAATCTTTATTACTGAACAATTCTAACGTCTTTTATTGCTACCCAAAGTTCATTGCTGAATCAAGGACAGTTGTTTCCAGTGTGGCAGTTCCCTATAGGAAAGGGCCAGGCACAGTACTGCTTGGTTTCACCCCCAATCTGTTAAGAATGTGCTTTTGTGGATTTATTAATCCTTGAAGTATTTGAGATTTGGATTTGAGTTCTGAATCTGGATCCCAGCAAATTTATGAGGGAGCAGAATTCCTCCTGAAACTTGCTCTTCTTGTAGAAATCAAATTTTAGCCCTCACTCATAACCAAAAGGAAAGGAAAAAGGAGGAGTTGGGAAATTTTAAATCCATTAGCTTAACTTGGAAAAAAATGCCAGTCATGATTCAACAAGCTTTTTGTTCCTGTCTAGAACAAAATAAAACTAAATACAATTAGAATTAATTAATCCACTCAAATGAAAATATTGGAGAATGAATGGAAAACCAGCAGTGTGCCCTCGTGGCCAAGAAGGCCAATGGGATCCTGGGCTGCATTAAGAAGAGCGTCTCCAGCAGGTCGAGGGAGGTGATCCTGCCCCTCTACTCAGCCCTGGTGAGGCCGCATCTGGAGTATTGTGTCCAGTTCTGGGCTCCACAGTACAAGAGGGATGTGGAGCTGCTGGAGAGAGTCCAGCGCAGGGCCACAAGGATGATCAGGGGCCTGGAACATCTGCCCTATGAGGAGAGGCTGAGGGAGCTGGGCCTGTTCAGCCTGGAGAAGAGAAGGCTGAGAGGGGATCTAATCAGTGTATATAAATTCCTCAAGGGAGGGAGTGCAGAGGACGGTCATGGTCTCTTTTCAGTGGTGGCCACTGATAGGACTAGAGGAAATGGCCGGAAACTGAAACATCAAAAATTCCATAGGAACTTAAGGAAAATTTTCTTAACAGTGAGGGTGACAGAGCACTGGAACAGGCTGCCCAGAGAGGTTGTAGAGTCTCCTTCTCTGGAGATCTTCAAAACCCGCTTGGATGCAGTCCTGTGCCACGTGCTCTAGGTGTCCCTGCGTATGCAGGGGGGTTGGACTAGATGATCTCTAGAGGTCCCTTCCAACCCTAAGCATTCTATGATTCTATGATTCTATGATTCCGAGAGATTCACAGTCTAAATGAAAGACTGCACTTGGTGAGATGCTACAGAGGTCTCCGCTGTCTTCAGAAGTTCTCAATTTCGTCATCAGTTACATGGATCTGAAGACGCTACTTCTTTGAAAACAACTTCAGTTGTGCTGAAGATAGAATTCAAAAATGTCTTTGAAAAGTTGGGGATGTGTTCTGAAGAATCAGAATGCTACTCTTTGCATGGACCTGAAGAAGATACTTCATTGGGACCAGAAAAAATAGCTGGACGAATGCAAGAAGAAGAAGCAAATATGTCTTAATAATGTGGAATAAGAGAAGAATAGTGAATAATAAATGAAAAACAAGTAAATGTTAAAAATATAGAAATTCCAATACTATCCTGAGATGATTAAACTCAAGCATGTCTAGCAAAGCATGCAAAGCATTCCTTCCACTCTTCTCAGTGGTGATAAAGCTTCAGCCAAAGGTTTGAGTCCAGTCCAGGACTCTGAACTTCAAGCAAAATGTGCACCAGCTGGACAGAGTTCAGGAGAGTGTAGTCAAAGAGTAAGAGAAAAATCAAGTCTCTGAGTCCTTGGTGAAAGGACATTGATCAAGAAAGCCTCCGTGCACAAAAAAAAAAAAAAAAAAAAAAAAAAAAAAAAAAAGAGTAAGACTAGTGAAGCTTTAAAAGAGCTTGCCTGAGGATGCAGTAAAGTTTTATTTCCATGTCTTCTTGCCTCATTACTATTCATTTTTGTCAAATATTTGTCAAGAGCAACATGAAAACAGTTGCAGGACGAGGTCATCTTTCAAGAACCCTCACAGCCATGCTTTTCTATGATTCTAAATTTTCTGTCTCTAACTCTTTCCTTTAAGGTACGTATTAGAAAGCAACAGAGGTTCTCATTACTTCCCCTCTCTGCAATTGTTACATCCTCCCTCCCTCCCACAGTGCAAATGTGCTTAGATTCACAATAAAATCCTCCTTTAGAAAGTCTCCTGTTAAAATTTCTGTGACTGCTTTTCTTTGGCACTACAGACACCATGTGGTGCTTCTGATAACTACACAGTCTCTAATATTGCTTCAGTGTAGGTAGGAATATCGTATGGTAGAATTAAAATTAGTAAGCATGTGTGCATATACCTTCACACATCATGAATCCCTCCAGCAATTGTGTAAGACTGGTAGGAAAATCAAAGGCAGGAACCCGTGAGGTTCCCAGGAGACTACAACTCGCATAGCTTTGAGGTTGCTCTAAGTTTCACAAGGTACCAGGTCTGCAAAAGGACTGCAATAACGGTTGCAGTTTCTGAGATACTCAGCTCCATCCTTTCACAAGATACTTGCTTACCTGTGATTAAAACTCTAACCAGCAAAGTAATACCCACTGATTACCTTAAATCATATGGTGTCCTTCCTTACCCAAAGAAGCTGACTTTACAGTTTTTACACCAGGAAGAACCTATGAAAGTGACGGGCATTTGTTCTCTTATACACAACTCTGTGTAGGATTTCTTGATTTTCAACAAATGATTCACGAGTTAGCTCATGAACTAATGACCAAACTTCCTTTTTTTGTAATGTGTTAAGTATGAATAATGGTAAGTATGAAATATGGTGCTACTGCAGAAGTAGAGTATTTCATAGAATCATAGAATCGTTAAGGTTGGAAGGGACCTCTAGAGATCATCTAGTCCAACCCCTCTGCACACGCAGGGTCACCTAGAGCACGTGGCACAGGACTGCATCCAAGTGGGTTTTGAAGATCTCCAGAGAAGGAAACTCCACAGCCTCTCTGGGCAGCCTGTTCCAGTGCTCTGTCCCACACATTTTTAATTAATTTATGTGATGTTTATTTTGAGCAAAGCTGTGCAAAGATCTGAGGTTGTAAAATTTAAATATATTAGTCTTCATTTATTTATTAAACATAAAAAACTAATTTATATATATATATAATCAATATACTATTGATTTATCAGAATAATAAGTTTAAAGCATAGCACTACCATTTTTCATAGAACCAGGTTTTAAAGGAAGACTAGGCATGTTTTACAATGAAGAAGTAATTTATATTTTTCACTACTGCACATATGCATAGCCACATTTTCATCTTGATGCTGGATGACATCCAGGTTTTCATTATAAGAGTTAAAATCTGGAATAACTCCAATGGTTTCTACTAAATTATTCATCATTAGGGATAAACAAGAAAAGATTCTAGCCCATGATTTCAGTCATAATGAGTTTCTTAATTCCCTATGATTTTCATTAGTGTGTTACCTGTGGAATTGATTATTTGTACTTTATTTTTGTTAATATTTCTAATATGCAGAAGAAAAACATGTACTCCATTCTCAATTATGATAATTTTAGACGATGGAAAGAAGGAAAATTACAAAATGGGTAGAAAAGGCAAACATTAATGTATGCCCTATTGCATGTGTGAGAATTTTGTCTTCTTTAAGACAAACAGCCTGCTTGCTTTTGAAGGCACATTAAGGCACAAGCAATCACAGCTATAAGATACAGTGAGAAAAAGGTGTATTTTAAAGTGCAATGGGTTGGATCACAGTTTCATCAAAATCCAGTGATGCTCAGAGGAAAAATTCTGGTCTCTACTAACATGGATCTTCTAGCACAGCTGCTTCAAAATTGTCCTCTGGGAACTTGTATTTTCACGGAAAGATCATGACCAGCCATCCTACAGGATGGATGCAATTTCCCCACATCTGTTTTCCTGTTAACCAAAAAGCCTCATTTGTTCCATGGTGAGCATCATCGGGGCATGCCACAACTGCCTGGGACCTTCAGTGGCACATCACAAGTGCTGGTGTCACAAGCGTGGCAAGAAAGGCAAGATTGCAGCAAAACTCACATCAGCAGAGGGAGCACTATTAAACCTCCTCTTAGCACAGCTTTTGTTGTCTTCTCAAAACATACACAGCTTTCCTCCTCTTCATGCATCACAGGCTTCAGAGAAGTTGGTAAAGCAACGAACGATCTATCAGTCTGGCACAAATGAGGTCTCTGAACTTCATAGTCAGTCAGTGGCCATAGCTGCTCCCAGAGCTGTGTTACTGAGGATTTAGAGTTATATGGTCTCACGTAGCAAAGCAACTAATGGTCAAAAGTCTCTTCTGAAAGAATTCAAGCAAATTAGAGAGATCTTTGGGCAGCTAGCCTAGCTAATTCTGTGTGACTCAAGCATGGATTTGCTTCTGGCATAACAAAGGATATGCAGCCAAAGTTGTTCTAGTGCTAGAAGGAGGAGAGCATGGACACAGTTTATAAAGCGAGCAGAAAACCCTCACCTCATTGATTATAATGAGGTCAGTGCTTACAAGAACGAGATCGACAGTATTTGGCCTAGCATCGCCAAGAACCACAAAACCTAAAACTACAGATTAAGAAACAAAGCAACTTTATTCAAAATACTTCATCATAGAAACTTTGAATAATTGAACATTATTCTGAAAATAAATTCACTATTCTAGGTAAAGTCACATTAATTCTTCCTACTTCCTTTTTTTTTTACAATGTACATCGGAAAACTTAGTGAACTTTCCCATTCTTTTTCTAAAAGAAGACTCTTTTTTTTTTCTCCTTGCACACACATCACTAGTACAATATGACCTATTTTTGTCCTGCAATAAAAGGATATAATTTGTAGCTTCTTAAAGGTATATGGGGGGGACATTGCCAGTATCTACAGTAAGAATATGTTGCATAGTTTGTCACGTCTACTGATAAGTTTAATATGATATATTATCCATCTAAAAAGTTTATTATGGAACACAAATATTTTGGCTTAGAATGAAACCTATCTTTTGATCTTAATTAATCAAAGTAAGTTTTCCAGTTCAGGAGCACGTACTGACATGACAAAGGTTCAGAAAGTTCAATTTCACAAAGCTAAAATAATTCAAAGTACTTTTGAGATTTTAACCTTTAGTCAAAGTTCCTTTAGGGAACCTTAATTCCCTAAAACTATTCTTCTTATCACTTGTTCCATCCGAGGATCAAAGGTGTATCTTGCTGTCCTGGTCCATGGCTCGCACAATCCTTTGCAGCACATCACAGATTTCTTACAGTATTAGTCCTTCCCATAAACTGTCAGGCAGTAGCATATGTAGAAGGACAGTAGACTTCATTCTAACAGTGAATAAAGACATGACCAGGGCTTGGGTCTACACCTGGAACCAGGTTTATAGGCAGGATCTTTGTGAATAACAGAATATACTATTTTACTGCCTGAAGAAAAAAAAACCAAAAATCTTCATTTTAGACTAAGTTTTAAAGATGAAAATATTTGGATAGGATGAAAATCCACACATAAAATTCTTCTTAACTTAGGTAAATGATTAGACTGATAGGAAACACAATGCTTTATTTAGATTTTGGAGAATTTTAAAATCCCTTAAAAAGTTAGGAAGTATTGATGCACAGTTTCAAATAGCATTCATTATAAAACAGTGAATGATGTTTTTTTGACTTTGTCAGATATTTTTTCTGCTTTTTGGTCCTTTTTTACTGTCAGTCAGAATCATCTAGTGAAATCAAAGTGATTCACAAACTATTTTGATCATGTTAAGACTTCATGTTTTTTTCGGGGAAAAAAAATACCTTCAACAAAAATCTTCTACAGCTGAATTTGTAATAGGTAGACTTATAGCATGTTCTGAAAAGAGTCCCTCCCTTTCTTCATTGCCTATAGATGTTCTTTTGAGGAATGTCTTATCCACACATTACGATATAAAGTCTAATTCCAGATTTTCTCAAAGACCATAAAAAAAATTAAATTGTATTGAGATTCTTACAAATTAGTACACTTTATTAAAATTTAGCTCTCCCCAGCCCTCATAGGGACCACTTCCCTCTTCCCACAGAGGGAACTAAATCTCCTAAAGGCTGTCCTAGGGACAAAAAGGAGGATGTGGCTAGAGGGAAAAGTATATATGGTATCCTTTACTGTATTCATATGTCTCTCAAATGTTCTGTCTCATTGCACACTTTAATTATCTATCTACTGCAGAAAAAAGCTGGATATGCTCAGTAAGGCTTCAAGGTACATAGGGATGCAGAGGCGTTTGTCAAAGATGAAAGCTTCAGACTTTCTGAAAATTCCCAAAGGGAAAAAAAAAAGAAAAAAAAAAGACAGAAAAAGAGAAAAAAAACAAGAAAAAAAAAAAGTAGAAATATTTAACCCAGGAGACTACAGAGCATTTTCAACTTTGTTATTCAGAAAAAAAGGTATTGTTGTCATGAAGCATGCAGAATAAGAACACTAGATGGTCCCTGTGATTCAGTTTTGCATTCAGCGCACTCCGTCCTAGACACTGCCAAGCACAGTAATGGTATGTCCTTACAGCCAAGGGGAAAAAAAAACAATATTGGCAATCGGAAGTTACCACCCAGAACCACATCTAGAACTGCAAAAGTCACCATGATGGTTTTCTCATCCTTTAAAAGTAGGGAGCAACGTGGCACTCTCAGTCTCTCAAACGGAGCAGCACAGTCTTGGAAAGTTCTTCAAAAACAATTGGCCAGAAGTATTTTTCTGAGTTTGGATACACCCTGTAATACAGAATGGCAGACTTATTGAAAAAAGAGTCTAGATGAAGAAGAGAGTTAAAAATAAAGTAGAGAGGTTTTGAAAGTAGTGGCACATATTTTTTTTAGTCTTACATAAACAAGTCTGAGGGTTTGCTGCAGAAATTAAGGATTTCATTAAACAAAGAGGCAGTTTCCCATCTTATTTTGAGATTCAAAGGTCTGGTATACATAAAACAATTAACTGAAGCTAATTTATTATTCAAACATTTGGACTATTGTCAGATTGATTTGTGGAAGACACACATGTGGTGTCGGACTTTTTTTTTTTTCTGATATCACCATTTATTCACCTTGTGAGAAGTTATAAAAATTATTATTTTACAAAGCTGTAGGTCCATTTTCCATTCAAACTCATACTCTAATTTAGTTGCATTATATGTTGCAATCACTTTAGTCGACTTTAAAGAAACAGGTATCCTAATTCAACTCTTACTGACATTTCTTGGATATGCCAGAGTGGGTTCCGTCAAAGCAAAATGGGTCACCGTCAGAACTGAAGGAAAAATGTCAGGCAGGAGGAGGTAGGGGTGGAAAAAATTGCTGCCTTGCTACCAGAGAAGTTATAAAGAGCCAGAAGTTATAAATCATACAGAGATCCATCTGACCTTATCAGTATAGAAAAGAATTCACCTATGAAAGCAAGTCCATCCCTAGCTTGCATGTGAGTTAGGGGAGTCTGGGAGCATATCAAAACACTTTCTTTCTGCATAGCATCAGTGCCAGGACCTCAGGGTGTGAACACTGCAGTCAGTCCCTGTAGTTCATCCCTCTCCTTCTCTCCTGCCTCCCTGTCTTGCTTGCATCCGTCCTGTGCCAAACCAGCGCGCCCACACCAAGGGCAGCCCAATGTCCCCTCTCTGTAAAGGGGAGGAGGACTGGACACTCACCAGCCATGAGAGCTGCCTCCAGAAGGTTTGATCTTTTTACAGGCAAATTGTAGCCAACATGGGTAAGTTCTGCATAACCACTGGAGATGAAGTGTCGCCTTGAAAGAGCTGAATTTCCCCACAGCATCCACCACTGCAAGCACAGTGAACTTGGCCAGTACCCCTCACCACACACCTCCCCATAGGTGGTAAGCATCTTCAGCAGAGAGCAAACCAGGGACAGCTGAGATTTAGTAACAAGCAGCAGGATCAGGCCCCGAGAAGACCATTGTAAGCTCAGAAAAGGAGAAATGGCTTTGGTCTGCATTGTGCCTCTGTGCGGGAGAACTGGAAAATACAGGCCATACCCTGCTACTCCAGCTGGGAGCTCTTCTTCAGACAGCAGTTTTGCTCATATTGCATGCAATATTATGCTATACTGCAGTCCTGAAACTGTGGCCTATTTAGGCTCATTTTTTCCTCTACCTCATGGCATTGCTTTTCTGTTTTTCCTTTTTTTTTTTTCTCTCATAATACCTGGATATCTCCTCCAACAGAAGATTCGTCTTCTCAGCACACTTGTCATACCTTCCACCAGCTCTTTGTCCTCCTTTCTTAATGAAAGAAGGTCTTTCCACACATTCTCTACTTGGAATAACTCCATCATCACATTTGTGTAAGGGTGATAGTTGACCCCCTGGTTTTTGTTGCTTTTATTTCCCCATGTGGTTTCCTCGTGTGTGCCACACTCCAATACTAACTGCCCTGGCATAAAATATCTTTGATTTCTCCTCATCATCCAGGAAGCCAAGGCTAGAACCCAAAGCACATTGCACACACTGTTTTGGTCTCCTGGTTTCAGGTAGTTTGCCTGTTCTGTAGTTGGTCCACACTGCCCACGAAGTAGCAGTCTGGGAAGGTGGTGGAAAAGACTTTTAAAAGCTACATATGTCTGATCCAGTAAAGGTGGAGCAGAAAGATGGAATATTGAAGCCCAGACAAAGTCCAACTACTGATATTTACTGCAGTTGGCAGGTATTCACATGTTCCTATTGAGTCTTTACTCACTAAATCTACATTTACTGCCTAAGTGCACTATCTATGTCTTTGCAGGGCACATAAATGCCACTGTGTGAATGTATTTTATCACACATGGTGCCCAGAAATATCTATAGATATATAGATATATATTTTAATTTGTACATATAGTTATGTTTTTCTGTGCCAGGGAAAGTGATAGACTATCATTAAGAAAATATCTAGCATCTGAAGATTAATTTTTGAAGTTTTAAGGGTCAAAAGTGGAAGGTATGGAGAAGCTCAGAATAAATGTGTTTCCAGAAATGATAAGCTCTTTGTTTTACATTTGCATACAAACACACATCCTACACATATGAAGACATGCCAACAAAGCTTAGATAAGCTTTAGACAGCCACATTTTGCAGTAAAGACTTTTCATTTAATCAGACATGATCACAGATTTGGCTGTAGGTATAAAGTGATGGCAGTATTGCTTCCCCCGATCCTAGGGAGGACTAGACTTTCGTCTGCAGGCGAAAGGAAGTGCCTGCAAAGGCACTTTGGAAGTGCACCAAAGGCACTTCCTAGTGCACCAAAGAGAAAAGGCTGGCTCACTCATTAAAGCAGCTCAGGCAATGGTATGCTTAAAGGACAAGGAAAGGAATGGCAGTCAGAGGTTTGCAGGATTGATGGTAGGAGGAGATGGAAAGGTGGAGTGCCAGGCTCTGAGCAGGAAGCTTGGGCATCATTGTGGAAACCCCCTGCAATGAGTCGGGGGCAGACAGCCAGGGCACTGGCAGCTCTTGGCCTGATGGAAAGATGCTTGGCAGCTTTTAACCAACCTTGCAACAGGAACAGTGACCCGAAAATAGGGAGTCACAGGAACCAGAAGAGAAGGGTGCCACTTACTAGGTCGCCGCAGACTTTGCAGTCTGAGCCTAGATTGAGCACAGCCTCCAGCTGTGTGCTCCCAAGGCATTACGGATGTTAGGCCTCAGGAAACACAGATTTGCACCTCTGTATTGCAAAGCTTTGTACTTAAGAGCCTTTTCCTTCTGTCAGCCATCATTATTCATTTGGAGATGAATTGTGCAGATCTTGAATGGAAATCTGCTGAATGCTGAAAGGTCTGGTGGTTGTAATACTTGCAGTGCTCAGAAGAGCTGTATGACATCCGAGGGGACCCAGTACACTGTGCCATTCTGCTGATGCTACAAGCTGAACATTTTATGATAGAATGATATAAAAATGAGTGGCCTTTCCATTAATGAGCTTTGGACAAATTGAAATAGCTGATGAGTACGCATATGTTGGAAATCAGCAAAAGTTTCATTATTTTAAAAAGTATATGAAAGAAAATATTGCATTCTCACTACTAGCAAAAGTATAACTCAAAATATATTTGAATAATAATGATTTCCATTTTGCAGCAGAATGGTAGAGATATCAAAACGTGTCCCTATTTTATAGGCAAGAATAAGTGAAAGGGAGAAAATTTGGGTTCTCTCTTCTAGAAATTTAAGACTAATAGCCTTTTTTTTTGTATTCTGACTTAACACAAGGATCATATTGGTAACAAAGCACAGATCTTCAGACTGTCAGCTGTGCTTCCAGTTTGTAAGACAGATGCCCTACAAACTCCTGATCACTAATGCGGCCCCTCACTGGCTTCTTCTACTAATTTACTCATTCACATGACACAGGAAATCCTTCAGCCCTTTCCAATAAAACTTCAGTGGAGGTCTTTTTTTAAGGAAGAACAACAGCTGCACTGCTGAACTACAAATTAACTTAAAGGAGCTATCACAGTGCCCAAAGCTCAAATAAAATTGTTGTAAAAATAAAGGGAAAAAATGGAAACAGGGATTAGGATTAGGAAAGAAAAAAAAAGGGGGGTTTAGAAAGCTGATGTTCTCTTAGAGTGCCCTTGAAGCAAAAAGTAAACTAGGAAATGTTAGGAAGACTTTGGGGTTAACAACAGATGTCCAGTAATACGATTTTGTACGACTCCATATATGCTTAAAATGAAGGCAAAGAAACTCCATATAGGCTTAAAGGGAAAGTGATGGGGGTGGGGAGGGGCTCTGCAAACCTCTATCTCCATCCAGAAAAATCTTTTCTACTCACAGTATAAGTGCGCAAATCCTTCATTAACTGGATGCTGTGCAAGTCTTTAGCACTATTTTACAGAGGAAGAAATGAAGAGTCCTCCAGAGATACTCTGGCTGACTTCCCAGGAGCAGCTCGGGAACGTAGTTACTCTTCCCCAATACTGGCCTCAACATTTTTCCAGCGTTTTCACCTCCCTTCCACCCCCTATCCTTCTCAGCTTGGGTTCTGTTATCTCTATTAGCGCTCTCTCACTTAACTCTCCTCATGCAATTCTTATTTAGCTATAGTCCGTATTTATCAGCTGCCCAGGAAACTTCATCCAGCCCTCCCTACCCTTCACTCATAGGAGCCGTAGGTGAGTGAGGACCTCTTCATGGACTGGATTTATATGGAACCTGTTTCCCTCCTTCCCCAGTGGAAAAATGATTGGCCACTTATATGAGTGCTCCCTGCAAATAAGTGGCCCCAGCATCCAGAACATGTTGCTGCAAGGAGCAGTGAACCAGGATAAGAACAGAGCAACCACTGCAGTAGCATTTCAGAGCAGGAAGGACACATAATCCCACCAGTCATGGTGGGAATGTTATCAGAAAATTAGGGACCCGAAGGCAGTATTGTTAGTCCACCCCATTACCTCTCTAAAGGTAATCAGCAGTGAAGACAGTCGGGGTGGTATGGTTCGCATGGTTGACCAGTTGCAGGAAAACTTCAGAAATGGCCTAAAGGCTTCTATAAGTTTCTTAAACTACTGTGAATCTCTGTTCTATGGCTTAGGGACTGGACACTTCTGCCTGGGAACAACTTCAGAAGAGGAAGGATGGAAGTCCCCCTTTTCCCCTGGGACATGCACAGGTCCTGACCCAGGCAAAGGCATTTTGTTATAAGCAAGTATATGAGCTGAAAGAGCAATACAGGGTGATGGGCGTTACAGGATGATGCTTGCTCTATGAATGCCAGCTCACAAATACAGCTTGAAGACGATGAAATGGCTATAGCTACTCAAGGGCTGAGTTTTCTTAAAAGGCCAGCACTGAAATACATTTTCAACACAGATTTTGAAGCACTCTGAGCTTCCTATGTAGAGTGCAGTGCTCACTTCAGCATGCAGTAGACACAGTTTATGGCGGTGAGACTAAGCCAAGAGAACAGACAGTAACAATTAAAAATAGTTTTAGTACAACACAACTTCTGCATAAAAACTTTGACAAAGAATTATGTGTGTTTATGATTAAAGGCCAGGCTTATTCTCAAGGCACCTCTCACCCTGGGTAAACTGATGTACATCAAGCTACATATCTATTAATCAATAATGCTTAGCAACATTGGGATGTAGCTTGAATTTCCTGAACAAGTTATCTAAGGAAACAGATGCTAAAGAAGAAATATGAAATGATACTAAGAAAATGTTCCAGCCAGCCAGTCAAGCTTGAATTATTTGAGGCTGAAGACGTAGGAAATCACTTCATATTCACTGTGATAAATGTCCATTTGAGTCTTTATTCCCTAAATTCTCTGTGTTCCCCTGGGAAGTGCTGGGCTATGAGAAGAACTTCAGGAGCCCAGATATCTGTGTGAAGAGGTAGAAAACTCTGAAATAGGCTGTTCTTTTCTGTCCCCCTCCCTTGTCTGTCTCCCTACCTCATCTCCACAAAGTGTCCACGTAGTCAGTGGGTTGTACAGAAGAAAAAGAAAAGGGGATGGACAGAAGGAGGAGCCCAATTCAGCTTTTACTGAGCTGTATAATGTTTCCTTGCCCCTTTCTAAGGACAGTGGAAGAAGTTCAGGAAAGAAAAAAAAAAAAACAGAACTGTATGAAGCAGAATTAACTCCTTTTGGTGATCCCCACTTCTTTCTAACCACTACTCTAGTTGTGGGTCAACACACCAGCACCAGTGTGGCTACAGGGTCTGCTGAGCAGTCCCAGCCACTGGGCACAAGACAGCCTGGAAGTAAAGGAGAAATACTTCTATGGAAAATACCTCCAAACCTCCAAAGTCTGTTTGCACAGCCTTGTCTTCTATGGCAGTTTCTATGGTGGGTTTTTTGGTTTTTTTTTTTTGTGCCTTCTCCTCCGTCCTTCTGAGCCCTGGAAGAACAGGTTGGCAGCACAGTTACTCCTTGTGGGTTAGCTTCTTATCTCCTCATTCACACATTTCTATCTGGGATGAGAAACACAAAGAGCAATGATTTTTCTGTTAAAAAAAGAAAAAGGAAAAAAGAGTAAACACATGTTTCTTTGTGTCTAAATACTTCTACAGACACATAGCCAGCCACCTTTCCAGCATGGAAAAAAAGCTGTCTGAAGAAATAAAGCACACACAGGTGTAATTTAATGAAAAGCTGTAACAGGAAAAGTCATGAGGAATTTCTTTCTCCCCCTGCCTCCTCAGCCACATACTCACTTGCACATGATTACGGGCTTGCAGAAGAGATGTGTTTTCATTGGGCAAGGTCCCAATAGACTGACTGGGTGGGCCCTGGCCCTTTGAATAAGTGACAAATTCAGCAGTCTAGGAAGAAGAAAAATTAAAAATAGATGTTTCCTGCTAACAACAAAAACTTGAGTAGACCTTATGAATTGACTATGTTTAGAAGGGCAGGTATCTGAAACCGAAGGTTCTCTCCTCTCTTCTCCTGTTCTCCAAAAGTCAAATCTATTTCACAGGAGTCTGTTTTTTTTTTGCAAAGCTGCTCCTAGCAGAAACTTTCCAACAGAGAGTCCACTAGCGCTCAGCATGAGTCCATGTGGCATGTTCTGCCTCTGCAATTTGCTGCCTGCTCTGGTTTGCCTCAAAGCAGCCCTCACCTGTCCCTGCTCTGTGCATTCAGTAGGAACCTAGGTAAGCAGCTGGAAGGAAAGGACTAACCATATATTCAAAATGTGGTAAATTGCAGTAATTAGCAGCAGAGTGACTTGTAATTTAGTGGTTGATGTTCTGCTCTGTTATCGACATTCTCACAAGTAAGGAGATGTCCAGAGCAATGTCTTGTGCATCCTTTCAGCCTTTGAAAATTTATCTACATTGCATGGCCATCCTGCTTTTTGCCAAGTCAATTCATTTTGGGTGAAAAAGAAAACATTTCACTCTTGTTCCTATAAGAGCCATGTTTACTCAGTTATTATCTTAGTTTCATGGTATAGAATTAAGAAGTATCTGGCAGAAGTAGGGGCATGAGGCAGAGCTATTTCTCTCTTCAGTTTTCTGGCTTTCTGCAATTTTAGTTTCTTTCTTCCAGAAAAACTGAAGGACAGTACTTAGCTGTTATTGTTCTTACAGTCCATATAAAGCGTACAGTCTTTAAATTATGTTTTAATTATTTCAACGTATATACTCCATAAATATATATATGAGAGAGAAAAATTTCTAAGACATTCCTACTGAGCAGCAATTTCCTTAATGTACACTGTACACTCATGGATCCTCCCACCTTGTTTCATGAGTGAAACTATATGTATATGAATATATCTTAAGTTAGTGAAACCTGCTCCTTACCCATAGATGGAAGATGAAAGGTTTGAACAAAAGCTAAGTTTGAACACTCCTGCCTTTTTTTGTCCAGCTTAATTGCCATGACTTGCACTGCGGTTCCAGTGTAACTTGAGCAGAGTCTATTTGAAATTCCCACTCTATCATTTAGGAGAACTTTATTTGGCATGCTGAGTCTGAGGTATGAACTTCTCTGGTTGGTTCTAAATAACTACTGCTACTGTCAGCCACGTTGCTTCTTTTTTTTTTTTTTTTTTACATTTTTTAATTTCAGATATTCAGATAATTCCCTGTCATCTTCATCCCACAGATCACTGGCTTGTTCAGCAAAGCACATAGAAAAGATTTTGCATATACACATTAAATAAATGTTGTAAAGTCATATCTCTAAATTATATGTTAGTTAGATGTTGCAGGGAGCCTTGCTTTCCGGGCACTGCAGTAGCTTCGGTACTAGTCTATAGTGTATGTTATGCTAGCACTGAAGGAAGACAGTTGTTCCTGAACTGGTATGCATAGTGAATATATATATAATAGAGGAAGAATGGTCCTCTCTGGCTAAAATTAAAGTGTTTTTTAAAGCTGTCAGATGTGAAGCTATTGCACAGATTTTCAAACTGTTTCTTTATGAAGGGTAAACTTACAGGATAGAAAAGCCAGGTTTTGGCAGCATTATCCTTTCTACTTTTCTGCCAATAGCTGAATGTAATTACTGTTGCATTTATGGAAATACTTGCCTAACCAGAGGAGCTGCATGTGAATTTGATCAGTTTCACATAAAATGAAGAAAACTCAGAGAAGTGAAGTCCCTCCCATTCAGTGAGGGATGAAGTTGCTCTGAGAGGAAACATTGCTGAAGTTTTCAGAAGCAACAAGAATGAACTGACTCCCTGCTCATGTGATGTCTCTGGGAGTGGTTTTGTGCAAGGACCCCTGAGAGGAGGCATTTGCTTGACCATCCTTAATCCAAATACCAGCTGCACTGTCTTATTTCCCTTCCCTTCAGAGGTGGAATGCCTTGGGCAGAACTCCACAGTTAGTCCTACCACCTACTGAAGAGGCTCATTGCAACTTTTTTCTGTGAGCACCACAATTTAGCAGACCTTTCTTGCTCTCTACTTATCTACCTCATCTCTACAGGATGAAAGTATATGCCCTGGAACTACCATATTTTGGAGGGACTGTTTGAAAGTAATGGTCCTTGCCATTTTATAAAACAGTGACTTTCAATTATTCTTGGAAGACCACTGCAAAATGAAATATACTGTAATACAGCAACTTCTAGTCTGAGATTAATAAAATGAATTCTACTGCAATAGCTCCATACCTGAGAACCAGCTTCATCAGAGAGCTCCCAGCCATATGCTGAACCCATTATTCTTTAAATCTGCTCCATTAGATCAGCACACCTGTCTATCCCCAGAGATGACAAATGGCATGATGTACACTGATCTATAGCCTAAGGCTAAATGTCACAGTGTGCATTCAAACAAGGATAGAAGAGGGATCATTTCTATTGTCATAGATTTACAATGGAACATCTGCAAACACTTCTTGCTAATTCTGAAACCTTATGACAGGAAGCCACTTTTGTGAAATTGTACAAGCTGGGGTATAAATTCTCAGGCTAGAATAGCTAGGGGATTTGTGCCATGTTTATAAAGAGGTTTCCTACATGTCTTCTGTTCCTGTCATTTGCTCTGCAAGGCACCCTCAGCTTGTACAATGGCTGTGCAGGGACAGGATTTTCACAGCTGTAAGAACCCCAAGTTTATTTATATGTGGACTACCCAAAAGGGCCTCGCCATTGCACATCTAGGTGCCTCTCCCCAGCATCAGCAGCAGGATGAGGGCCACTTGCATCTGTGCTGGCTCTAAGCTGGCCCTGAGCTGCCTCCAAGTCCCAGGTCAAACCCCACAGTGGGGAAACATGCTCTGGTTTTTCCAGGACCCTGCACTTCACCATCCTCTGCCTTCCTCACCAGTTTTGGCAATTGGTTTCTGATCATCTCCTCTCCAGGCACATAACTCTGCTCAGACATTGCCAGAGCACCTGTGCAGGGACTGCAATGCTTAGTGGGAGCAGCAAGTGCCTTCAGGAAATAGTCCTAGGTAGAGTTCCTTTCTTGGTCCCTCTGATTATTTAGAAACCTAGTCTTACATATAGTTTGTCCAGATTTGCTTAGTATTGAAAATCAGTAAGAGTTTGAAAATATATTAACATTTGCATTTACTCTGCAAAAGAGATTAGTGCATTAAAAAGGCATCAGGTTTGCTGAGACCCATTGCCAAAACATAAATTATTGTATAGTAGTTGTCAATCTCAGCAACATCAGCAGCTCGCTCACCCCACATGACCCTGCATACCAGTGGCTACTGCAAGCTCCTCAGAGCTCTCTGGCAGGCTTAAAACCTTTAGTAACAAAGGACAAAACAGCCCAAGTGCCAAAGAGCCACAAGGCAATATGCTAATACCTCCCTAAGGTGCTAGGAAAGTTTCTTTAGTTTCAAATGTTAGTTGGTTCAGAGCACATCTACTGTGATATATTTCAGGAAAAATACGTGTGTAAAGCTTTAGACCACCACAGCTACATGGGAACAAAAGCTAAGGAAAGCATGTTCTGCACTGGACTTTCAGGATTTTTGGTTGCACCTCAGACAAATATATCCTCCAGCTCATCAAAAGTAATAAAAGTGATAAGTATATAGGTGTCAACAATAATGTCTTCAAAAAATCACCTCTGATTATTCAGTTTCTTAATTAATTGGAAAAAAAATACTTCTTATTTACCCTATGAGTCTTAAGTGGCACTTCCACCTGAACTATAACTGTATGGTACCAACTGTTATACTGGAAGAAAACCTCTTTATTGCAACCTAGTCAGATCCATCTTCTGCAGTTTCTTCTTCAGTTATACTGTATGGAGTTTCACAAATGGTCCAGACCTCCATAAGTCTCTGTGTAATAACATGTTCCAGGTAATTGTTGCTTTCTTGGAATGCACTTGCTTCTACTTCAAGCCATAATTAAAGGAATCATATAAACTTTGGAACACTCTTTGGAAATCTGAAAATAGGAGTTTAATTGTAAAAATGTTAGGGCGGAATAGGAAATAAGTAAGCCAAAATCAGCACACAATGATGCTCATTTGCAATGCTCTGTAGAAGGCAGTTCTTTTGTTTTGGGCAGAAGGACTGATCCAAAGAGATATTTTGTAGATATTGTGTAGTGTGAACAGCAGTAAGTCCCCTCAAAAAAGAGCAGAGGATATTTGTTGCCAAGAGAAGATATTGCTTTAAGCTAAATGAATGTTTACCTTCAATGTACAAGGACATTGTCACAGGGAAAAATGATTATTAGAAACAAGAGGATGTTTTGTTTTAAACAACAGGCACACTCAGGGTTGTGAAAGAACTATGTTGCACTTGAAGTTTGCAGAAAGAATTCAGGACAAATGCCCATGTGCATCCCCAAAGTGGAACGAGATATATCCATGAGGAACATAGTTTCACCAGTGACTGTTAACCTTGACTAATTTTGAGTGAAATCTAGAGTTCTGAAGTTCCTAAACTGCTCACTGGGTATAGCAAGAGAAGGACTGCTCTATGCATGCCTTGCTCTTACATTCTTGCTGAAGCATCTTTGTCAGATGCATCTGACTTTCGCACGTACCTGTGGTCTAACACCTATTGCAGGTGTCTGATCCTCTGGTGATTCCTTCAAAATGCTGCCAACACGACCTTTAATAGGTTTTCGTTTGCATTTTCTCTGTCTATTCCTCCTTTATGTTAAATGACTCCTTTATGGACCAAAAAATCTGAGAACTTTGTTAACAAACTCTTGGATAAACCCAGGTTATAGTTTATCAGATATATTTCCTCTGACAGCAGTGTTTACTCCAGGATATAGGCCTCATATGCTGAGTAAACTCAGTCTCAGCAAAGATTTCTTGGAGACTCTGTCTGCTTCCATTAATTACAGCAAAACAAGTCTCTGCCCTACTAATCGCTCAGTTAGTTACCAACATTATCTCAGAAGTTATTTTAGGATCTAACTTATGTTCTGTCTTCTACTCCATTGCTCTCAGGAGTTTGTGGTCATCTTTGAAGTACAATTTAGAAGCTCTGCAAAATCAGGATCTCTGTATATCTCTCTCTTGCAGTTTTAAATGAAGTCCTCTGACTTAAAGATTTTCTACACCTCTTTTTTATTTTTTTATTTTTATATCCAGCATATGGAAGTTAAATCAGTTATTTTTTCCCACTGATTGTATCCTACCTTCATCTACCTCTTTATAGGATAAACGTTGTTGTTTGCATCACTTACATACACTTTAATTTTATTTATCTTCAAAAGAATTCAGGATTCTCTCCAATGTCTTTCTATCAAAACATATTTGTTCAGAAATTTGGGGTGTTTTCTGTAATGGCAACATGCACAGGTAAAATATATATATATACACATATCTTTTGCCTCAATATCTTGATTTTCATTTCCTTTATACATTTTCCTTACCCAGCAAAAAGAAGGAAGATTACTGCCTGGGCACTGGTTCCCAAATATGCCATTTACTATGAAGCAGGATCGTTTAGCAGGCTTCCTCATATGACAGAGGAAAAAAAGGGGTCTTAGGTGCTGATTTACCACATGCAAATCCTTGGTCTGACTCTGAATAAGAATTTGGGCTTGTGTATCCCACATCACAGCTGAATGCAGAGCTCCACAGAACTGAGAGCGTGCATGTATTCTTGTAGTGCCTTCTTCCCTTTCTCGCCCAACTTTTTCCTTGTGAACATTGAAGGGCAATTTCCAGCGTTCCAGTAATATCGAAGGAGGAAAATAAAAACTCAACGTGTGAAACATCTTGATTTGACAAGCCTAAAGACTAAAATCCTAAATTCTTCAAGTCTGGAAAAGCACTCCACACACCTGGTGTCCCTCGTTCCTGACATGAAAATCTCGCCTCTGAAAAAAAGTGTGTAATCAAGGGTAATTAATTTCTGAAATGGTGACAGGACAGCAATTCTTTTGGGAAATGGCTGTTATAGTTTATGGATTACATATCTGTCTCTGAGGAAGTGGATGCTTTGTTCAAATACACGTAACCACTCACTTATATGACCACCAATTCAGGATTAAGTGGTTGGGATGAGACCAACAAGGGAATTCACCTGGAGGTGATTGCAAGATGACTTTTATTTATTCTGTTCTTTGGGAAAAGTCAAAGAACGAAGAATGAGGAATAAATAAGCATGACGTTAATGACCTTCCTGGTGTTTCTTCTCATAGCTTAGGTTTGCATAATTATCTGTTTGCTCTACCTCCTTTGGATAAGCTAAAACCCAAAATTTCACAGCTTGTACCATGTAGGTTATGTGAGAAGAATGGGAAAAGGAAGATGGAATAAAGAAAACTTCTATCATACAGAGAGTGCAAAGAATTGGGAAAGGCTTATGGTTTTCTCCTAGGATTCAGAAACTCTGACTGTGAAATTCAGATACCCATCTCAGGTTGGAAGGTCCCTTATTTCAATGTCTGGAAAACTTAGTGGTTTCTTTCACTATATTCCAGCACCGATGCTGACTGCTGCTCTTGGAGATTGTACCAAAATAGCTGAAAACAGTTACCCTTGCTCATTTTTTGGAGCTATTACTATGATCTTGGTGTGGGAATGGTTATTACCTTCAACAATTTTTAGTTTCTGTCCTGTGTGAAGGATTTTCTTATATCCCATGTAAAAGTGGAAAAATAAAAAGCATTCGTCAGTGAAAGAAATCAGAAATCCAGCCCCATACAGCATGCGTACACAGGCTGACACCAGGTCTCATTTCTTTCCCTTCTGCATTGGAGACATAATATTACGATGCTCCAAGGGTCTGGTTGGAATGGATTCCTCCTATTCCTGATTCCCCAATTATTTCTTCAGGCTTATGTATCTGGCCAGGGAGAAATTCATCCTGCCTTCCACTGTACCAGGAGTAACCCCCACTTTCAGTCACACAAAGCAGTGGGGGTTTGGTATCCCTAATTTCCTGCACTTCTGATTACTGCTTGCTTATCCGATACAGAGACTAAGACCTCAATTGCTGTCCCTAGTGATTAATTAGCTTTATCTCTGCCCAAGAAGTAAATGCTTCATACTTTACTCATGTAAGTTAATGCTTCGTACTCATGTAAGAAGCTCTACTGGTTTCAGTGGAGCTACTCATGAGAGAGAGAAGTCCATTACCTTGCAACGTGGAAAGACATCTGGAGTCAGTCCCATGCGGTCAGTATTAATTCTCTTCCCCTTTTTTTGCAAACATTTCCGACTGCTGTACCCTTCACACCTCTCCCATGTGGGGGCTTTTAGTCTTTTTGTGTTCATTGTTAGCAAATTAAGAGGAATGCAACAGGAACAGACTCTTAGAAACCCTTTTCCCAGTGCTATTGTAGCCTGTGATTATTTTTCTGCTGGAACTGCACCTGGCCTCGGACAAAACCTGTTCGGTTCTCGACAGCCAAGTTTTAATAATGTTTGCAGCAGGAAGCAAGAGTTTCACGGATGACCCACAGGCCCCATCAGCCTTTTAGGATAAAACTGAGAATGGCCAAACAAAAAGAAAACATTAGGGAAGGAAAATGAGACATTATCATATTTGGATGCACAGTTCAAATAAGAAAAGAAATGGCGGGGGGTGTTATTTTATTTAAGGGAGAATTTAAGTGTATATCTTAGGCTAAAAGCTGAACAGACATGCAGATCTCAAGAACAATATGGAACCTAAATCCTTTTAGCACCACTCAGTGACTTGTGTTAAGACAGTAGGAAGCAGAAGATCTATTTCTTTCCTTAGCTGGGCAAACAAGGCAAAATCCGTGACATGAATATTATCTTCCCATAAGACTTGAAGAGAAGCAGAGTGAAACATGAATGCAAGGAGCCATGGATAGTAACCAGCTGTGCGCAGGCAACCCTCCCAGCTCAACTCACATGGGCTCACATCTTGCTGTGGACAACAGAGTAGGGCAGAGGCTGGTGTCTTCGCTGGTTACTTTCGCTCACTCTCCTGCGCTCCTCCCTGGTGAAATGACAGAAACGGGACATCCGCATACAAGCTCCTTATCTCTATTTTCAAGTATGTAATCTTCGAATGCCATAGGGGTCAGGTAAATGAATTATTTCAGAATGTGTATTAAACTATACTGAGGACTAAGAGGCAATTTTGCAGAGCTATGCTCTATTTTTCCCTATTTCAAGTCCTGCAAACATTTCCAGAAGCATATGCTCCAGAAGTATAGGGTTGTCATACCTGTAATACTTTCCACTTGTGTTATACTTCATTTCTTGTAA
The DNA here is from genome assembly GCF_059628265.1 of Tinamus guttatus. Taxonomy (NCBI): domain Eukaryota; kingdom Metazoa; phylum Chordata; class Aves; order Tinamiformes; family Tinamidae; genus Tinamus; species Tinamus guttatus. The sequence continues at coordinate 781,879 of NW_028289037.1, forward strand.
GCATCATCAAAGCGTTAATTAAGAAACCCTGGCATTACCATTAGACTCCTGCCCAGCCACAGCCACCTGCAGAATGTGGGACTGAATGACTGGCCAAGGCCACAGGGTGATCCAGTGGCACAACAGAGCCACTGACAATACTCTTACACTACAACATTATTGACACTACTCACTGTACTGGTCATTGCAATTTTGCACTGATTTTCACCTTTTAGGTGAAAGAAGAACAGTTGAGTCTTGAACTCAGGAACAGTCACAAAAGTGCACCAATATCACCTCTCTCTTTACAAGAAAAGCAAATGGGTCATAGCAGCCTTGAAAGTATAGCATCCCCAATAGAGGATTGTGGAAAAAAACCACCATATATGTGTGTATGAAAATATAAAGTGAGAGAACACATCTTTATGATCTTTGCAAGTACCAACCATAGTGTCTATTAATTCAGTAAATATCATACAGTTTGTGATGGAGAAAAACATGCATTTAGTGTGATAGCATTCATTTTTAATCTGGGTCAAGAAAAGCTTATTCTCAGATTCCTGACTGCAGTCGATTCTGACTGTAGAACAGACTAGACTTCCTGTTAAATATGGTTGAAGATGGACGGACACAAATCTGAACTTTCGTAGAATAATAAAAGATCAACTTTCCAAATATGCTAAGCAGAAGGAGGTCGTGTAAGGTTGGAGGTGGTTAGGAACAGCATCATTTGGTTGGCTATATCCACTTCATTCAGCACATAAACTCGCAGGAGTTACTGGGAGGACATTGCAACAACCTGACCCATCATGCTGCAGGAGGAAAAGGGCTATCCATGGAAAAACGGATCTGTCAGTGAAGAGGCTGCAAAGGATAAATGTGGACTTGTAATCTGACTTCTGTGATTTTTACAGCTTTAATGACAGCTTTTAATTACAGCACTGTATCTTATAATGGCTCTGTAATATTCTAGCTGCTGTTTCTCAAGGTAAGAAAGAAGCTAGAGTATTCCAGTGATTACTACGGGGCTGGGGGAGAAGAGCAAAAGTGAAGCTATCTGAACTCTCCCGAACAGAACAAGGAACTGTGTAAGGACTTATTTCAGAACGGATGATTGGAAGTGCCTTTGGGAAAGAAGAGGGGGCAGAATATGCTTGCATATTCATAAGACTTAAAAAAAATAGCTTGACTGGATTTCAAGTGGTGTTTGATTGGCTTAGAAACTATTAAAAAAAATAAAAACAAAGTGGAAATTCCATGCTGCTTTAATCACTGCCCACTCCAAGCCTCCTTAATGACTTCCAGATGCATTCTTTTTTTTTTTTTTTTTTTTCCTATTGTTTTGGCAGAGTTTCCAGACGACTTTTGGGTCTGGAAACATAAAAAAGAGGAGGGGAAAAAAAAATTATTCTGCCCTCCTCTTTCTTCTAACAGAAAACAGATTTCCCTTTGGTTATATAAGTGTGTGATGAGCTGGAGAAATAAAATGTCTGCTTCTGCCTCTCTTTGCTATCCAGGAAATATTCTGGTAGAAAGTGAAGGAAATGCATTCACTTGAGCCCCTTACAGGGAAAAAGGTGAAAGTAGATACCCTATAATCTATTGATACATATGAAAAAAGAGCACAAATCTCAAAAAAAAAAAAAACTTAAAAAATCTGAAACTCCACACTGAAAAACAATTTTCATGCTGCTGTCTGTGCCACTGACCAGCTGTCTCACCTTAGGCAAATCAGGCTGTCTCTTAATGCCTCAGTTTTCCCCAGCGTAAAATGGAGACAACGATGCAGGACCACACTGTACAAATCTGTAAGACCTGCAGATAAAAAAATGCTTTACAAGGTAGTGTCAAAACCTCTTCTAAAGCACATAGGGAATGACCACACAGAAGTGTGTTTTCTAAGCTGGACAGCAAAACAGCAGTTTCCTCTGGAATGGTGTTTTACATACCCGTGAAAACTGTGGACATCTAACGCCCATGTACCATATACTGTCTGACTATAACACAGGTTTGGTATTCTGTTCCTTTTTGAAAAAAAAAAACAATAACAACAACAAAAACGTTGCTAGTGGTAAGAAGTGATGTCTTTGAAATCTGGAGTATGACTGAGATCCACCTCTTCCTTAGGCACCCCAGCATCCCTGCCATCTTTCCTAAATCTTGTTCTCAAATGCACACTTTAAACCTTGCCTTTTGGAAGACAAAAATCAGGCCCATTCAGGCTACATTTATTCTGCCTTTTGGAGAAATCTTATCATTTCTCTATCCAGACATTCTTTCTGGATACCCCCTAACGTTGATATCCAGGTCCAAATGCCCACATCTACAGTTCTTGTTTCTTCCACCTGTCCCATCTGTGACCAGCAGAGAAGAGCGAATGAAGAAATTGCCCCTCTGTAAGATCTGAACTGTCTCAAAAGTCTGGCTATCAGCTGCTGACAAAGATTGTGACAAAAAGATTGTCAAGAAATTTGCTGTCTAGCATCTAACCAAGAATCCCTGTGGAGATTTTGAGAGCATCAGCAGAGATGCAAACTGCCTTTGTCTTAAACATATGCAGCTTTTGACTCTTTGCACTGTTCACTGCTTCACCCAAGCCCACAATGTGCCCAGTTCCACATTTAATCCATCATATAGCTACTAAAAATTTTCCTGGTGATGAATCTTTGCTTATGGGTGACAGTCTAGTACTACAGAGAAGAGCACAAGGATGACACATGACCATGCAACCCAGCACATGCATAAAGCGTCTGTTTCACAGTCTTCCATCAATGCTTTTTTTTTTTCTGTTGTGCCATGAGCTCTGGAGCACAACTGATTTGGATGGATGAGAGAGGGTACAAGGCCACCTGGGCCTTTGGGGAGAAGCTTTATTTATCTGAGAGTCCAGTGCTTAAAAACGACCGATCAGCATTTAGACTACCCTAGCCCTGTAACTAAATAATTCCTGCCCACATCGGAGCTGGCCAGGAAGTACAGTCATTTAGTCAAGGCATCTGGGTGACCAAGCAACAGCACACCAGCCTGACTGCATAAAAGCGCTTGCATTGCCTTGAACATGCCAACACTGCACGCCACCACATCCAGATTTTATCTATTCAGTTTGGGGAAGAGAACTCATTGATCCAAGTACCCTAGGCAGAGGTACTCTGTACTGCAGCATAAAGAAAGCCAAAGATAGGGGTGAACCTGTAACACCTTCCATCAGCTTACAATTCCTCCTGCAGCTATCATTGAGGGGTTCGTGTGAGCCAGCTTCAGAGTACAGAGCTCCTCTGTGGATGTGGATCTCCATGAGAAGATGCAATCCATTCAACTTCTGCTGCTAGAGCACAGGTCATGGCTTCTTAGGCTATTCCGAAGCATATTCCTATTATCTAGCACTGTCTGAATAACAGCTGGTGCAGCTCAAGTCAGAGTCAGTGTTTATAATTTTATCTAGAACAGGAAGGTTCTATCTGGTACAGCGTTAAGGCACCTCTGTATGTGCCTGAATGGGACACACATTCTCCCACCTGCATGCCAGATAACCTCATTTAGACTTGCCTGTGTAGTGCCAAGTGTCCATCTTGGCAAGGTGCCTACCCTTACCGGATAAGCTCTGTAATCATCCTTCCAGCGAAAGAGCAAAGTGCTTAGATCAAAATAGAGGCCCTCTGTGAAGATTGATTATTTTATCTTCAATTACTGTTCAATGGAGTTGTGCATGATGCCTTTTAGATGCCCAAGGACCCAATCCAAAAAGACACTTTACTCCCTTCGCAAGGGGGCCTATCGTCTGTTATGGTGGTAGCTATAAATTTTTACAAAGTGGATTTAGACTTAGGTGACTGTTGAAGTAATAGTATGTATTTTGCTGTGATTCTGTTTGTCTAACCATATGTTATAGAACATATCGAGCTATTAGTTTTTGCTTTGGTTTAATTTCCTTTCGCTTGCCTTTGATTCCAGCAGGAATTGCACACATACAGTCATGTCAGGGAGCCATAGACACCAATTAAATCATATATCGAACCCACAGAGTAATCATCTCTAAAACAGCAGCTTACACCAAAGACATCATTAAGATCTGAGGAGCTAGGATTCACTGGACCTTTTTCAGAGGTTCAGACGGAACCTGTGATGATTGAGCTATGCCATGCCCTAATGAGGGCTAATGCCAACACGCAGGATAAATGTCATTTGTCCTTACTAGTATGTATTTTTGTACTAATGGCAGCTGAAAGAAAAAGTGGGGTCTAAAACCAGCCTTGGACAGTAAAGGATGCTCAGATGCAAACAGCTATTTTTTGGTACCTGAAGCTAGATGAGATGGTTCTACCCACAAGGTTCGATGAGTCTGTAGTTTTCTATAGCATAAATTAAATTATATACCAAAAATATTTACTTCCCTCTAATCCAGAAAAGAAGGTATTTGAGATTATAACCACGGAAGTGACTTTTTGTCACTTTTTTTTTTGTACTACAATGTTAATATTTCTAGCCATTAAAATAAACAAATTTTAATTATTTTTCTCATAGCCATATAGGATAATAAACAAACTAGACAGTTTGTTTAGGCACCTAAGTTTGTCAAGGAAGACACAGAAAATTGACCTGGCAATCCAGATGCAAGCACAGGCAGGACTTTCTGAAGGTTCCTAAGGCAGTCAGTTGCCTTTCCTTTCCTAGGTCAAGTGGAAGATGAACTAAAAATAGCTAACCTAAAACACATCAGATAAATACATGTGCTGGAGGCAACATCACAGATAACTAATGGCAAGTATAGCACTGCGGTCCTCCATGATTTTGTGAGCAGGGATCTTTCCTTGGAGCAAAATTATGGCTCTTAAATTTTACTCTCTTAAATATTTTGCACATTATTAGTCTAAGGCTAGCACATTTCTTTTTCAGAGGCTTGCAATTTGTAGTAAAAAAATAAAGCTAAAAAATGGTTATTTTAAATACATTGCAAACTAAATAAGTAAAGGGAGCGCTTAAAAAACTGCATACTGTATAGACTGCTATTTTATTTCACTCATTTGGACCTAACTATCAGAAATGACAAATATTGATTTGGAAAACAATGTAAAAATCAAAGCCAACAGCCACTGCTGCATCTCAAAGAGTGGTCACTTCTGCTGGCAGTGCTCTAGACAAGGTATGTCAGCAGTCTCTAACCTAGGACCTAGTGCCATCAGGCACTCTTTGATTATCAGCCTTCATTTTCATTTTATGATCTTGCATTAAATGATTCTATGTAAAAGTGTAGACAGCGCATCTATGCGAGCAGAGAAGAAAGTCCTGAAAAGAGGCTGTTGGTCTTGATTAGTTGGGAATGGGAAGAAAGTATTTTGAAAGCTTGTAAAAGACTTTCAGAGGGTTGAGTGGAATTAGACCAAGTTGAGAAATTCTACAGCCTGAACTGCAGTTAAAATTAGAAGATTTTCTTTCCAGGGTCTGTAATGGGATAGTTTGGTCCACTTGGTATGGCAGCACTTGATAACCTATTTCTTTTTAGTGTCCACACCATCCATTTTATCCATTCAGGACAGTGACAAAGTACAAGTCTAAGGAAAATAATCAACAATTCTGCACCAACAATTCCGTTGTCAGGAACTGCTACCAGCTGAACTGCCAAGGTTTTTCCAAGATAGGTTGTTGGGATAGATATATGATTTAATCTTCTAACATGAAGACTATTTAAATCCCAAGAAAATGAATCTATTAGAAATGTAGAGCTTGGGGGAACATGAAGAAGCCAACTTAATTGACCTCTTCAATTCCCTGATTTAACCTAAGCAAGGTTCATTATTTCTTGACAAATTCTAACAAATATCTGACACACTTTTAAAATTTCTAAGGAAAGCAATTATGTCTTCTCTTAATAGTATCATTGGGTAAGTACTGTTATTAGAAAGCTTTTCTCTAATATCTAATCTAAGTATTTTTGCTTTTTTAAAAAATCAAATGATTACTTCTTGTCTTGTCTCAAGAGGACACAACCATTCACATATTGGAAATATATTTATTATTTCCCCAGTCGATCTTCTTTCCCTCAAAACTGACTTCTTTCTTAAACTTCTTATCTACCTTGTTGGATAAGTGCTCATTTGTTCTCCCACCATTTGTCTTTCTCTCCAGGTTATCTCTTAAGCATCTCAATAGCACATAGGTAACATTTCATCAGTGTTGAAGAAACAATGTAATTAATTACAAACAATGTCTTTATTAACATAACCCCAAACAAAACAGACAATACTGTGAAGAGGCCATATCTCTGGCTCTGACTCACACTAGACCCTTCTGTGTTCCCCAGAGCCTTCTCTGGAGTGGTTTTAACCAGCTAATAACTATTCATTGTATATATATGCACTAAATTTACTTTGCCCATGCTTGGGTTTTGGAGCTTCACTGCATTATTTTGCTCCCTTTCTCAGTTTTGTCAAGATCACTCTGAAACTTATTCACCAAAGTCTTTCTGTTGCAGTGTCATTCTCAAATGGCTTGGTGTTTGTTTAAGACCTGAGAATATTGGATAGGACAGAAAGTACATATAGGTTTTTAGGCAAAAATGAAATGCCTCAATTTAAACATCTATAATGAATAATATAATTAAAGATATTTGTTTTCCTCGTGGACAACTAATATAAAGATATTCAACTATAATGAAAAATATTTGACAGGCCATCAGATAGATTATATTTTCTAAGGCTGTTCTACTGCAAGACTTTTTTCCTAAACTAATTTGTGAACTTGTCTCTAACTGCTGTTCTTCTCCGTTCATTCTATGAATTGTTGCTTAAGTAATTTCTTATGAGTAAGCACTTCCACCTTCCTAAAACCATGAGAAATAAGTGCAATGACCTAATCCTGGTAATGTGGACTAGAGCTTCTGATGACATAGCAGAAGACAGGGAATGCCCCAAAAGAATTTCCCTTGTTAGTTACCAATGAGGGAAACTCCTTAACTTCATCTGCTGTTTTGCTCATGTTGTTGCAACATTCTTTGCATTTTAGCTCCCTATTCATTGGTCCATCTGCTGTACCTGACTTTTTGAGAAGGGTCTGATCAGAAATCTCAACAGAGGGTCAAAAAAAGATACAGCCCCAGAAGATGAATTATCTTCTCATCTTACCTCACAGTGTATGAGTAGGGACGGTGGAGGAAAAAACTTCATCTGAAGGCGTCTGTGACATAGGACATTGCAGCACCCATTTCCAGTTGAGAAGAGTACTATAGCACGTGTGAATATGTTATTCATGTCACGGAACTGGTGTTTTCTGGGAGGTTTTCAAGATTTACCTAAAGCAAGCCACTGGTGTAGTGTTTGCAATAGTCCCATTTCAAGCAGAAAGCTACATTAAGTGACTTACATAGATCCCTACCAGCAAATATTTCTAGAAAGAGTTTTTCAAAAAATTTAATGAAGAGTTTTAAAAAATATATTTTAAGGTATTTCAGACTGGAATGTTTTCTTGATGTTTAAGTAGTTTTACTGTAACTTTGGATATTTGTAAATTTTTCAGGAATATTCTGACTTAAAGATTTTTCTTTAATTTTATAAATTTTTATTTATGGTCTCCCTCCATTTTATCTTGCTAAAGCTCAAGGAGGAGTCTAATCACTAAAATCAGCAGAAACAGTTAAAAAGTATCACGAAAAACTTTTTAAGAAGTATAAAATGGTGTTTACTAAAACTTGAACAAGTAGAAACATCCTCAAAAATTTTGAACTCTTATTCTGCAAAAGCATTTTCTCATTGGTGATCCCGTATTTTCTAGAATCTCATTGAATTAAAGCACTTTTATGCATAACCATTAAAGATTCCATTTTAATTTGAGCTCTGGTACATCTATTCGTCGGGATCCAGGGGGCAGTTTAACAAAGGCTATTCCTAGATTTTGTCCAGACTTTGTGCTCAGCCTGGATAAGGTCTTGCATTTGCATCTCTTGACACGTCACAAAGTGAAACAAGCCAGCTTCACTTAGCACAGTTTCTCCATAAGATTCTTTTTATCACAATTTGCACAGACTGTCCGAAACCCTGCCCCTGTCCTGCATGTGTTCTCCAGATGATTTTTTTCATTCTTTTATTGCACAGCTCTGTGAATCAGCTCCGATTAAGTTAGTGTAAAAGAAAGCCACCATATACAGTGTTTATGTTGTGGCAAGGAGTAGGGAAACTTTTTTAGGAGAGTGGGGAGCAGCAGGGAAGTTTAGACTTTTGCTGCTCATTAAAACTTCCCTTCCTAGCGCCACTAGGACTGTTGCTCGTTCTGCGTGTGTGAGTATTTTGGAGTTTTCTTTCCTAAAAGAAATGCAAGCAGCTTTATGCTTAGCTGCAAATTGCCAGCTACTTACTCAGCTAGCTGTGTAATAAACTATATGCTATTCAAGGCATAGAACTGAGAAATATCTCTGGCTTGATTTCTCTCCTTTGTGACTTTCAGAAATATTGCTGCTACTCTAGCCTTGATTTTTACAACCAAGAAAAGAAAGACTCTGAGTTAGAACAAATACCTTTTAACTTACAGTATATGAAATATAGGCACAGAAAAGGGGAGCAAAATGTGCTTTTCTGCCGTGAAAAAGAAAGTGTTAACTTCTCTTGTGCTCCCAACAAACTGATAGGAAGTAGGAATGCTCTTGGAAACCCCCAGGAAGTAGAAATGTACTTGGAATGAATGTTGGCAAAACATCTGCTTGTGTGTTAAAGACACAAACGTTTCAAGTGAGTGCAAGTAGACTTGCAGGTCAAAAAGCAAAGGATTCCCTTCCCCCCTCCTCTGCTGAATTTTTCTTCCAGGGATTTGAGAGCTGTGGATGATGTGGAAGGGGGTCATAAAACCCTGTTGGGCTCCGGGTGTTCCACAGCCTGGCCTCACTCACAGCCGCTCTAGACACTTAAAATTAAGAGTCTCGGGGACTGAGTCATGTTGCCTCCTAGACTGAGGCTCCCTCCCTTTCAAAGGGGGCAGGCGAAAGAGGCTCAGAGATTTCCGTTGCAAATTTCAGTCTTGCTCTTTCAAGGTTTGATCAAACAATAACAGTAATTTCTTATATGCCACTGAGGGACTGTAACAAAACAAGCAAAGTTCCTAAATTCTGAATCTAGAAATTCTCAGTCTCAGTGTGTCAAACTCTGCCATTACCAAACTTATTATGTGGTGAGGGAAAAAAATCTTTCCTCTTTTTTTCCAGATTCCTCACTCCTTCCCTCTTTTTGTGTTCTGAGGCTTTTATTTTGGCAGTGTTGACTCTTCTCCTGTCACGTCCATCGCGAGGGACATACAGCATGCATACCGTATAATTGGGAAGCCGTTCAGGAAGCTGCCACGTCTGTAGGGCTGCCGCACACAAAAGGAGGCGGAGGTAACGGGAATACCTTCTGCCTGACAAACTTGGAAATTCTAGTGCCACATCAGCAGGAGCGAGTCCTAGCACAGCGCCTTCAGACACTGCAGAACTGAAACATGCACAGTAAAAGTAATTTGAGGCATAAAGCTCTTCCCAGATACCTACTGACTTCTGCCCTTCTCCCCATCACCTCTAAGCCAAACCTGATATGTAGTCACATGCTTCAAACCTTGTTGCTTAAAAAAATACTGCCTAATTACATTCCCACCTACATTAGGGAATTATTAACTCATTGCCTCTGCATCCGAAAACCTCACAATCCAGCAAGTTCTCTATGAGTTAAGTAAGAACTGAGGCACAGAGGAACCAAGGTTATATCCACACCATGCAGTGCAATTCCAGGCAGAAGTAACTAAGTTAGTTCTGGAGTCAAAGCGTCGCAGATACGTCCACCCAATCCTGCTCCTACCCTAATTCAGAGAGCCACAGGCTTCCGTGGCTTCTGGTATGTGGATTAATTCAGGCATGCCTCAATGGCTTTGCAACATCCTGTGAAGACAAAAAAAAAAAAAATCATTTTTAGCTAGCTTGGGTACAACTCTGTTCACATGCTAAATACCAACCACATATCAAAAAACAGCTATTCTTCTAGTATTTAGAAAGGGGCTTTGGGTAACATTAGATGTCTGAGACACCTTGCCTAGGTTTGGACCAATTTGGTAGAGTCTAAAGCTCTCCGTCTATAAACGCCTACATATATTTACATTTCTATGAACTGTGAAGATCTACTCCAGGGTGTAAAGTCACCAACAACTTATGACAGAATTAGCAAGGCCAATCAGTGTGTCAGGTAGTCCCCAGTCACTGCCAGCATGCGTGCTTTCCCTCTAGGGATTAAAAACACTAACACATGCAGATGTGCTGATATAACTAACCATATGGTAACCAATTTGTTTGCTCAGATCCTAAACACACCGAAGAGACAAAGCTTTTCTTTTTGTGCCTTTCTGTAACTATTTAGTTGTATAGGCATAATTAAACTGGTGCAGTGCCCTAATGTATGGTTAACTATAAAAGGAAAAACATCTATTTTTTTAGATTATATGCTGCAAATAGCTAAAGCTATACAATATTTTCTATCTAACACACCCTGCATTTTAACTGTACATAGCTGGGCTAATCAGTAGGGCTAATCAGTAGGGCTGATTTTAGGGCAGCCAGGTGCCTGCCTCAGAAACCTTTCTGGAAGAGTCTAGCTCAGTTGTTCCTTAGAGACAGTTCTCAGCTCTTATACAGTGTTTTGCAGCAGGTGGTCTCAAAAAATAAAACTGCATTTGCAGGAAAGTGTAGGCATTCACTCAGACATCATAGTAGCCCTATCATAGACTTGCTGGATCTGAGGACAGTAAGGACTTAGAGGAGAAGCCAGCAGAAGACAAGACTGTAAAACTCTGAAGTCTCAAAGGTGCCCTTATGTGCTCATCATCAAAAATGGCCCATAATTTAGCTGAGGTGTCTAAATTTGCAGGAAACAACATGTATGGAAGAGACATGAAAGTGATAAATAAACTAAAAAAAAAAGAAAAACTAAAAAAAAAGAAAAAAAAGTGATAATTGCATCAGAGCAGTGATGAGAATTCACCAGAATTCAGAGAAGAATGAAAGGGATAAGGGTATTTTTCTGAAAAGTCATGTCAAGTTCTCACACAGATCAGAAGAAGTTGGTGTGATTGCTTCAAAGGCGAACATTAACATGCCCAAATAACATTGTTAAATAATTTGGGAAAAAAAAAAAACAATTACAGATGACTGTTGGATCACCTAGAAAATAAATGTATTCATAGACTTCCCTCAGATAATCACCGAACATAGTCAATCTGTCTTATCTCCCTTCAGCATCCTATTGAATTACCTGAACACGAGCTACTGAGGTGCTACTGAGGTGCTACTGAGATGGGGAATGAAAATAGGATCCAGTTTTCCAGAATGGAAAGAATCGAACAGTTCACACAATATTTGTCATGCAAATTCTGTGACAGTGTGAACATTGAAACGAGAAGCGTGCACAAGGCCCTTTCGATGCCTTATCACCTTATAGAAATATTCTCGTGTATGTGCCGAACACTGACATGAACTTAACACATGCACATCTGATGTCTACTTTACTGTAAAAAACGACAAACTTGAAGTAGCATGCCAGCATAGTGCCTGTTTACTCTCCAACTCTATTGCATTAAGACCCCTCCTATGAAAAATAACTGAAGGATTCAGATGCTGAGCTGGAGGAAGCATTTATTGTTTGGAAACAACATCTGGCTCCTTAATGAACTCCACAGGTGGATATGTTGCTGGTTTCTGATCTCTTATGTGGTTAGAGCTCTGTGTGGATAGCTTAAAAAGTCCACCATGTCAATGACTGGTTCATTCAGCCTGAATTATTTTCTTTGGACTTAGTAATACTTTGGGATCTGTATAACCTCACTAGAAACTCTCCTGAAGTAGGTACTTAAAAGCATCTACAGTTATAACGGAAAAAGGGACTGAGAGTTTGTGTGCACAAGCGTGTGTGGGAAAGTGCCTGTAAGTGGACATGTGAAAGGGAATTCTTAGTTGTAAAGCTTAACACAGGCAGGCTTCCATCTGACCAGTCCTTCCGAAACAGTTTTCCCAATTTATAGCATACTTGTTCTTAATGAGTAGACAAAGCATATTGTAAGCCTAAGTTAAAATGATATTTTACAGAATAAAGAAACTGCCTGTGGCAGAAGGGAGTCAAGCAAATTGATTAAAAAATATATTATCCCTTTTTTTAACAAAAATCATTTTGGACATATATACAAAGTTCTCAGATTATGTTAGATTGGCTGTGCTTTTCTGTAGAAAACTGAACATTTTAATTCACTAAAACAATATTGCCCCAGACCATTTTTAGTGCTCCCTCCATAATAACCCACTCTTAGCCATGTATTTCTTCACACTTCCTCATTTTCCTCACTACACATTTAAAAAATGTAAGATACAGAAAAACCCTATCTTCTTATTGCTTTCCATCTTTTTACCTACTCAATGGGGAAAACAAAGGCATAAATAATTGCACTGAGATAGCAGATATCAAAGAACCAGGATTTGGCTCCATCTCTGGTTCAATCTGGCCCAGCCAAAAATGGTCAAAAAGTTCATGGAGGTAGCTACTGGGAGATTTCACACAGATGGAAAATCCTGGCAAAGTGTGAGTTATGTAGCCAGCTCAAATCTATGCCAGATCCTGCCCTCCTAGAAGCAGGCTTACCTTGCAGTCCAGTTACATAATAAAGAAAAACAAAAACAAAAAAAAAGGAAGTAAAAAAAAGCCATTTCAGGAGAAGCAAAACAAATGAGGCCTGGTTTCCTCTACCTCTGCTATATTACTTGGTGTCCAATAATATGACTGGGCTGTTGTTGCTCAGAGTAGGTGTGGAGGCTCTAATTCATGTCTCTCCTACTCAGCATCCTCTTGTCCATGAAATTTGTAACAGCTAAGTACTTCCAAGACCTCTATCTGGCTCACAAGTATGGTTCAAAATGGCCAGAAAGTCTGAGGGGAGACTCTTCCTGTAGTGGTGGTACCAGAGTCATTATTGGAGCAGGAGACACAAAGCAGTGACTCTGTAGGTTTGTTTTCATTTTTCCCAAAAAGCAGGCCTAGACTCCAGACAAACTACACTTAGGGCCTTTGGAGAGTGGTAAAGCTGTTGCACTTGTTCTACTTTTTTACACACACTTTTCATCTAAGGAGGCCTGTTCTTAGCTGCAGCACATAGTTCACCCTTTGGTGCCAAGATAAAATGTTGTCATCTGGTTTCTGTATTGGCCTTTTCTCCCTTAGTTCAAACTAATAATAACAATAAAAACAACCTAAGTATGTTTCTCTCTCTCTCTCTCTCTCTCTCTAGTTTAAAGGCAGCATAAGGACCTGCAATGAAAGCTTTTCTTTTAAAAAAAAAAAGAAAAAAATGGAGAGAGGAAGTAGAACTAAGGCAGACTGCAACATGGTCATTCTTTTCACAGGGTTTCGTTTATTTATTGAAACATTTCTCTCAGGCTGTGGCATTAAGTTGGCTGTAATCCCTAGGCGGATTAAAAACGCCTTACAAAAATTCTTGTTCTAGCATGTAACTTCTATTTTCATGACTAAGAAATGGAGGCAAGGGGTCTCCCATGTTTATATTTACTTCTCTGAGCTAGAGGCTGTAGAATACCATTGATTCATAAAGGGAAACTGTTTATGGTCAGTGAGTCCAGTGCACTGTGAAGCATCATGCATTCTTATTTCTATATGGATACAAATTCGCCTAGAGTGAACCCTTGCACATGCAGAGAATTGTTTAGTAGAGACTCTTTAGTTCTGCTCTAAAGGAGGAAGTTCTTCAGGGCTGTAAACACCCTTTCTGATACTGATGGAGATAGGTGTTGTCACTGAATTACACTGCCTGAGGGTCTGCCACTTCAGTTCTAATGACCCATGCTTAACAACTTCCCACTTATAACACTGACACCAGGACACACGGTTCCCTTCACTATCAGCTTCAGAGTGTTAAGGAAAAATACCTCACCTAGGCATCATTTTCTTTACTTTTTGTGTGAGTTTTAGAACAACCAATGACCATCCAGAATGCATGGTGAGAAAACAGACTAGCGATCTTTTCTGTTCAAAGAAAATTCCCTCTTACATTTATGTGATTTTTCCAAGGATCTGAAAATAGTTTGGCAGTTAACAAAATTATAAATAACTCTAAGAACATTGCTCTGAAGCACTTGGATTCTTCAAGATTTTCTGTACTTTTCATGGAATTAGCAGACTGAAATTAATTGCACAAAACAAAGGGATACGTGCTACAGGATGAGGTTCCGTGATGAGCATAAATATATGTGATTTAACTCAGGAGAATTAAATCAGATTGTCTGGTATATTACCAAAATACAGTGGATGGTGCCTTTCCAATGCACAGTGCCATGTGTGTCTTCAGTGTGAATGTTCATTTTAATATGTCATCTGAAATGTGATACCCAGCAAATGAATTTTTCTTTCCCAAAATGTCATACGACCAGTGGTTCATCAAGTCTTTATCTGTTTACAGAAGCCTGCTCTCTAGCTCTCTGTTAGTCAATTAAAGTAAAATATTTTGACATAACACAGTGTGATAACTCTTGTGGCCCTAGTGTAATAATACAGTCATTCTTGGGTCTTTTACTTTTTTTTTACCTAATCGAAGTATGTATTAGAAATGTTTTAAAGCTTGCCTAATAGCTTTTTTCTAGAAATATAGGAGCAGATGACCAGAACACGGCAGGTAGAGTCCAGTGGGTATAGGGTCCGTCAGCAGCTCCAGACATGTCAAGGTCCAGGGTCCTTCCAGGAACTCCAGCCAGGAGGAAAAGGGATATGGGATTAGAGACTGTGTTATAGACAAGGCTATACTATGGCTTCAAAACCTACTCAAGAAAGCAAGTTACCTACTGCGTAGGAGACAGGGCTAGAGACTAGTACATCTAGAACATAGCTCAGGCAGGATCTGAAGGCCTAGGGCTGAGCTCAAGTGGGGTTCCAGACCCGTGGACAGAGAGTGAAAGTAGAGGCCATTAAGGCCTATTATTGTCCTTAGAGCCCTGACAAATATTGTCTTTGTGGAGGATATCTCCTAAATCAAGGAGAATGGCATAGAGAAGGTTCCTATATTAATACTTGTTGTGGTTTGTAAGTAATCTTCTGGACAACTCCAAAGGTATAATAGCAGAGAGTGTTGTCACTGTCCTTATATGAATAAGCTCCACTGTCTGATGAACCTTATGAGTACACGTCTACTACTGAAATACAGTAGGACATTCTTTGTTACACAGTGATCTGCTCATCAATAACTTTTAGAAGATACCTAGTCTCTCAAGCTTATTGGCTACTGCCTTGAGCAGTTCAACAAGAATCAGGAGGACAGAAATACCTCAGCCTTCCCACTGCCCATTCTCTACATGTCATCTCTGTAGAATGGTACATTCTTCAGATGACTTTTCTGATACTCAGAGACATCCCTTTTTTCTCTTGCAATAGACATGCAGAGATGAATGCTATTTTCTGATGCAAAACCAGTCTGCAGGATGCCAGTGACACTTTTATATTCCCACAAGCACAGCGAGCCAACACAACTTCACATTCCTATAACCTGCACTGAGATGGGACATACGTGGCAGATGAGCCCTGCCCAGTAAGTGAATTTCAACTTAAAAGATCAGTCGGTAACTTCAGAGGTTGGGGACCTTGGTTCCAAGCTTAGTCTATTTCGTGTCCCCCATGTAATGGTGAGGAGACGTGGAATAATGTTGATAGAAATGTCTTTTAAGATTTTAGTATGGAGCCAGGGACAGAGAGTCTGCAGACTAAGAAGCCTTACTCAGCAGGAAAAAGCAGCCATGGAAACTCCAGCAGTGGGAAAGCTCAACTCTCTCCACTTTCTTTTCAGACTGCATAAACATCCCAAGAAAAAATGAAAAGTTCTTCATCTCACCTCCTGCAGTTCAAGGGGCTAAACATCTGACCAAATCACAGAGCTGGGGCCAGACAATGTTCAACGATCTAGTCTTAATTCGTGACTTTATCGAGTGAACCTTTGATTAAAAAAAAAAAAAAGCACATCCAAGGGCAACAACAGTTTTAGCTAAAACAATGGTTTTAATTTAGCAAAATCATCCCCAGCAATCTGTTTATTCCTGTTGCTTTTTGTCAGATGTCAAGACAAAGTTCCCTGGGTAGGAGGCTGGAAAAGAAAATATAGTTTCTTGCTACAAACTGTTAACGGACTCTTGCTTTGCTTTGCTCACTTTAAGTATTCTGCTTAGTTTGGCCCATTGCTCTGTTTTTTCTGGAAACCTCTCATTTTTCTTCTGGTCTGTATTCCAAAACCACAGTGCACAGAAAAAGAATTTCTACCAAAGTCTCTCTGCTTCAGGGAATCCTCAGCTTATACATTGCTACATACCTGCACTGTAGATTTTCAGGATTTTGTTTATACAAATGAAAAATATTTACCCTGCTTTGTTTTTATTTTTTAAAAAGCAAATAACTAGTTTAGCTAGTTAAGGGAGGACGATCCAGCTGGCATCTCTAATGGAAATGATTACCACAGAAACATTTGCAATCACTTAAGCGTGAGCTCCCATGATGCGTAGCAGCAAAAGCTGAAAACAATTCAAAATAAATGTAGCTCAATCTAAACAGGGAAGGCAGAAATGAAAGAAAATTTCAAGCAAACAAATAAGAAGTCTTTCTCACATTGCAGTGTCCACCAGGTACAAAATTTTCGAGATATGTCATCAACCCTAAATCATTACAAATACATGGAAAATTAACACGTACAGGGCCTATATATATTATAGAGCTCAGCTACAGTCACCCACATCTGTTTCTGGTTTAAGTCATACCTCGCTCTGGCATGGATTCAAAGAGCAGCCGTGGAAGTGAGTCTGGCCTGAGACTCACTGCCTGGGGTAAATGGATGCTGCTGCTCCAATGAGAGGAGTGACGCTAAATCAACTAATAAGGCAGTGCTATGACTTTAGAGAAATGTATTTCTAGAGTTTTTCCCTTCCTTTTACCTCCTCAGTGACTGATCAACTTTTCTGCAAAAGTAGAGGCTATACCATAAGCTTATAGCTTTTAACAGTATATGAACTTCTCTGAGACACAGAGAGCTTACAGATTATTATAATCAATAAAAAGTTTGTGATTGATTTAATGTTTAGGTTTAAAAAGATAATTCTTATAAGTAGCTAGACTGAAAAGACTATGATGTTATGTGTGTGTGTGTGTACATATATGTGTTTGTGATTTGTATGTGAGAAAAGCAATTCATACAGAAATAACGCAAGAAGCAGCACATAAACTGAAAATTGTAAAAAAAATCAAGCCTTCAACTTGATCTTTTCTGAGGTTTCTTCAGAATTTTATCTCACAAGACTGATGTGATTTTATGGTCTCATTACCTCCATTACCCAGATCTAAATGTAGCATTAGCTTCACTTCCCATTCTTTTATTTAGAGTTTAAGTATATGCTGCTTTCACTTAAAAACTTGCTTGTGGGGCCTAGTTTTTTCTGTGAGAAGGATTTTCCAAAAGGTAGGAGTGCATGGAGGGAAGGTCAGCTCGTTTATTCTTTTCAAGAATGTATATGTTATTTTACATTCTTTTATAGATATTTGATAGAATATTTTTATAAAAGAAAAGAAAATAATATATACATGCTATAAAAGAATAGTTCAAATCATCTTGCCTCACCAACTGGAACTAGTATTAGTTCAACTCAAAGCACAGCTGTCATGGTCACATTCACTTTAAAACGCAGGAACACAAAACTCAAGGTGTGATAGGGAGTTACCACTTCAGGACTAGGTTCTGGTATCTGCTTGAGCAATTGCTGATATATTTTGAATGAAAGAATAATGGAATTATACTGAAGATAACTAGAGTGCCCACATGGAAGGAGCAGCTTTGGGCTGGGAAGCCCAGTTTCACACAAGCTCCTGCTTAAGACAGTATGGTATATGCCTGCCTTTAGAAAAGAAACAGGATTGGGCTCAAAACACTTCCTACCAATTTTCTGAGGCTATATGTATACTAGCAGATGTAATGTCTAAGGCCTATTATGTGGACCTGTGGACAAGACACACAGAAGAGCTCATATACATACAGCTCTCTCTCCTCTGCTCATTCCCTACTTCCCTAAAAAAGCAGTACACCCCTTACATACAGTCCATAAAGAACAGAGGCTGATCTGTGTTATCTTCAAACTACACCTGGTGTTGTCTGGAGGATGCCTTGTCCAAAATCATGCCAGGTAGCATGCTAACAAATAAAGTGTAAGGAGAACCATGGACAACTGCTCAAGCCCACATTCTGTCCTTCTTCAGCTTATAGACAGTCTTAAACTTCTCTATGCTTCAGGAGGTAATTTAACATGGCACACTGCAGTCCCTTTGAGAATTAGCGGAAATGTTATGTCCAGGGCCACGCAGGAAGTGAGAGGTGGTTCAGCATCTCTAACTCCCTTACTGCTGAGTACCTCTTCTCTTTAAGATTGACATCAACTTTGGATCTGCCAGTCAAATAGAGACAGGAGTGTCAGGGCTGACAGTATTTCATGAACATCTCTTCAGTCTCCTAAGACAACCTCCTCACAGCCAAAGACCCATAACAGGTCTGTTTACACCTGCATAGCCTGAAGGTTAAATATACGTGCCTGGTGTTTTTAAGATATTTGAGAAACCAGAAATATAGAGGAAAACTGTTTATGCACTCGCTCCCAGCGAATGAACTCCACAGTCAAGACTTTATCCAGAAAACTCTTCCCTCTTGAGAAGTGGGATGCTAATGTCCTCCTTTCAAAGAGGAAAGGACAGGTTTAAATGACTAGGTTACAAGATGTGTGACAGTTCAATTTTCAATACTAGTTACATACGTCATCTGCCACGTTCAAAACCATGCTAATAAGCTTTTGCAACTCAAATAACACTCTGAGCAGGAGATAATTTGAGTCCATTTTGTGCCTTAGTATGAACCTAAGCTCTTCCTTCAGATATTTGGGACAGGAGGTCCAGGGGTGAGGTGAAAGCACACTGCAGTTCAGCACAGCAGCAGGCTGGCTCTTACAAGGAAAAGCTGAAGCTGCTTCTTCTGGTAGAAGCAACAGCTAGCAATATAAATGAAGTGAGATAGATTATAGGAGTTTAGGGTTTGGATGTGTAGACCTAGTCAGAAAATGAAACAATTTTAGGAACAGGACCTATAACTCACTGGTTCCCTAAGACCCCTTCTGCTTCCTGCATGTGCTAGTTAAATGACTAATCAAAGCAGACGGGGCATTATTTAGAAAAATATGACATGAGTCTTTTTCTGCTAGAATTCTATCTTGTTTTGCAGTTAATTTGAATTAAGATGTGAGAAGGGTGTTTTTTTAAGGCAAGTAGAGTAGGATTTATCTGAGCAAATGTAGACCTAATGTAGCCAGCCTAACAGTTTCTGCACCACCTCCTGCTCCCTTTACAGTCAAGAAAGAAAAGCATACTTTGAGTGTGCATCTCATTTCATCCAAAAGTAAGTGTCTAAGGTAGGTCATGATGAGTCATACCCTTAGATCCCCATTTTTTTTCAAATGTAGATATGTATATTGCATATTTCTAAAGCTGGGCAGTATGATTTTCAGTCTTAGTGCTTGCTTACCCGCATCCTGAGCGGGTATTTAGGATTTATACCTGCATATATATATAATCTATATACTATAGAATGTGATCTGTGATCATGCAATTCATATTTATACTTAATAGCATAGGTGTTTTTAACTCAGTTTTGTCTATCAAAGGAGTTTGAAGAGAAATATATTTCTCTTTTGAAAGAACAAATCTTAGGAAGAGAAGATGACTCTAAAGCATATCATTGTTATATGACCAAACAGCTTCTGCACATTTATATTACAAATAGCTCTAGAAGTGTTCATGTAACAATTTTTATGAGCTGCATTTGATATTTTTTTCTTCAATTCCTGTAGAGGATCAATACATTTTTTACAGTTTCTCTTTGTTTTATTCATTGTGTTTTGTTAGTCTTGCATATACACAAATCAAAACACGGCCTTGCTTGTACTCAGGAGATCTAGCACATGATAAAACATAGACTGTCCCTTACCAGGCATCATTACTGCTCCACAGAAATGTCTAGGTTCAATTTAGGACCCTTGTCTGCAGACAGCAACTCTATCTCCCGCTAAGACCAATACTGTGTAGCATTAGCTCAGTGCAAAGCTACACTACGTCCCCAAGATGGTACATCCTGAGAGGGCAGGCCAGGCTTCCCAGGCATGTTTTCTGTATCAAATGTGTCCATCTGACCATCCTTGCAGGCAGGGCAGACAGCCCCATTGGCAGGGAGACTTGCCTTCTAATGGGGAAGAAAAGTCACAAAGGATGGTTTCTGGGCCTGTGCAGCATATGTTTATTTATTTACCTTCCCTCCTCACCCATTCAGGGGCATTGCTCACTACTACTCCTGACAGAGAAGTGTCTGAAATAAGTTTGTGCAGATGAGAATGTCTTGAGCAGGTGTGTTCTGCCTTGTTCAGGACACTCTTTGCTGTCCTTCTGTCTTTACAGAGGTGATTGTGAGGGAGGTGTTGTCCTCAGAGGGAAAGGAGATAGTTAGAAGAGGGTTAGCCTTCCTAAAGGTTCATGGAAGTAGGAGTGCATGCTATCTGACTCAGAGAAGAGGATCTTCTAGAAGTCATACTATATTCCAAGCAGAAAAAAACAAATTGGAATTTGGCAGCTACCATCTGGGACCCAGTCTGTAACACCTTCTTTCCACATGAAGTTCATAAGATGAGCCATATACTAAGTGCTCAGAGACTTAACTATAATGCATAGAAGAATTTTATGGCTTTTGAAATGTATGGGGAGAACTCTAAAATCTTTAGGCACTTGACTCTTAATGCTGAGTCAGAGAAACACTTTTAATTTCTTAGGCACATAAGATTCACTGGAAAAAGCCTAATTTATGCAACTGAACCACTGTGAAAGTACACTGATAGGAGTACAACCTTTTTAGGTAAGCATTTTTTCTTTAGCCCAAGGTGTATTTAGCATCCCTTTGCCAACAGTCACTCAGCAACCCATTAGATATGCTCAGAGTACACAAAAACCACCACAACATAAAGTTGTCATTAAGCCACAGACTCAGGGGATCCCCTCTTTTGTATATGGTCAACTGTCCAAAAAACTGGCTGCATCCCCTTCCTTGTCCTGGAATATAAACACTATATCCCAGGATAGAAGAAAAGCATGGAAAAGCATCTTCCCCTCTTCAGATCATTGTGCAAAATTAAATGTGCCTGGCCAGCAGGAGAATACAGGAAGCACTCAGGCTCTGCAGGCCAAACCTGAAGATGCTTGACATTTTTTTGAGTTCATCAGTATCTGCCATATTATAAAAGGAAAGCACAAGTCAGCTATTCAGGCCCAAGGAGATGGGATAGGAGGTTACGCTTCCTACTTCCACAAGGGCAGAAGAGAAAAATGATTTTACAGGCGAACTTTTCTCCAGTTCTTTCCCTAATAGCCAACTTGGAAATCTCACACTCATCATTTTGTGTGCTGCAAATCCTTCCCAGCACCCGGTTTTCCCTGGGTCTTCAGGGAGTTCCAGTTCCCAGCACCTGCATCTGCAGAGCTGCCTATGCATCTTCTAGGTGCTGCATGCACAGCATCATAACCTTGACAGCCCACTGCAAGGATAGCTAGAGACTCTTTTTGCTTAATTTAAAACAAGTCTCTTGCCTATCCAATAGGAACTCTGTTTCTATGCAAATATTTCTTGCACAGACTACGAGGAGGGTACAGGAGGTTTCTCTCTCTCTCTCTCTTTTTTTTTTTTTTTTTTTTTCCTAAGAGGCCATAATTTTAAGAATCAATTCTGAGCACCGAACTGCTCGTGGAGCCTGAGAGAAGACACGTAATGATGAAGGAATCCTGTTGCAGCAATAGCAGCAGTGCCACATGGCTGACTAGCTGGAACGAAGTCAGACCATTGCTCCAACCCCCTTCTTAAGATACGAGCAAACGTGGCTCGGCATTAAACTCTCCAAACCAGAGCTCTTGCTCTCATATGAAGGGTTTTCAAGGAAAATTTGCCACACTCTCTTTAGGATTGGTAGACTTTCCTTTGAAAGTATTTCCCAATCTTCTTTTCTCCACAATTCTTATATTTCCAAGTCCCTTTTCTGAGGCACTGACTGCCAAAGCACTTCAGGATCATGTTGATAAAGGTCAGATCAGTCTTTTCAAGGCTTGTCTCTCCTTAACATTTGTACCATCAAGTCTATGGGCCATAGGTATTTCTAACTGTACTTATTCCAGACTAATAGGAAGTAAAGAGAAAGCAGCATATGTGATATACAATGCGGCAAAAAGAGAAGAACAAATCTGGCAAAATTACCAAGCAAGTTTCAACAATTCTCGGCTCAGCAATAAGCCCTTAGCTGCCTTATACCCATGAAATAAAACTATGTCCAGCCCTACTGGAATGCTGAAGCCAGTTTTCTAGTGTTCACAAGAGGAGAATTATGCAATTACAATATTTCATTAGAAAATATATGTTATCTTTACATACATGGAATGATTAGGGTGGGCAAAAATGGGATACATACTTTTATGAGAAGTATGTGTTGTTAAATGAGGCCATTCAGACTATGCCAAGGTTGCACACAGAGGGAAGATCTTTCTCCACCAGCAAGGTGGAGAGGTTAAAAGGGTTAAAGTCTTGAAACACATTTTTTCTAGGAATGGCCTTACCCCAAGCCTAAGGAACAAAATTAATCTGTACTGGCAATGTACATTGCTCTTTGTAGGCATACACAAAGGTACTTTTCAGTTTTATGATTAATCCCAACTCTAAGGACATTGGGCATTTTTCTTTTGTTGAAGGTCCTGGATTCAGGTAATCAAATAAGAGTGTAAGCTTTCCAAATGAACAAAATCAACTCCAGGACTAATTTTTATGCTCAAAGATAAGAGAATTTGTAACAGAATATCAAATATATATGTCTTATTACCCATGTTGTGATTTTTAAATCACTGTCATGATGGGGAGGAAGGAGAAGACAGAGTCACTGAGATTATTACCATCTTCCCATTCATAGCATCTCACTCTGAATCAGAAGCCAAGAAAATCCCTTATTATGAGAGTCTTTGGGATGGCTTTAAAGTACACACTAAAATAGCAGGATTTTTAACAGGTAAATTGTCTGCTGTTGGGCTTTGGAGCACATATACTGAACTTTTTGCGGGGGCGGGGGACAGGCTCTCAGTAGGAATTTTTGCTTAACAGAGAAAAGAGGCAATATCGTCCAAGAAGAGCAGTGCATACAATGCAATTGCTCTGAATAAATTATCACTAATGTCTAAAATAGGAGTTCCACTGGACACCGCATTTAAATAAGAGAGCACAACTAGATGCCACAGCCAGATAGAAACTATGGTTCAAGCAATCCTTTCCAGCTGCCTTTCATATCTCAGCGTAAGGGATATATTTAGTTCTGCAGTGTGTCTGGTTAAAAAAGCCATGAGTCATGTGGATTTTGCTGAAAAGTAAATGGTTATTATACTGACCAAAGCATGTGCCCCTCCCTGAGCTTTCAATTTGGGGGTCCGTGTTTATATGCTGTGCGCTGGATGCCTGCAAAGTGCTGCACAGCCCTGATGGGAAGCAGAGGAGCAGGAAAATGGATTTGTTTTATTAAAAGTAAGCTCAAAAACAGCAAATAAGTTATCCCAGCATCATTTCATGTCCTGTGTTTCAAATGAATCAAAATGCTGTCAGTTTCTGCTCAGACTTCTTTCTAAGACTAAAACTCTTTCCCTTCTTTGGAAATACTGCATGGAAGAAAAGAGTAGTTTAAATATAATTATTTTAGTCACTGATGGCTGGCTCTGACTTTCTTATGACAGCCACAGCTTTATTCATGGTGGTTTCTATCCCTCTCTCCCCTTCCTGCACTTGGGATAAGGAGCATACACAGAACGAACTTTCTCTGCCTCAATCCTGAAACCAAGAAGCAGTTGCAAGCAGTTTTAGCAAGAGGAAGAAGGGGGAAATGGCTATAAAGAGCATGTGGAGGGCGGAGAGACACTGTGCTTCCCAGCAGCTGCACTGCATCAAGGCAAACCACAAAATAGTTTTGCAGCAGTTCCCTAGAGCACAGTGGAAACAAAAGCCAGACAAGACTGTTTCGGGTCATTTTCTTTTTTAATGGTGGAAGATAGAGGGGAGAAAGAAAAGGGAAAATGAAAAATGTGCCAATACACCATTGTATATAGACTGATGAGTTGTTAGTAAAATAGATCATTAGACATTATCTATTTGCTGTGATTTATATGGTAAATTCATAGGATGGAATACATATAGTAGTCTATTATAGTATTAATCTACCAGTATAGACATCAGCAAATAGGACAGCTAGAGATATAGAAAACTTTGAGTCACAGCAAGAAAAAAATATCACTGAATTTATTAGCTACTCTAGGTTAAAGCTAGTTTATATGGGGGAGGCTTTTTTTTTTTCTTCTCAGAAAAGAGATGTCAATTATTCTGTATCTTTATTCTCCTTGTCTTATTTTTCACGAAAATATATCTCTTATTGTAGTAAAAACAATGCAAAAGATGCACTGATTGTAAGCAGCACTGCCTGTAGCTATTCCAATAGTCACGTTCTAGTGAGAGGGTTAAGAAAAATAGCTCCGCCCCAGGACCTGAAAAACTGCAGCTGAAATCATAAGAATGTCTGAGCTGAAGTCCTGTCTCCCTCCCTGCCCCCATTCTTCAGGCTGTGCTTTGCTTAAATAAACTATTTGGGATGGAAAACATTCCTTAGGTCTACTCTGACTCATGATTCTCTGCTGCCTTAGAATCTTTAAAACACCAAGCAACTTGTCAAAATCTCATTTTTCCTAATCTGCCGAAAAAACAAGCAGCCCCTCAGGTGCTTGAGCACAGGGAGCTCGGTTGGCACAGACAAAGCCTCCGCTTTGGGTGATGGCTGTACATGTGAAGAGGGAATATCGGCTCATTCCTAGATTTCCTGATTACAATGTCAAAGGGACACAGGCTGATACCAAACTGACTAGGCTGAACTCATACTTTCCCATTACAGCTTTTCCTCTGTTTTTTTTTTTTTTTAACACATTTTTGGGACTAGTCCACCAAAATTTAGCCTTTTACCTATCCAAAAAAGAGTCACCATTTCACATAAATATCAAAAGAAAACTTACATAACAGAGAACATCATTCTAAAAGAGTAATTATTGATACTATAGCAAGTAATCATTAGGATTAATGCATGCTTACTTACCAAATAGTGCTAGTAAAAACAGATTTTGGTCTTCCCCTTTTAAAGAACATGATGAACCACTGCAATTACACAGATTTAGATTGAAACAGATAAAATACCAGTCACGCAATCAAAATAATTGTTTAAGATATGGGTGTATACCAACTATTTGTGACATTGCATATATGCACATGTTCAATTCATGTAAAAAGTAAGATAATACAATTTATCTTGTCCCCTAAGGGAATAGGGATACACTAAGCTCGTTTTCTCATGTTTGCCTCAGATTCTAGATCTGTGCATGCTCAGCGACACTGATCACAACTCAGCTGATGCCAGATAATTTGTTAAACCATACGTACTCAGTAGCCCTGTCTTTATTTGTGATTGCATTTTATACAAAGACTTGTGAGGACTGATAGGGCTCTGTGCTTATTTTGCCAGCTAGTGTGACTGCAGAGTATTTTATCCCGAAGAATGGGATGTACTTCATCTGCCATCATGGTATGGTGAAGGAACTACTCTAATAGCTCATAGCATTAACACACAAGAGCTTATAGAAAAGAAAGCAGAGAAATTTTTGTGCAGGCTGGAACAAGACAACCTACTTCAAATCTGGGAATTACAGCTCTCACTTATTAGCTCTTTAAACCCAGTTGTATTAGAAGCTCACGAAGAACAACCCAGAAATCAAATGGTAAGTGATCCCCATTTCAGTATTTCCACCCACTCCCTGAAAAGCCAGCTCTGCCTGCTCACACAGCATCTCTCATGCCTCTCCGCAGTCTTTCCCAGAAAGCCTACTGTTCTTGCTTCTCTTCACAGCTGGCACACAGCTGCAGCTCCTGGCCCATCAGGACAGAGACAGATGTTTGTTGCCAGATGAACAGCACACATATCTCAAAGGTCCTCACCTTTCCCCATCCCTTTTCCATGCTACTGCTGCTCAAGTGCTACCTGAGTAAGCCTGGTTGCTTTCACCACAACACAGTTCATTACAGACTCAGCTTCAGTGCAGTAGGAATACAATAACTCAGCTTAGTTAAAAAAGTTAAAATACTTGTAACTCTTGAAGCAGCGGAAAGGCACCATTTCCTGACTTCAGCCACAGTCTCTATGTTACCAGCTCATATTTGTATCTTCTGGCTGCACTTTGTCTTTTCTCTCCACATAGAAATGCAAAACATGTTTGCATTCTGCCTACCCGACACACTTCTGCAAATCTCTCATCTGCTCAATCATACAACTAAACAGTTGCTAGTTGGCTCTATATATTTTAGCCCCAAATATTTATGAACACATACTGTTCCAATTAGGACTTGAAGGCAAGGTCTTCTGTTTTGCTCTGGTTGTTCCACAGCCTTCCTTGGCTGGTAAGGTTTCTGTAAGTGACAGTATAATCATTTTCTGGGCAACTCATTAAGAAGGATATGTGACAAAGAGCACAACCACCTTCCTCTGATTCAAAGATAATATCTCATGTCATGTGTTCAGAACCATATCCAGACGCATTTTTTTCCTCTAAAGTTCTTTAGAACTTTCTTCCGTCGAGCTGGTCATCAAGAGAGAGTCTTCCCAGTTGTGCATTAATAGCCAGGCATCTTCTGCCCACACCTTCATAGAGTGAAGAAGGCTGAAGAGCTTAATTTTATCCATGGTTAAATTTAGGTAGTGAAAATGTGGTATCCTAATCTTACTCCGTTATGCCAATTCAACAATAAATAAGATCTAATATCTACTTAGTGAAATTACAAAGAATAGATTCAGGGATCAAGTATAACAATGGTAAGCAGCTAAAAGAAGCATGCAGACAAAAACTCAAAGATAGTTCCTGAAGGATAAATACATGCTGCCATATAATGCTCAGACATAATTAGAGCTAATTGCACAGACATTAAAGATTAAGATCTGCATTAGAGCTCAGCCATACTTTCTGCTTGTGCAAAAAATATTAACATTTCTGTGTCAGCTGAAATTAAGGCAGGCTTGATTTAAGGAAGAATATTTAGCACCATTGTTGTACTTTGTGTCTTTGAAGACCTGTGCCAGCATGAAACTCTCAGCTAGCATCACATATCTACAGGACATGTAAATGAAGACTACTATATTCATTATGCAGGGAGAAGAAACAAGGACCCAGGAGGTAAATTGCCAAAGGTTAACTAGTAAATCATTGGCTTCAGGTGAGGATAAATGTTTGACTGCTGCTCTTATAGCCAATACTATCATGTGCCTGTTTATATAATTTGTTTGTAAATAGCCCACTGCTGTAGGAAACCAAGAATTAGTCTGGAAGCTTAATGGCCTTTAAAGTTATGGGATTCCAAGATCTATTAAGATATAAAGTAGGGAATATGTTTAATTAAGGCAAAAAGCTGCTCACAGATCCCTCTGCTTCTTTCTTCCTCCTACTTCCCTGATTGTATCCATAATAATTCTCTCAGGTGCTGTAGAGCTACAGACATATGGGCTCCCAAAGGGAAGTTTTGAGAACTCAAAGTCATTTTTCATAGTCTTAATTCCTGTGACTGCACCAGCAGCTCAGAATTGAGTCCCTGTGTATTGGGAAAACTCCTATGATTCTGGCTATAAAGTTCCCCATGATACTAAATATGTATGACTTGTAGCTCTTTTGTAAGAATGTATATACTTACAAATTAATAGATTACTTGCATATGATGGATGTTATGTATGTGTTACATAAAGTCTATCTGTAATACAGTGTGCTTCCTGTAGTTGGTGAGAAATATTGTTGTTCCAGATACCATCAACGAACAGTAGTCAAAAAGCTTTATGCCTACATAAAATAATCATGTTTTATTTAGCTAAAGAAGTACTATTTTTTTTAATTATGAGCTGGCTTCTATTTCTGTCGAACTATTTGCTTCTGAATTTTCTCAAACACAGATGAGAAGGAACTTTAAGCTATTCACTAAATTATTCCATTTTTGAAGTCTTGCTTATGAATCATGAGAATTTCTTGGGGAGCAAATTAACTCTTGCTAAGCAGGCAGAATGATTCAGTTTGTACTTATGCCTCCTGTTGATGTAAAATAGAAGCAAATTCACTGCTTTTCTGATGCTGTTTAATGAAATCCCAGGATCCTACGTGTTTTATGACAAGATCCTAAACATCAAGAACGGCATTTCTTTTATTTCAAACTCATCTTTTTACATGAATAATAGACAGCAAGCTTGTGTCTTTTACTTCCTTGCAATAGGGGCAGCAATTTCAGCAAATTGGAAAGAGGTAAGAAATATGAGAGTCTGGAAGCAGAGCAATAAAGTTCAGCTGGGCAACTGCAGTTAGAAATCATCTGGAATGTGGCAACATTGAGTGCTTTGCAGGATAAGTTATGAACTTGGAAGCAGCTAAGGAAAATGTAATTAACCCAAAGCAAATTAAAAAAAAGTCAACTCCTGCACAAGCTCAGACAGATATTATCTGCTGCAGTTTGCTTTTCTCCTTGGTTACAGCTCAAACTCCCCTGATGATCATGTATTTGTGTGATGATGTTAGAGCTTGTATGTAATGAAAAAGCAAATCTTGTCCTGCACCTATGCTGCAGAGACAGGATGAGGCCCACACTTCAAACCACGCATCTGCCTGAGCTCAAAGCTTTATAGATGTGCCTATATACACACAAAAAGTATGTATGGTTGCACAGGCCTCTGGGTGTGAGGATACATCTAAAGTTACCCATCCAGAATGGGGCATAAGTAAGAGCAGACAGTCTGACTGTTTAAAATTTGAGATGAATGTATAAGTATTCAGTACAGAAAATAAAAAAATAAAATAAAATAAAATAAAAAAGGATGACAAAACTATTTCACATGCTCTCTTTGATTGTAAATTAATAGCTTCAAGAGATAATTTCCAGGGAGCATTTAAACCGAGATTAATTGTATAAATCTGCATTGGAGGGCATGCAGATGATTAGGTTGTACGTGCAGCATTCAGAAGAGCTAAAAGTGGCCTTCATTTGGTTTTCCTTCAATTTCATGACAGTGTTCAAGGCAGGGACGGATTTCATTAGTAGCAAACATATTCACTTCATGAAAAAAGTGTGTCATTTGATGGCTAAGAAAGAGTTCATCTTCATATGGCTGAATAATCTAAAATCCGGATCTGCTGTGGGGTGGAGGCCAAAGAAGAAATACAGGTGTGTGTTCTCTCAGAAAGTGTGATCTTTCCCAAAGAGGAATTCCTGAGGCCTGGGAAAGTTTAAAAGAGTGGTAAGGTATGAATTGTAAAAATTCGATATCTGGAAATAACCATTATGTCACATTGCTAATGTTCAGGTTTCTTAGCTTCTAAGCCTATATGCTGTGCTCAGAGTCTAAAAGTCTGACAGGTTCGAATGAGATCCCTTCTGATTCTCCCTGCCTCCCACTCCAGAGGTCACAGCAATACGGACGCTTCATCCCAAGCTAGATACTTCTGAGCAAGACTCTGTTTTTGAAGAGCATCTACTAAGAGACTCTGGAAAATGCCCTGGAAATCCCTCCAGCCTGACCACCCTCTGCTGCACATTTGCCTGCTCTGTGAACTGGCTGTACAGAACATCTGAGAGGTGACACACTGTGTGTGAAGTGCCCCCCTGGGGAGGACCACAGCATGGCCAATGCAGATTGACCAATCAGGCTAGATCAGCGTTTAATTAAAGTCCACTTTGTTTTTAAATGTCAACTTTAAAAAAAAAAAAAAAACCTCTGTGAAATAACAAAAGCTAATTCTTTGTGGGGCTGCAGCACTTCTGAACACTTAAGCACTGTTCAGGAACAATCTCTGTGCTTTAGGACACAGGCTATGGGCCCAACACTGCTGCCCTTCAAGTGAATGGCAGTTTTCCTACGGATTTCAATTAAGGTAGAACCTAATCCGTGTAAATGCCTGCCTGTAATCATGCTGTTCAGAAAATTACTTGGAGTTTTCAAGTTAACTAGATGGAAGGCAGGTTGGATCAGTCTCAGTGGATCAATGCTGCCACGTGCTTGAGGGGTCAGCCGTAGCCTCCATTCCCTACTCCCGTCTATATCAATTTTATAACACAAAAGCACCATCCTCTGTGTTTGAAGGCCTTCAGGGTCTTCAAAGGTTTGAAGGCCTTTGCCCTTCAAAGGGCAAAGAAGCATTAACTTGTAATTGTTTGCCTAATTAGCCAGCTTGTTTTCTTTTGAAAGCCCTTTAACTCTGTTGGTTTGTTCCTTTCTCCCTCCTATTAAATTTCTTTTTCTTTTTGGTACTAGTTTTATATATTTAAGGAAACATTTTTATTTACGATTTGGATAAACTGCAGTGTGACCACAGCCTGTGATCCCAATCCTGTGACAGCTGCAGGACAGACTGAGCAGCTGCTGGACCACCCTGAGGCTACCCAGGCTACTTTGGTTGCAGCCTCAAACTATCATGAGAGAGCACTGAGGCAGGACTCCACACAGCAGCCCACGCTCTTGCAGCTTGCACTAGGCGCTTCCCTTTTAATGCACGTTCTTCCCTACCTTACCTGTAGCCGCTTCGGAGCAAGGGAGTTTGCTCACCAGTAGCACAGCCCCGCACTTCTCCATGCCTTGCTCACAAGGCAACGCAGCTTCAGTTGCACTGGGGACCATCCTAGGGTCTTGCAGTTGTTCCTAAGAGACAGATGTCCACTTCCTATGGAAAAAGATTTCCAGCACTAGAGAAATGGAGCTTATGTGCAGAGACATTTCATAAAGAAGTTCTATCTCTTAATCATCCATACATAATTTCTAAAGCTGAAAAAATGCACTAGCTATGAAGTATGTTTTCATTTGTAAGAGAGCAAACATTTATATATGTATTTTCATTTAGAGGTGTTCTGTCCAAGTCTTATCCATACTCCCTACTGAGCATCTTGTTTCAACTTACAAAACTACACATAAAGCAGATCAGACATTTCTCCCTAGCTGCTGGAGGAGATTAAAGCATTTCAGGCCTGTTCAAAAAGGTTTTCTCTCTGT
Source organism: Tinamus guttatus (assembly GCF_059628265.1). Lineage (NCBI taxonomy): Eukaryota > Metazoa > Chordata > Aves > Tinamiformes > Tinamidae > Tinamus > Tinamus guttatus. Next base: position 813,077 of record NW_028289037.1, read on the forward strand.
GGGACGACAAGGGGTAAAAAACTTAAAACTCAAGGAAAAGCGTGAACTGACAGCGCAATGGTGTTCTTAAGTCTTATTGATGTTTAGGTGCTGCCTCATTTTTGAAAGTAGGATTTAGATGCATGTGAAAAATACACCCACTGCCTGTGGAAATTTAGCTGCTTCAAAAGCTAATGTCAGTGGTGTGCACTGTATGTAACAAGTCATTGCATGCACTGCTGCTAGTGCTGGAGTGTCAGTATGCCTACCAGCAGTATCCATATACCGAAGGATCTTCTTGAAGGTGCTTCCTTCATTGATGAAAGTGAGATTTATTCCACATGGAAATTATCGTTTGATGTTTAAAACCATCATTCATTAACATTTGCTGAAATTCAGAACTTGAAAATAATAGCAGGACTGATTAGTTTTTTCAGAAGCTATAAATAGCTATGGGGTGTTGACCTGTGGGTTGTGTGTGTGTGCGCAATAAATTCTTCAAGTATTTAATTTTAAGGCAAGGTACAAACAATTTAGTAATCTCCTAGACTATTGCCTGTGTGGTTTTGATTGTTATATTAATTATTTCAGGTTGGATCATATAATTAAAGCTTTATGTGATACCCTCAAAAATTTTTTGTGCAGGTAAGTATTAATACAAGCCAAGCAGATACGTTTGCTTATTTTCAATTACTCCATTGATCTCTATCTCCTGCATTTTCTAGTGTTTACGATATTCATGTACCTCTAAGTCTTTGACCTTATCACTCCCAAACCTATTCAGAATGTGAAAGAATGTATCTATGCAGATCTGCTGCAAGTGACATTCATTGTTTGCATTTTCTTTTTTTCTTTCCTCTGTCTGCAATGTAAAGAAAATTCTGAAAAGCCAAAGGAGCTGAAAGCCTCTATAGTTGCCATATCACAGGGCTATGCTGTAAAGACACAATAGAACATTTATTACTACTATTACTATTATTGGTTGTGAACTTTTTGTGTTCCCAGTTCTGTATCTTTTGTGGCACAGTACAGACTTCCTCCAAATGTGGTCCACAGACCTGCATGAGTCTCTGTGTCATCCTTGCAGAGCTCTGTGCACCTTCAGCCCTATGAGGAACAGTGTCCTGGACACAGGAGCTCAGTACACCTCACTCTTCAACACGACATACAGATGTTCACTGACAGTTTCTTTAATTCCTTCTTCTTTCCTTAGGGCATCCCTATTGAGGCCTGGCAAAACTTCTGCCTTTATCTTTCTACCTTTCTCTTTACCATTTTACAAAGCAAATAGGACAGAAGAAAGCAAGGATGAAATAATGAATTGGTAGGAGGAGAGTGTGTTGTGCTGTTTGGGTCCTGTTTTCACTGCAGACCAAGCACTAGGCTCCTTTTTACACTCAGAGCAAGATACCCTCTATTACCAAGCCAAGAAGTTAAGTGCAGAATCGTGCAGGTTCATTCAAGCTAGTGCCAAATAAACTGAGAGGTCTACACACAGGCAAAGCAGAATCTATCGAAGGTCCATGTTAGTGCAGCAGTTGATCATATAGACCCTCATATCCTGACATATCTTACTAAAGATAGTTCAGAGCACTGTGTTAAGCCAGATTGTGACATTTAATAGCACTCTAAGAGGTTAGACTGGGAAACTACTCCCCCTTAATGCAGCTTTGTTGCTGATCCTCCACTGTGATATAACTGCACGTGTAACTATTATCTGACCAAATGTGTGAAGCTTTGTGCTGGAACAGAAGTGGAGAAATCTGTAATTAATTACAACTGCGAACGCTGCAGTCCTCCCATTCATACCAGCCTGAGAAGAACATTCCAAGCCCAGTTACCAACCTCAGGGTATGAGCTTTGGGTATAGCCTAAAATGAAGGAAGCTTCTTCCTTCAACTTCTGGTATTGCTCTTTTATCTTGTATTAGGGTATTGGCCAGATAGTATTAAACTGTTAGATTGAACAGTAACCCAAGGGCTATCTCATAACTTTTGAAGGCGGGACAGGCCAAATGCTCCTCAGTACATGTAGTTATAACTTTCAGATTTTTAGATCTGCATTCTAATGAATTTCTCAGAATTACAAGAAATAAATTTGCTTTGACATCACTAGGATGTCATCTTTTTCAAAGCTTGCCTTAACAGCAAATTTTCCAGAGGTATTTTTATTGTGCCATAGGCATTACTGGCTTCAATGTGAAATACTTTCTTTATATTGATATAATAATATATATAATGCAAAGGGAAAATGAGTTCTCAGATATTTCTTGCTAAAGACAGGTGATCAAATCACCTTTTTTTGCAATTTTGTTGTGATAGCACCAAAGGCTGTCATGGTGCTTCTAATGAATTTAGGGAATCCTGTACTAGCGAAGATATTTGCATAATAACAAGCATGCATAACAATTATTTTTGAGGGGAAAAAATCTTCTCTAAGTTCATAATATAGATCCAATTTCACAAGTTCACACTGTAGATCCAATTTCACTGAGCACTCCCTCTTTAGGAAATACTTTGATCTTTGTTTTTCAAAGTTTCTAACAACATGACTTTTGCATGCATGCTTAGACCAACTGAGCCATAAAATTACCTTCAAAATGAAAGTTGTGACTATGTCTGCATGACAAAGATATTTTTCAGGAAGATCAGTGTGTAGACCTTTCGCTTATCAGAAAACCATTTCATGTCACTGGAATTAGAAGGTGTAGCATGACAGAGGTGAAAAAAAAGATCCTTCTGTGAACAAAGCAGCCTATAGCTCCATAAGCTCCAAGGGTCAGGTATACTTTTGATAATGCCATGTCAAAGCTCTCAATTCTACAGAATTTCAATTATGGGGATTTCAGCATGGAGGCATGTTGAGCATTGATCTTCAGGTAAATGAAAATAGCTGTACCAGTGAATTATTCTTCCTTATCTCTTCCTTCTTTTTTTTTTTTCCCTAGAGAAGGGCATCCTTATCTATGTGCTCCATGCCTACAAAGGACTGGAGCCCACCCAGAATGTGAGCCTGGAAGCTGTAATTGCCTAACTCCAGAGCTTATGGTTTTGCTCCATTTCTAGCTAGGTTTCTCCTTTGGCCATTTGCTTTATGGTAATTGAAGTTGTAGTTGAAAATGTTTATTGTTGTGGGGTTTTTCCCCCCCTTTTTCGTGTTCAGATTTGTCTTTTGTATGTGAAATATATTTGGAAGGACAGAGGGGAAACGTGGTTTGTTTGGTTTGGTTTGGATGGATGTGTCCAGACTCTTGCACTATCAGAGAATTCAATTGGGAAGTAATCATTTCTATCATTTCTTGAAAAAATGGACATAAGCGATAGTTGTCTGACATTATCTACTAGATAGATTAGAACAGATTTCATCTCAAAAAATTAGTTATTAGTGTCGTAGTTAACATTTACTTGACAGAATAAGAAAAATTCTGTCTACAGAGTCAACTGATTGATTTCAAGTGACAAGTCTGAATATAGCACTATTCACTGGAAGTGGAATGTCAGGAAGTGCTGATTCTTAGACTTAAGTCTCAATGCTTTGGGTCTAACTTTTGTCATTAATTCAACTTGTTTGGAGCTCACTGAATTATTCTGGATTTATGCTGGTGTAAACTTGGAAGTTGGTACTTGGAACTTATGTTGGTTAACTTTACTGCCTTTGGTAATTTTAAATCCCATTCCATTTTAAATTTCTATCTTCTCATGAAAGATGTAATCATAAACAGTATTTAGGTACTGCTTGTGCTATATACTTTTATTATATTGTTTCCATATAGCCTCATCCCTTGGGCTACCATTTTGTGGTGAGACATATTTTGTCAGATTAGACTTTCTTCATTCTACCTTCTAGCCAAACTACGGGTTATGAGTGTAATTCCCTGCACGTTTGTCATGCATGTTACCCATTCCATCATGCTCTTGATCGCTGGGGAAGGTACCGCGTGGGGAAGCACCGGTTCCAGCGAGGCTGTTTGGCCTCTGGGATTGCCCTCGGAAGCGGCGTGCGAGGGCGGCACCTGTCCCCGAGCGCGCGGGCTGCGCGGAGGGGCCGCCCGGCTCCGGGAGCGCCCGGCGCCCGCCCGGGGCCCGCGGCAGGGAACGGGAGCGGGCGGCCGCGCTGCCTCCTGCTGCCGGCGAGGGGGCCGCCCCGTGCGGGGGAGCGAGGGGGAGGAGGAAGAGCAGAAGGGGGAGCCGGGGCTGCCGTCAGCGAGCGGAGGGGCCGGGACGCGAGCTGGGGGCCGCCCTGGAGCAGCCCCCGGGCTGGCTGCGGCCGCCGCTTGGCGCGGCCCCCGGCACCACGTCAGCTCCCCGGGCCGGAGGCGAGCGGGCCGCGAGTGGGCGACTCGAGCGGCGAGCCCCCTCCCCCCACCACGGCGCGGGCCCCGGACAGCGGGAGGCTCCGCGGCTCCGTCCTCGCGGCTCCCCCGTCCCGTCCCGTGGTTTCCGAGAGGAGCAGCGGGCACCCTCGAGGGCGCTGCGGCGGCGGTTCTCCCGCACGCACACGGTGGGGAGCCGAACGGGGAGGTTCACGGCCGGAGAGAGCCCCCCAGGGAGGCTAAATGAGGGAGATGAAAACGAGCTCTGCCCGCCTCGGCTGCCAGCGAGGGGCTGCCCGGTGCTCCCTGCGGAGACCGAGCATCCGCCGCGGTTATCGGCGTGAGGACGAGAATGGCAGAGGGAGCGGGGTCAGAGATCGGCCGTATCCGTTGTGTGGAGGCCTCCTGAGCTCTGCTTTACTCGTCCAGGAGCAGCGTCTCCCTTCCCTCGCGGGGCTGGCAAGGGCTGGGGTGAAGGAGGCAGCGATTCCCCATCCCATTCCCTGCGCTGCTTCTCGCCCACCTGGCTGCGAGCTGCCCGGGAGGTATCGCAGGACCTGGACAGCTCCTGCTTTGAACGCTCCCCCGGAGCAACCTGCCGGCCGCTGCCAGCCTGCCGCTGCCCTGCGAGCGGCGGAGCCCGGGACGGAATATATACATAAATAAATAAATAAAATAGAAAGGAAAAGGAGAAAAAAAAAGGGGGGGGCGGGGGACGTCTGAAAGAAAGAAAAAAAAATCAGACGGCGAGTCAGATTTTCCTTAGGAAAGCCTCAAAGTGTCCACGTCCTCAAAGGCTGGAACCAATTTAACCTCCCCCAAGCTCCCCCCTAGCCCCCCGCCCGGCCCGGCCCGGTCCGTCCCGTGGCCGCGGCGCGGGCCGGGGGCGGGGGCACGGGGCGGCCCGGGAGCCATTGGCTGCTCCGCGCCCGCCGCCCGCGGCCCCGGGACCCTCCTGCGGTATAAGTAGGGCGGAGCGGCGCTTGATTAATTTAGCATCCCGGGCGGCAGGTTTTCTGCTAGAGTTTGGAGTTACTCGCCGAGACTTTATGCCTGCGCCCCACAGGTCGTAGCTAACCTCGGACCAGGGGGCTCTGCAACACAAGGAGTCTGCATGTCCAGCCCCTAGACATGCTCAGCTTTGTGGATACTCGGATTTTGTTGCTGCTCGCAGTAACTTCATACCTAGCAACAGGTCAACGTAAGTGCCTTCGGCTTCTTTGCGGCATGAGGGGGGGGAGCACGGGGTGGCCGTCCTGCTCTCCGTGCTCTGTGCCGAGGGCTTCTCCGCGGATGCTGCTGCGCTCCGCTGCTCTCCGAGCTGGAGACAGCATCGCTTCAATGCCACCTCCGCCCAGCCCAGCATCGAGCGCTTTTTGTTTTGTTCAGAAATTGCAAGGGATGGCAAAAAGCCAACGAGACCCGCCCCCCCATCCCCATTCCTCCAAGAAGGGGTTGTGCCCAAAAGAGAAAAAGAGAATGCAAGCTCCAAACTCCAGCGCAGAGGCTCCGAGTCCTGCAGCACAGTGCCCACTTTTTTTTTCTTTTTTTTTTTTTTGTAAATGTGTGTGCAAACTGCACTTTCTCGTGTGCATGTGTGTGCAAACCGCACTTTTCCCGAGGCGCAGAGCACGGGAGGCTCCGCGGGGCCGCGGCCGCCCCTTGCGCCGCAGCGGCAGCTCCGCGGGGCGCCGCGCACCGCGCCGCCCCCTGCGGGCGGGACGCGCCGCTGCAGCGCCCGGGCGCCCTCCCGCGCGCGGCGCCGCGGCCAGCGGTGCCCCGAGGGGGCGCCCGGGCTCGGCGAAGGGAAGGGCGGCACCGCCGCCGGCCGGGGCGAGGGACGGAGGGACATGGAGCCCGCCGCCCCCTCTGCGCTGCTGCCGCCCCTGACGCGCCCCCCGGCAGCCGCTGTGAGGGAGCTGCGCGACCAGGCACAAAATGGCCGAGCGGGCTGCCCGTGCGTGCCTCGCCTGTGCCGCAGGGCGCAGCGCCCCGCAGCCCGTGCCCAGGGCCCCGTCCAGCCTCGCGCCCGTCCCCAGGGCCCGCTGCAGCCCCGCGCCCCTGCCCGGCGCCGCCGGGAGGGCGGCGGAGGCGACGAGGCGGCGGCCGTTGGCCGCGGCCCAGGGCGCGAGATGGCGCCGCCCCCGGCGGGCCCTGCCCGGGGCCGCGTCCTGGGGCGCTCCGTGTCGCAGCCGCCGGTGACAGGCGGGCGGAGCGGCGGGGACACGCGGCGCTCGCGTGGCGGTTTCGTGACGGTGCCAGTCAAACGGGGAGTTTTCACGGAGCTTTCACAGCTGTGCCACGCGTCCTTGTACTGACAACGGGCTAAGTCTTACCAGAAGATAGGGTGGTCACCTGCATCGTCATCCTTCGAGGGCAATAATTTTATTTTTATTTAGTTCCCTTAGTGCGGGTAATCACACTTCTATTGGGGTATTTCAGTGCGTTTTTTCACTCATTCGTGTTCTCCATCCTTTTCATCCTTTTTTTTTTTTTTTTTTTTTTCTCCTGGACTGCATGAACCATTAAAATTTAGTGTGGTAATACACTGCCAAGCTCAGAAGAGGGAAAAAATCCAACAATCTATAGGCAAAAGTGTGTCATATACTACTTGGATAAAAGTACATTGCAGGAGACTTTAGCTGTGATAAATTTCAGCCAAAATGGATTTTTTTCTTTTTAATTCTGTGCAATTTGGGGAACATTTTTTTGAAATGGTTTCTCCAAGTAATTAATGGGACTCTATTTAATGATAAGTAGCATGTGAAACAAAAGTTATTTAGGTACTGTTAGGCACATTTTTACAGGAAAATTTGAGATATGTTTAGTTAGGCCTATTTCCTTTAAAATGTTAGTTGAGGCCACGTATATTAACATCTAAAAGTATTTCTTGCAAGTAATATCTTTGCATGCATCAGTGTTTTTAGGTTTATCCATTTGTTGTATGTGTACATACATGTGCACATGTGTATGCACTATTGTTTCATTTTTTCTTATTTTTAAGAAGTATATTTAGAACAAGCTTATATAAAATATCTTCCTTTTTATTGTCTCAACTATATAACATTTTTCAATTTCATTAGAAAGTCTGTTTTGAATTTGAAATTGCTCCTATAAGACTTTACGTTCTGTTTTACAGTAATTAAATTCAAAGTATGAAAATACAATAAGAAAGTGTTTCTCACATTTGGAAAATTAACAAAATCACATTTTGTTTTAAGAGTATTGAAATGTAAACCTGCTAAAATGATTAGATCCACAGTCTAATTATCTCCTTTTCTCTTCTCTCCCTTCTTTTCCAGATGTGAATGAGGTCAGTATAATTATTTTTCATCTAATATGTAACATTCAGTTTCGTTTAACAGGCTAGGCCGTTTATCTCAAGACTAGTATTTAATAAATTTAATTCCGAGATAGTCATGGAAAGATGCTAATTAAGTCCTAGAAGGCCCTGCTGGGAGATGTGCCCACCCCAAATTTTCTAGTGGGCTGGCCTTTTTAAGAGACTGCCTTCATAGGTGTAAAGACCAGGAGGAGAAAATAACAGAGCAGAAGTATTTGGAGATTATACCTGGCAGTTTGGATTAGAGATGACTCTACCCTAAAGCCAGTCTTCCACGCTAAACTTCATTGCAAGCAAAGGATTATGAAAGAATTCAGGTGTGATTTTCATTTACACCACTTTTGCAGGGTCTAGTAAATATAGCATAGGCTTCAGAGGAATGTTTCTAACACAGCTTCCTAGCCTTCCTAGTAATCTAAGGAGCATAGGGTATGCTTAAATATATCTATCAAGGAAATTGTAGTGTAAGAAGAGAAGCCTAAATTTGTATGTTATTTTAGTTTAAAATATTGTGATATATATTTTTAATTCTCTGCTTTATTTTTTTCCAGACACCTGCAGGGCGGAAGGTAAGCGTTTTTATTTTCTTGTGTGGAGATGAAGATAATATCAGATGTGCATAGCCAGACTAGTACTTTGTCAAATGTTGGATGAAAGGAAAATCAACTAAATTCATTATATCCAGTGTTCAGTGAGAACAGCATTAGCACTGAGATGAATAGGAAATAAGAGATCATCATAATCTGGGCATCATAATGCCCAGATAAACTCAATTTTAAATTTAATTGCTTTACCTAAGAGGAAAACCAGAGGGTATCAAGGAAGCATTCTTGTTCAGCAACAGTTGCTTTAGAAAGATTAACCTCGATTGAACAGTGCAGTAATACCCATATGGATCTAAAAGACTGGTAAATTATAGAAGAATTTACCTTTCTTTCTTCTAAAAGTAAATTCTAGAAATCACTACGGTTAACACAGAGCTAGTTATTCAGTAAGGAATAAAACAAACAAACAAAAAACTTACATGTACTATGAACTGTGCAATGATAATTTAACTGACATGTTACTGGTATTGATTAATCTATTTCCAGTAGCGTACTAAGTAAAAGGTATATTCTGAAAAAGTATATAACTACAAAACCTATATGGCCACTGTTGTTTCCACTTTATATGTACACTAATTATTTTTAAGGGATCTGTTTCCCTGGAAAATGTCCACGGTTAGTCCGTAAGTTTTGTTTTCTTCCAACAGGGCCCCAGAGGAGACAAAGGACCGCAGGGAGAAAGGGTAAGGAACTGGATTGATGCTCATTTACTTGTGATCTTAGAGCAACAGTTGTTGGAAGACCAGTAGGAAAAAGACTAAGTTTAGACATTAATGTGAGATAAAATGAATTTATCTGTAGCAACTTGCATGGACAATTTTATTTAAAAAAGTAACTTACCTATGTGCCCCGTCAATACCCCTGCAACCTAATTATGGACATAGGGGATGATCAGGCATGACTGAATTCAGAAAGCAGTGTGGTGCTCCATGTAATTTTTTGAATAACTTTTTTTTTTTTTTCCCCCCAAATTGCACACAGCAGAAATAGTGCATGAGAATGCAGAAGGGAAAGTTGTCTCATGTAGATGCAACACATAGTGATAATTTGTGTTCATGAAACTCAAAGACAAACCCAGTGTTGAGGGTCATTCATTACTTCTGCCTCTAATGGTGGCTTGAAAAACCTCTCTTCTTGACAGTTAGATGTTTGTCCTCTACATGCTGTCAGTCAAAGAGGATATTGCTTTGTTAAAGGCTATTGTAAAAGTAATAGTAAATGACAACAATCGAATAACTTAATTGTAATATTTACATTTATATTGTTGACATCTGCTTTTCTGATTTCGCTTCCCTAGCAGTGCTGGTTGTTGTAAGGTGCTATTTTGAAATTCTTACAATTACCTGAACAGAGTGGAGTTTTGATGTGTCCCTTTTCATATCTTCTCTTGAAATGAAAATGCCATAGTAGTGTTAGTTAGCACTGGGAGATTTTTTAGATCATATAATGAGTACTAACATAATCAGAATTATTAGGAAGAGTACGTCTACATGGTGGAATCTACATTTGTTTTATGCTGCCACTATCCAAATCTGCTCAATGAAATGAGTCCGTATTTTATGGCTGGAATATAGCGAGCCTAATTCTGCTCCATGAGGAATGTATTTATTTTGGATTTCATCTAGCACTGAATTGGGCCCAAAATGAAACAAGCCAAATGAAATACTGCTCCTCAATTACCTTGACAGGAAAACTTTACCGGCTTTGTGTATTGAGGCTTAATAGGATAAAGGCAAATGTTGATGGACTTAACACATGCTATTTTGAGTAAAAGTAGTTATGACAATGGTAGCAGAGTGACGATATCAAAAGTCTGTGGGACAGTGCTACGTTCGTGTCACCAATTTTGCAATTATACCATTATACAGACTGATGAAAACTGGCTTTTGATTTTCTCTGACAGAGTTGTGCTAGTTCATACCATCAGGGCTAAGTTCTGCCTAAAGTCTCAGTGCCACAGGGAGATCTTCTGGATCACACTGTCAGACTGTGTGGAAATCGTGTGTACAGAATTGGTTGCTTACAATAACTTCCCCCTTTTGGAGGCTATGTTTTGATAGTGCAGCTCCCATATATCCCCACATCAATCTTTTCAAATATGAAACTGTAATAAATATCTGATATGATGAGTGGCAGATCAACATAAATTCAGGCTGTTCTTATCTTCCAAAGTTAGAGTAAGTAAAACAACATATATAGCAATGATGCAATGTGTACTGTAGATGCCTGGTTGTTAAGGAATTCATCATGTCAGAGATTATTTACCCACTTGTAATATTCAGTTTATAATTGTCTTTTTGGTTCTAGGGTCCGCCAGGTCCACCAGGCAGAGATGGTGAAGATGGTCTACCAGGTCCTCCAGGCCCCCCTGGTCCTCCAGGTCTTGGTGGAGTAAGGCATCCAACCTTTCTATTGCTGCAACTAATCATCTGTGCTTTGTGGGATCCAAAGGATAAATGAATGTCCACCGGATAGTAGTGGGAACATTTTCTGGTGTTAACCATGAAATTTGTGCATCCGTTCCAATGAAAGTCTCCTGAGGATATACATTATTCCATAGAAAGTTTGATTCTATATTCATTAGGGACTTGTGCACGGGATCAAATCAACCCCATTAATTAGCTTTAGATCTGTGTAGCCATAATGTATGTTGATCAGGAATTGGCTAAATGAGACAACTGCTCTTTAGCAGATGGAAAAAAAAATAACACTTTGCTGTTGGGTTCAAGAAGCAGTGACTGTATTGAAACCAGCTGAAGAAAAAAAATCTACAGTTAACTAAAATACTTTATTTAAAAACCAGTACTCCACTTCCTTTTGATTTTTTTTATTTCTAGCTGTATCATGCTTCAAAACATAAGTCTCACATCTCACATACTTTTTGCAGAAATAAAGTGTCTGTCACTATTCTCTGAAGAATGCTGGCTTTAACTATTTAGGTGCTTGACATTAACTTACACGGGAGCATGAAGGCATATAGACAGTATCTTACTGTGCGAGTGAAGTAAATCCTCCTGCATGGAAGAATATTCTTTTGCCTTCAGTGTGGATATTGTTTATTTTTCTATTATCAAACCTGAGACTGCTTTCTTTAGTCTCTATTTAAATTTGAAAAGTAAAAAAAAAAAAAAAAAAAAAAAAAAGCAAGAAAGGATTGTCTTCTACTTACTTTTTTTGCACAGAGTTATTTGGGTTTTTTTGTTTGTTTTCTTCTGTTTTTTAACTGAATAGGGAAATTATGCCCTGCAAAAATATCTACAAGACTACTGTTGATGAGAATCAAGATTCCAGTGTAATGTTTCTAAGGCTGTAGGGTGCTCACATATTTTTAAAGCTGAAAGGCTCACCTCATCCGATAGTCTGTCAGGAATGAGATATGAATTTTACTTAAGCAATGCAATAAAAAAATAGGTGTAACTTCTCTTGTTAGAAATTGTGCACAGTAATGTTAGTGTTTCAAGAACGTTTTCAATTTCAAATGGTCATTCAGTCTGTTTTTACTTTTCAGTTGACACTACTGCAGTGCATTTCTGTCACTACTACATATCTGAGGTCAATGTGTGAAAGGGCCTTCCTATAAAATCAAGTATTTTAGAGAACAAGTGAACAGAAAATAATTTATAATAGGGCCATGTTTACTGAATTTTAAGTACATTGTTTTAACATACGAGATAGCAAACATAGGAAGTTAGTTGACAGGTGTATATAGAATGATAACTAATAATACGGTGTTTTAAAGTAAAATTTTCAGTGCTTTAATTTCAAGCTTTTTATTGCCTACAGAACTTCGCTGCTCAATATGATCCATCTAAAGCAGCTGATGTGCCAGGACCTATGGTAAGCATGTGATTTATCACACGATAACTTGGATAGATAATTGTGTTCATATTTTCTGCTGATTCATAATCATTGTTTTGGCTGGAATATCTCAGAGCATAGTTTAAATTTAGCATTTTGATATTTATTATTTAGTCAGACTAAGCTGATCTTGGATATAGGACAATATAAAGTGTTTCAGTATAGTCTATGGATTATATATTCAACATGAATGTAGTTCTACTATTTCTTCTACTTCTTGTGTTGTGATTCTCTGCTGATCCCTTTTGTGAATCAGTGATTCTTATAATCTGATGCCAGATAATTCATCTAGTTTGATCTAGTATTGCTTTATTAATACTGAGACAAAAGAAAATAGTGTTTTAATAATGAGGTTGACTGTGGAGATGCTCTGAAAATAACATAGGTCTAAAAAAACCCCTGTACCTCACCTCCAGCTGGTGACCGTTTTTCCTCCGATGTCCTCACAGCCCTGTTGACATTCCTGCATTAAACAAATTTCTTAGAACATTGGCCACCGCATTTGGTTCTGAGCAATTTGAACATCAGTGCTTGCTACAAGGCTATGCTGATTCCTGCTTTCCGTGTACTACTCAAGTGGTACTTGAGGAGAACATGGCCTCTCCACATGGATTTTTAAACCTGACTGGTACTAACAGACCTGGCCAGTTTATGCAGATAGCAGAATATATTTTAATAGGTGAGCAGCAGGATGAAGGCTGGACAGGATTATTCTGGGTCAAGTACTTGTTTCTGTTTTTGCAAATAGTGTAAAGTTAAATGAATAATTGAAAATATGTTGGCATCTCTACTTAACAGAAATGTTAATTCCTATTTTCCTATGATTAGTATCTAGTCTGTTTAAACAAATTCAGTCCTCCATGTCTGCGCTGAGAAGATATGAGAAAATGGGAATTTATTTAGGGTTCTCACAATTTAAAACGTCCAGTTTTTGAATCAATTATGGTTCACCTAAGAGCAATACCAGTAGATTCTACCTACCATGAGAAATTAGGTTCCACAAAGGTGGGAGAGATTGGGAAGACAGAAAGGCAGGGAAAATGGTATGATTCAGACTGTCCAGAAACAGCCTTTTACAAAGATTGCTCCATATTCTTATAAGAGTAAGATTGTTTTAGATGCCATAAGTAAATGTCTTTATTTAATATGAAAGTATTAATTCAAAAATTAAAAACTTAATGGTTTCTGTGCAAACAATCCCCTAAAATATCCATTTGGACAATAAAAGCGTAAATTAAATTTCAGTATAAAGTTGTTTCCCTGCTTATTAAAATTTAAGACAACTGTTAATGAAGTGCTATAAAAATTATATATATATATATATGTAAACTTTTTCTCTATAAAAACTCCCTTTTCCCTGTAAAAAATTCCTTTTAAGAACGATTTTTGATACATTTTTAGGAGGTATGTAGGTTTCTAAGTTTAGTCAAGAAAAGTATGTTAGTGACATTTTCAGGGATGAAATCAAAAACTGAATGCTAAAATATGTAAATAGCATAGGTTATCCTTTGAAAGAGATGCATGCGCATACAATACTTGCCCAGAGTTGTTTGTTTTCTTCCCAAAACAATGCATGAACCAGTTCAAGGTCATACTGCCATTCATACAAATTTATTTTCCCTTATACCTGCCTGCTGTTTTAATCATCATTCTTCCTCAGAAATCTGTTCTTGAAAATTATAGTTCTGCCCTTCCCACTCAGCCCCTCCTCCAACTCTGGAAGCTGGAAGTCCCTGCATAGGAAAGCCAGAAGTATTTAGAGGAATAAAATGGTTCACAAAAGTAACCATTAACAGTGTAGAAAATAAAAATAAGCTAATTACAAGGTTCTCAGCCATAATGTACATCCTTAATGATCTTGAATTTTGTTGCAGTTTATTGGCTTCAAAAGACCTGCTTGTATTTGGGCTCCCTGTGCAAATTTATGAAGATCTCTTAACTTCCTCTTAATTTGCTTGATTTAGACATTGCACATTGAAAACTGTAATCCTTACCATGCTTTTAGGATTACTGGGAATTTGTATTATAAATGAGTTTAAATAGTGGTGATTTTTTAAAAATATTTTTCATTTATTTCCTCTAGGGTTTAATGGGACCTAGAGGCCCACCTGGAGCATCTGGACCCCCTGTAAGTACAGTAACATTGATGATTTATGGGGAGAGATTAGACATACCTCTAAAATCCCAATGGATTGTTTTCAAACACTAATAAAATCTCGCTCCTCTTTTAGGGTCCTCCTGGTTTCCAAGGTGTTCCTGGTGAGCCTGGTGAACCTGGTCAAACAGTAAGTACATGTTTCTTACCTCCCCACCCGCCCCCCCGCACTGTTAGCATTAGGAGGCAGAGGTGGGCCCATAATACCTAGGCCTGTTACTCCTATCCATATGCTTATCCATGCACATTGGAATTGGATATGCCTGCTTGATCCTATTGCAGAAACAGAACTGAACTCTCCAATTCAGACTCCCATGGATTGGAAATTCATGAATTGCAAATCAATTGGGATGGAAGAACCTTGATTCAGTTCAGGCTTCTGTCATACTCAAACTCAAATCAGAAACCAGTAAGGGCCTTATTTAAAGAAGGATGCTTGAAGTAATCTTCAATCTATTTTTAATAGGGTCCTCAAGGTCCTCGTGGTCCCCCTGGTCCTCCTGGGAAGGCTGGTGAAGACGTAAGTGGTTGTTATTTCATCTCCATTAGCACTGTGGTACAATTTTCTAACTTGGGTTATTATTAAGCTAGGGATTCTAGTGGCCATGTTTTTTAACATCTTCCATTAACATTTGATAGAAGAATTAAACCCTGAAATAATTGTTTTATACTACAAGAGATACAGGCTGTTGGAAATAGGTACCTAAGAAGGGATAACTTTAAAATCTCTCCAAAACATTAGTTAGCATTCTGAATATAAGAAAAAGGAAACTTAAAAGCATACAAGCCCTCTCTATTTATTGAAAATAAGAAACTCTGTTACTGTCTTTTTTTTCTGTTATAGAAGGAGCTTTGCCTTTAGTATCTCTGTATTGTATTTTTAGGGTCACCCTGGCAAACCTGGAAGACCTGGTGAAAGGGGTGTTGCTGGCCCTCAGGTAAGTAAAGACTTAATGTATATAATACAAAACAGTTTTCATATCAATGACACATAAGAAAATTTATGAATTGCACCACATGTAATAATATTCCCTATATGGATAATCATCCATTTTAGTCCTTCAGGAATATTATGTACCCATGGATCTTTTTTCCCCAGTAAAGCTATTCTCACTTTTCCATTATTAGCTAGGATTATTATCCAATTAATTATTAATTGGAAGGTTTACATTTTTACTTGCTTGAGGAATATAACATGAGAGACAATCATTCATGTTCTTTGTATTTTACAGGGCGCTCGTGGTTTCCCTGGAACTCCTGGTCTGCCTGGCTTTAAGGGAATTAGGGTGAGTGTGTCCGTATGTGTGTGTGTGTATTTTACCTTTATGGTTAAGACTGATGACACTTCAGCATGCTGAAAAGTTCTGTAAGTTCCATCATAGATGGAAGTATGTATTCTACGCACATGAATCTCTCTGAGGTTTTTAATGTCTTCTGATGTAAGAGAATTATTTTTTTTTAAAATGTGGTTATCATCATTAAAAAAAGTTTTGTATGGCAAGAAAGGATTTACCTTGCATGACAAGAGTTTGTCATGTAGCAGCTGATGCAAATAAAAACATAATTGTTTTTCTATCCAATTTAGGGACACAATGGTCTGGATGGTCAAAAGGGACAACCTGGTACTCCTGGCACCAAGGTAAAGATGAATTCTTAAAATACGGAATGCATTTACCATTCTTTCTAGCAAGATATATATGAAGTCCCCTCCAGTTATTCTTCCATGTAATCATTCAATGTTGCTCAGCTGAAATAGTGTAAAAGCTAGAGCATCCATGTAAGATAAATAATATATCTTAACATGAAGAACCGTGCTGGGTTCCTTCTTGAGAAATTAGTACTTCTAGAGAGTGAAGCTGCAGACCTGGACTCCTAATAATCATTAGCTTTATAGCAGCACTTAAAGTAAGGCTGATTTTCCTGTCCTTGCTGTACTATGAAATGTATTTTGGTTTTAGGTATTTTTAAGCGCACTAAAATGAATATCTCATCTCTTTCTGTAATTTTTTGCTGTGTGAGGCACGTACTGTACTTTAAGGCTTTCTGGTAAAACTTTGAAAACCAAATAGATCAAAATCATCTATTGACATTCTTTTCCTTTTAACCTTCCTCAGCTTAGCACTTACTTAAGACAATTCTATTTTTTTTCAACATAGTCTAGAAACATTTTCGCAAACTCTCCATCTCTTAATTCCTTCTCTTATTCCATGCAAAGGGAGAGAAGTCATGTTGTAAAGGCTCTCAGTCGTATCTCAGTATTATTGGTCTGAAGATATAAAGCTGAGGCAGATCCTTATTTCCAGCCATTTGACAGGATTGCATGGGAAGTTTGTCAGCTAATGTAAGGCAGATGATAAATTCTACATCTGCTCTAGCTAGAAAAGCTGTCAGTTAATCTGAACTGGTAGTTTGCTCTCCAGACTGTCTCTCTTAAGTGTCTGCTACACAGTAAATATCAGAGAATAAAAAAAAAAGGGGGTTAAAGAAAGCTGAGAAGGGTAAGTGAAGCTACTTACTCTGAGCCTCCCCTTCCACGAGTATTGCAAACAGCTGCTGCAGTGTTCCAATGGATTCAGGGACAGTTACAGCCTCTGCACCCCCAGGAGTTGATGTGCCCTTATCGCACACTGTGTTGCTCATGCCACAGAGGACACTGAGAGCAGGATCCAACTGTTGATCCAACTGTCTCTTGATGCTCAAGCGCTGTCCGAAATATCTTTGAGTAATTTAAGCCTTTGAACTTCCATTTTTTTGTAGGGAGAACCTGGTGCCCCTGGTGAAAATGGTACCCCAGGACAACCTGTAAGTATTTACTACTGTTCATAATGTGCAAAATGATGTGATAGATACAGTCTAGCCAGCATCTAGGCCAATTACTGTCATCAATGACATTCCGTCCACAAGATGCTTTAATGTAACGGAAAGGGAATATCTGGAACAGCATTGTCTGGCTGCAATCCACTTCATATGGAGACTTAGCAGAAGAAAAAAAAATATGTATCTTTATTCAGTGAATAGGTCTAAACGAGCTAATTCAATGTTTTTTGCAGGGTGCTCGCGGTCTCCCTGGTGAGAGAGGAAGAATAGGTGCCCCCGGACCTGCTGTAAGTGGCTACCTGTCTGCCTGCAATGAGCAGCTGCCTACTGTGCCTTTCTCTGATCTTCACATCTTCTGCCAGATTCTAGTTCTCATGTCCTCTCTTCACAGGGTGCTCGTGGAAGCGATGGCAGTGCCGGCCCCACTGGACCTGCTGTAAGTTCCATTCTTGATCTTTGGCAGTCCAGTTCCTGTAGGTTTTGTGTTTGGCTTGGCTGACAGAGGGATCCTGAGGGCTCAGGGAAGTTGCCTTTCTGGACTTCTTTAACACTGTTCTTAGCTGTATACCAGACTATCACAAAAAGAATTAATAAAACATAAACCCTCTTGCACACTGTTTCTTAAGAGCCTCAGAATTTCAATTAAACACAGTTTTAATCTGTGTCAAGGAACCAAGTGTTCTGTTATTTATACTGGTGAATTCAAAGGGAAAAACTTGGTGATCAGCAGGTGATGAACATATACAGCAATCTAGCAGGTCAGTTCTCCTCCCAAAACTAAAGATACCATGTACCTTTTTTAACAGGTACATGCAAAGGACTAAAATTATACACAGCCTCAAACTGTATGGGTACTCCAGGACACAACTCTGATCACCTGCAGCGTTGTCCTGTCTGACTAACAGGAGTAACCTTTTCCATTTGGCAGTGATACCTGAGTTACGTGAGCTAAGTGTGAAAGGCTAGCAACAAGTTCCCATCTGACTGTTACAATAGTGACCATTCTAATAAATGCTGATCCAGTGCAGAATTACACCTTTAAAGGGAGCTAGATGTGCCATAGCTTAACACTGGCTTCAGTAAACTTCATTTATCCTCCTGAAATAAATGCATGTATAGGGGTATAGTTTTAAAGCTATAAGAACTTCTAGTAATAGCCCAGAACAGCTTTCCCTCCCTGCCCTAAAATTCTGAATAGAAGGACCTATGGAGCAGCACTTGGTTTTGTCTCGTTTGCTGAAGTCATTTAAAAACTCCCAGTCATTAAAAACATCTGCCATGCTTTACCAGGGGAGATTGCTAGTATATGTAGTCATTTTTTTTCATACAGGATATTTTAAAAATATATACAATTTGGCCTTTTAATTGCAGGCAAATAGAGAGCTTACTGCCAAGATCTGGTTTAAATGAACGAAACCTTTTTAGGTATCTTGAAGATTGAGTTGCTCTAGGAAAACATACTCTGAAGTTGCTGATCACTGAGATATTATTCTATATGTTATTCTGCACTGAGTCCCAGTGTCTGATTGGGGTGAATGTATACTCCTGTATTTCCTTGACACCGTGAATTTAAAACCCCAGAAGAATCAACATAATGGAAATTCAGCAAGTAGCTATTTTCGTATATATTTGAGTGCATTTAGCCTCTTTCGCATTACTTAGGTAACATCAGTGAGAATTCTAGGGATCTAATATATAACAACCATAGTAGTTTATAGAATGGCAGAATCCAGGTCCTCCTTGCTATACAGATAGACCCCTTGGATTCCTTGTTTTTCTGGGGCAACTGAAGCTAAGTTTTATAATAAATATTCATAATTAAAAGATGTTGTCTCTCTAGAAATGAGATGTTGATCTCAAGTAGCTATGAATAAGTTGGATATTTCTTTAATAATTTAGGAACATTTAGGAAAAGATAAACTCTTTTTTGTTTTTTATATTCAAAATAACCAAGGCTGTGGATCAATTGGTGTATTTCTCCTGTGATCTCTGGGTGTTGTATTATAGGATGCTTGTCCCATAGTATTTATAAATCTCACGGTGATAAGAAGAGAGTAGAATCAGTTAAGACCGTCTTCAAGCTGATGTGCCATTGCCTTTGCCATTAAAAAAAAAGAGGTATAGATTGGGCATTGGGACTGCACAGATTTACTACCTCAAAACACAACCTCTGGGTGTGAATCAAGATTTCTAATCCGCTCATCCCTTAGAATCAACTCTTCTCTCAGCTACTGTTAAGGGTGACAAAGTCTCCGGAGAAGTCACTGGAAACATTCTTCCTGACTGCAGTATAGATTGTCAGGCACCGGTTTCTCAGGTGCTGTGGAGATCTTGGGAATCCCGTCCAGGTCCCGTGTGCAGAGAAGGACGGACGCTGCCAACCCCACAGGGCTCTTGCTGCTGGACAGAGCAGCAGTCCATGCACAGTTCCCTCACGGCAGTGCGCTGGGAACGGCCACCTTCTATGGACAGTAGCAGGATGCAGTGCTCCCCTTCAGTCAGTGTGGGAGGGTACGGCAGCACAGCTTGCTCTGGGGATGCCTGTATCTGCCCCTCCTCTTTTTATGCTCTCTCAGGTGTTTGGCCTCAGGGCAAGATTTGACCCACATTGCTTAATTCACATTTTTGTAGCTGCATTGCAGCTTGTCAGCCTTGATCTCAGCCAAACCTGTTGGCCCAGAGATACTGTGAATTCTGAAGTGATAATGTGATGTCTAAGAAATTTTGTCTTTTTTTTGTACTATTTTATCTATTTACTTTAGCAGGAAGGTCCTTATGTTGTCACAAAGCACATTGAAATAACTACTTTCATTTTGTAGGGGCCAATTGGTGCTGCTGGTCCTCCAGGCTTCCCAGGCGCTCCTGGTGCTAAGGTATGAGTATCTGCTTCTACTGGTACATCTATTAAAGAAGAAATATAGGAACTAGTGTTCATGGGCAGCAAAAATATCCCCCTCTGAAATGGGAGTGCTTTCATTATCAGGTAGTTGTAGACCAGAATGAGGAAAAGCCCATACAGTACTTGCAAAACTTAATTTAGGGGAATACTACTTTAAAATACGTCAGTTTTCACAGTTTATTTTTCTCCTCCATCCTCCCACCCTCAGCATTCAAATGTTCCCAAGCTATTTAATACAATATTATTATATTAATGAAATATAATATTACTCAGGAGATAATTCTGCTATGATATCTGAGTCTCATTCTGTTTCAGAAGTGACTATTGGCTTGTGTGACTGATGCAGTCCTACATGCAAAATATATGTCGAATAAAGACCAGGAGGCCAAAACAACCAGCAAATTAAGGTCAAGGATCTGTAGTTGCTAACTAATTATGTAGACACTGGCTTAGAGGACAGATGCAAGTCAGTCTCAGTGAGATATAGAACCTATTTTTTGATTCTGCCTCCTGTATGGCCCAGCTATATACACCTTTGAGAGGTGACATAGATTATGACAAGTAAGCAAAGTAGCAGTTTGCATCACTTTCCAGAACGGAGTACAGAAGCGACAGTTGAGTATCAGGCTCCTTCCAGTGTGGGTTCTTAAAACTGCAGTGGGGAAATTGCATTTTATGGTTAGGGTAATGCTACTTGCTGACCTTAACATGGATGATTCACTTTATTACTCAGATCTTAGCAATTTTACCCATTATTTTGAACTTTTTTTTTTCCCCTCAAGGAATAACAGAGGATTTGGGGCAAGAGATTTGATTCTGCTGCCTTTAAAAATTCCACTGATCATTTGTCAACAAGCATAGAGCTGTATTGCATCCGCACACACTTAGATAGGGTAGAATTAGGGTAGGATGGCATTTTTTCATCCTTTACACAAATACACTGTTGAGCAGGCAAAACTCTTATCCTGATCACCGTATAGAAGAAATTGGAGTATTGATTGCTATCCCTGTTTATATGAGCTACAGAGAAGATGAGGCAAATTTGACGTCCTACTCTGGTTATTCTTCTCAACATGCAGTATTTCTGGAAACCATGAAGTCTCCTTTAATGGAGACGTCAATGTGGTTACAGCTTGTAATTGAGACCTACATGTCCAGAGTGAATCTTGGATACTTACAAAATTGCTGAAGAGAAGTTTTCATATTTACACATCTATAATAGACTAGTGACTTATACCAGGAATCTTTTTATTTCCTGTTATTTGCACCACTGCACTGCTGTCCCATAAATTCTGATCAAGTATCGTTTACTGTTAATGCAAATGACAGTTTAGGGTGCAAGATGATGGTGAATTAGGCCTGTTAAACTTTTGAGAAGCATCTCAGACCAGTCTTGAAGGCCTCTAGGCTGCAGCCTAGGTCAAGCTTCTGTGTGATCTGTGTTGCTAACACAGTTTCTCAGATGTACTCGGCATCAGTTGTTGCCATGTTACCCATGAACTTCTGCAGGGCCTGCCTAGGCTTCCCAGCTTCCAAGAAAATCTCTCAGCTTCTTGATTGCCTACCCTCTCAAACAGGAGTATATATGAGGCTGTCTTCTTAATATCAGGCCAATACTGGATTGCTACAGTGCTAATACTGTGTATGCTGATAGAGGGCTCTGTTCTTTTCTCAAACAGGGTGAAATTGGACCTGCTGGTAATGTTGGTCCTACTGGTCCTGCTGGTCCAAGAGGAGAGATTGGTCTGCCTGGTTCTAGTGGTCCTGTTGGCCCACCAGTAAGTAAATCATCAAAGCTTAACTGTTGTTGAATGAGTTCTTCTGAGACTCTGAATTAACCAGTATTTTTGTTGCTGTCCTAATAGGGCAACCCTGGTGCTAATGGTCTTCCTGGAGCTAAAGGTGCAGCTGTAAGTACAGTCATACTCGCTCTTCCTTCCTCCAAAAAAACGTTACAGAAAAGGTAATGTGTTTGCAACAATTTTTCCTCTCTCTGCTGGACAGGGTCTTCCTGGTGTTGCTGGTGCTCCTGGTCTGCCTGGTCCCCGTGGTATTCCTGGTCCTCCTGGCCCCGCTGGTCCTAGTGGTGCTAGAGGACTTGTGGTAAGTGCTGTTGTCTATCGCATATCTTCTTTTGACAATTGAACAAAGGCTGCACAGTAGCAAAGGATTTTCTCTGGTTATGTTTTTGTATTTAATGCGCACTTTTTCACTGCTTCACTATAAGTAAACCTCCTAGCTCATTTCTCACTGCTTGCTTTAGCCATTGAGACTGAAGGGGTTTGCTTTGAATTCCGTTAGGTGCAAAGGCTGTTAAGCTCTGTCCATGTGCTTTCTGGCAGCAGTCTCACAATCAGGCCCTCAAAGGGTGTTCTTACCAGAGAAACTAGTCCCGGATATTTCATAGTTCACTTAATGAAATTTCTAACTATCTTTGGTACACTTATTGTCTATACATAGATCATGACTGTTAAGGCAAAAAACGTTCTCTGGCTATAGAAAAAGAAGTAGTTGTGATGTTAGATCGGATTTATTTCATGAAAAAGCTACATAAAAGAAATATTTTTAGAATGATGCTCAATTCTAAGCTGTCTTTTTGTGTTGGACCCTAGGGTGAACCAGGCCCTGCAGGTGCCAAAGGAGAGAGTGGTAACAAAGGTGAACCTGTAAGTATGGTGATACAGGAGAACTGTTTCAGTGAATAAAGTCTGATAGCATCTCTTACACAGCATCTGACCATTTATTTTATTTTCCTTTGTTTGACTCTAACAGGGTGCTGCTGGACCCGCTGGACCTCCTGGACCCAGTGGTGAGGAAGGCAAGAGAGGCAGCAATGGTGAACCTGGCTCTGCTGGTCCCCCAGGCCCTGCTGGTCTAAGAGTAGGTTGTTTTTTGCTTGGTTTGGTGGTGGTGGTGTTGTCTTTGTTTTGTTTCATTTTTTTTTCCTCATATACCAGAGTAGAAGCAAAAAGAGAGAAAAAATAGAGCTAGACTCGCAAATTAAGAAATTACGAGTCATTAAATCAACAATAATGCTGTTAAGTAAAGACCATTTGCCATTCTAAGCCCTTCAAGCCTTATGAAGGATTTAATTGCTTAAAAGAAATACTGTTTCACATGTTCACATGAGGCAAAATGTTCAGTTCAATGCCTTCAAGGGTGCTTGGTACATTTTTACTGGGCAAGAAAAGGACTCAGTGACCCTCAGGAGGTACGTGGGCTCCTGTGGGAGCAGAAATCCACTGAGATGGGAGAAATACCTGTTTCTACCTGTTTTTGATACAAATAAGGTTTTAGGATTGCACTATGTGTAGAGTCTGCAGAACCATAGGGAAGCCAGTAAGACTCTGCAGAGAAGTGAAGGTGAAACAGCATGAATCAAGTAAGGGATCCTAGCTGCTGTAGGTTACACTGAGCACTGAAAATGCTTTGATCCTGGAAGATTAGAATATAAAGAACTCAAAAAGAGGAGAGGGTGATTTTCTTTGGAATATACATTTGCACTGAGCTCTTGCATTTGGAGTTACACTAACCCTCAATGCAGAAGAACTGCTTGGAAGACTGAAATTTAGTAAATGTATCCACCTTGCAGAAATGGATTTCTCTTTCCTCTTTCTTGATTTATTTTGTGTTCATTTGTAGGGGGTGCCTGGATCCCGTGGTCTCCCTGGAGCTGATGGCAGAGCTGGTGTCATGGTGAGGCTTTTGTTTGAGTCACTGTTTCTGAACCATCTCCTTTTACATACAGATACGATGCTTTTTGTTGCATCTGTCTAATTTTGCTTATTTTGGTAGGGACCTGCTGGTAACCGTGGTGCTAGTGGTCCTGTTGGTGCTAAGGGTCCTAATGGTGATGCTGGCCGCCCTGGTGAACCTGGTCTTATGGGTCCACGAGTAAGTTTGAACTCTGTTTTTGTTGTTGTTGTTGCTTGGTTTAGTTTTTATTTTTAACAGAGCTGTGCAAAATAAGTGACTTATATGACTTAACTTTTAGAATTAAAATTATTCAGAACTCCAACTGCAAAAAATCAGTCTGTACTAACCACAGTTAAGACATTTCTATCAATTCATTGTAAAAAAAACATCCATGGAAATGATAAAGAAGCATCATAAAATTTATTGAAATGAATTTATTTGATACGTGGTTAGCATCTGATTGCTTTGATCATGAAGCAGGTTCCCTTGAACTGGATACTGCACTAAATTCTGCAAGGTGGTTCATCTTGTGATGATTTACAGAAAATGCTTATTAAGAGCACAGATGAAGTATGAGTGTCCTCTATAACTCATACTAACAGAAGCAAAGCAAATCCTATAAAAGGGTATAGGACGACTGATCCCAATTATTTTGCTTTTATTTTGCAACTTTTTTCACTGAAAATAGCCATCCACCTCAGTGGTTCAGGATCCCAGCCAGATTATGTCCATGTCATTTACTTCTGTCCGCTTTCATCCGCCCTTCTTCCCTTCCTACTCCACCCCATGAAGTGAAAGTTTCCAACACACGTGTGGACTGCTAGGGACTGGCACACATTTAAGCACACTCTCTGCTAAAGTAGGATCTAAATGAGCTCATTCTAGTGAAAAAGGTACATACCTAAACTGACTCAGTTACAGCTGAAGTGGAAGCATATACCACCAAACTAAAGTTTGTGTTTCAGAGGTAAACTTGACAGAATGCACAGTTCTATTTCCAGATGTATATAGATATTGTATATGTTTATATGTAGGAAAAATGTTTTTTGGTACGCTGTTTGGTGAGAAACCTCTTCTTTTTCAGGGTCTCCCAGGTCAGCCTGGAAGCCCAGGCC
Organism: Tinamus guttatus; assembly: GCF_059628265.1. Taxonomy (NCBI): domain Eukaryota; kingdom Metazoa; phylum Chordata; class Aves; order Tinamiformes; family Tinamidae; genus Tinamus; species Tinamus guttatus. Next base: position 837,856 of record NW_028289037.1, read on the forward strand.
CTGCTGGCAAGGAAGGTCCTGTTGTAAGTACTTGTTTTTCACTCTCTTTTTGTAGTGCATTGTAAACATAACTGTAACTAAAATTTAGGAAGTAGAAACCTCACTGCTGAGCTCTAACACAGCTGTCTAGCATCATATTACTGTAAGAATCTTTCCATTCATTTTTGTGAGTCTCAGACCAGGCCTGTGTACTGGATTAAGGAAGAAGAAATTATCATATCTACAAAAGGGAGAAAAATGGAAGAATTCATGTGCATGTGATCTGTAACCAGTTTTTAAAAGTTAAAGGGCCTCTACTCAATGCACATTCCTCTCAGTGCACATTTCTCTTAAAACTAAACTCTTCCCCAAAATTAAGATGCCACAGTCATTTAATAGCTTGATTCTTCTTCTAGGGCTTCCCTGGAGCAGATGGTAGGGTTGGACCAATTGGTCCAGCTGGTAACAGAGGTGAACCTGGCAACATTGGATTCCCTGGGCCAAAAGGTCCCACTGTAAGTACAACAGAGAAACTTTTGGTTACTGTGAAAGTATTTCTGGACAGACATATATGTAGGTCCCCACTCTAACGGTCATACAAGTCTCCGTGTCCTGCTGCATTGTTAATTGGCAAACATACACTTACATTCAAAGGTTCTGTCTTGAATTACTTTCCAAATAAATGAAAAACTATGGTCTAGGGATATTAAATTATGGATATATTATCCAAAAACTATGGTTTATGGATAGTATGTGTCCATATTGTCATGTCTGCAGTACATGTTATTTAAAATGTGTCCACTAAGCCTATGGTTCAGTTCCAGGGTGTTGTTATTTGTGGAGCCCAAGTCAAAGCTCCCTTTTAATAGAAGAAAGACTACCAATTTGAGTAGGGTTCTTGTTATGTCCCTGAGATGCAACAGACAACAGTGATTATCTCCTGGATTTGTGGGGTTTGCTAAACATACACATGCACACATATGTGTAGTGTATTACATATGCCACTATGCAGAGTATCATGGATCATGATCTCAAAAAAAAAAAAAAAAAAAAAGGAAGGGAGCTTTGAAAAGAAACTACGTTTGTTTGTATTGGTTTTCTTTCAAACTTGTTCAACAAGTCAGCTGGAGGTTTTATTTATTTATTTATTATTAGGGTTAAAAAGCATTCCAGTAAATCTTCTGACAAGCAGAGTATCAGTCTTTATCCTAATACATAGTCTTAATTATTTTTTAATCTTTTTTATTTCAACTTCAGGGTGAGCCTGGCAAACCTGGTGAAAAAGGCAATGTTGGTCTTGCTGGCCCACGGGTAAGTGGCTGTGTTTTCTCTATCAACCTACAGAAAGAAAAAAGTAGATATTCAAGGCCACTGTAACAGGATTCGTGCTTGTCTTCAAGCATAAATAGATGAAGAAACAGAATAGCAGTTAGCATCCATCTGACTTCACCTCACCAGGGGCTGTTGTTTAAGGATTAACACTAGTGTATATGAAAGTTATCCTTGGGTTGACTTTCCTATTAATAGCGGAAAAATAGCGTTCTACCTGCAAATTTTAGAGAAGAGTTTATAAGTTGTTCTAACTTATTCTGCAAAATTCCATATCTTTCTTATGGGTGGTTGAAACATCCTAAACCTCTAAGGGATCAGGTAGCTGTCATATAACTGACTGTTATAACTGACGTATTTCCTGTCAGTTAGTAACTGGTTTAGGAGATCAAATGTCTGACAGCCTAGTGGTGGTGTGGCGGGCTGGGAGGAGGGAAATGCAGTCTCTCTGCCAGGTATTGGATCTGTAGTTCTGAAAGAAATTTTAAGGATGAATTTGGTGCAATAACTGAAACAATCACCAAAATTTAAAGTTGTGAACATCCTCACTACCTTTCGGTAGTGATACCTTTCTAATCAAATGGATGAAAATCAAAACTAAGGCTATTGCCTGAGTGTACAGGCATAAGTTCAAAATAGGTAGCTGGAGGCCTCTGCTTTCACGGCAAAAGCACTTTAGACAGGTGATCAAAACTTTTAATAACAACTTTTAACATGTGTAGGGTGCTCCTGGTCCTGAGGGAAACAACGGTGCTCAAGGTCCTCCTGGTGTCACTGTAAGTAATGACCTCCCCTTTGTGGTTTCCCTTGTATGCATGGGGCTTCCCATTTGAAAAGCCATTTTCCTGTATTTCTACTTCCAAGCTAATTGCTTCTTTGTCCTTCTATCCAGGGCAACCAGGGTGGAAAGGGTGAACAAGGTCCTGCTGGTCCTCCTGGCTTCCAGGTAAGTAACTGTGCTCTGCAGTAGCTGTGCAGTGATTCTCTGCACAATCTTATCTGTGGTTTACAATGTATTAAGTGCTTCTCCCTTAACTTTGTATCCTTGTTTCTTTACACTTAGGGTCTGCCAGGTCCCTCTGGTCCAGCCGGTGAAGCTGGTAAACCAGGCGAAAGGGTGAGTGACAGATACAGCACTCCATGAGTAGGGACAGGCATTGCATAAGCTTTAGGTTTATGCTTGCACATGTGGCAAAGCAAGAACCTGTTGAATCCATTTGCCAAACAGTCAGCTGTGTTATAGGCAGAGTTTATTAGTCCTTTCTATTAAAGTTAGGCAAGGATGAAGAAGTTCCTTTGACATTTGCAAAACTTTTTTTTCCGAAATTTTGGTATAAAAAGGAACAAAGACAATCCTTTCAGGTTTTGGGAGGGAATAAAATGCCACCCAAAAGACAAGACAATACATGAAAAGTATTTGTCTTCAATTTTTTTTTTTGAATCTTCATGATTCAAGCTAGCTTGCGCTTCTCCAGTTCTACACTTTACATTTCTGTTGATTTCAGTGGTTTAACAATGGCATACAATTGAGTGCTAATTTGGGCTACAGGCTCTGCACAGTGGAACTGCATGATGTAATCTGTAAATCTCACATACTGCAGAATGTAACCACCCTTAAAGCTCATAATCATGTCTCCATGTCCCTGTTGAAGAGTTTACTCTGCAAATTCCCGACAAATGAGCATTGAGCTTGGAAGTTAATAACTAAATCTTTCTTTGGGTGAGAAGAGAGATTCTTCATATTTCTGTGCATCTAAAAAACGGTTTAGTCTGAAGACTTCTGATATGCTGCTGCAATTTTGCAATGCATTTTTCTTTGCTAATAAGAAACAAAGCATAATCTAAGCTAAGAATTATAGCAAGTTTGCTTTATAAATAACTATACTAATATATCTTCTCCCTTTTAGGGTCTTCATGGTGAATTTGGTGTTCCTGGTCCTGCTGGCCCAAGGGTAAGTAGCTTATTTGTAATTTACTGCAGACTATCCTAATGAGGTGTTTCATAGTAATGCTAACTATGTACATTTCCAAGTTTTCCAAAACAAACAGCTGCTCTCAGCTACAGAGCATAATTTATTGCAGACTACTAGGAAGGTGAAAGAATTTCCTCTGCCCCTTCTAGATATAGGGGGTATATAATTATATAATACACTAATTGTAAGTGTTAGTAAAATTCCAGATAAGCAATACAAAGACAGCTTACAGAATGAAATACTGATCAATTTCAGTACTTCAATACTGAGCTGGTGATTTTTTTTGAGTTAATCTTACAGTGAGTCTTACGGTCTTTGAGTCTCACAGTGTTCCCACTGTGGATGACACAAGACTCATCCTATAGTGTTACACGGAGGCTTGATGCATATAAAAATGTTCATCTCTAGTTCCTCTGGCTAGACCTGCTCATCCTGGCTAGTTCAGTCATAAGATACCTTGCTAGCCAGCTCCTACCTCCCATGTAGGTAGTGTCTGACCTTGGATCAAATGGTGTCTGGAATAGTCATTGGAAAGTCATGGAAAGCCTGGAATAGTCATTGGAAGATATTGCCCCATTTGTCTTCACTTCTGCATTGTGGAAAAATCATCTGCAGAGTGCTTTGTGTGAAGGCTTTCCTAAACAAGAGAAAAGCTCCGTTTAGGCAGAGGAATGAGTAGTCAAGTTTCAGAATCTCAGTTTACAAAATGCTCAATTAAATATTTGCTTTCCTAATGCCCCTACAAAGAACCTGAGGTCAATATCTAAATCGGTTGTACTGTTTCCTCATTGACGGGATGGCTGTAAACCTTCCAATCAGTAGACTGAAAGTATTCATGAAATGCTGCTGTTGATTCTTATCATCCCTGTCATTCAGTTTAAGTAGCCCTTCCCCTCCTTACATTTACTTGCCTCATGCCTGTGTTATAGACAATAAGCTTGTCCTCTTTCAACATTCGTTTTGCTAATCTGTCCAAGCCAAGTTCTCTAAGGTGTGCTCTCTGTTCTCCTCATCAGTGTCATAGACACTATCTGTACCTGCTTTAGCTTCACTTGAGCATCTTGAAGCCAGGGAGACTTTATTTCATTCAGTGGTTATCACCTTTCCCCTTCTGTCATTTTCAGCAGCTGAATCTCCCATTTACAGCACAAATTCCTCATTTTTTGGTACCTAAATACATGGCCTTATACTTTGGAATTGTCCCGTTTCTATTATTACTGTTATCCACAAAGTTATCCACTTTTTCCGGTGTAATATGCCAGTCCTTCTTCCTTTTGACAAGAACTCCCACATCTGTGATATCTGTGTGTTTCATAGACATTTTTGTTCTTTTTTTTTTTTTTGCTGCTCTGGGTTTTAATGAAAAAAATGTTCCCTGGGAGAACCACACTAGAATATAGTCTTGTGCATCGTAGGTACTTCTCTGTACAACAAATTGTCTCTCATTTAGCCATTTTCTCATTCTAATGCCCCAATTCTCCAAATTTACTAGAAGTCTCCCCCTTAACAGATTGATGTCTGGCTTGATCACAGTAGGACCTTTAGACTGTTCTTTAGTAAAATGGATATTTCTATCTTTGGTAAATCATTGGGAATTTGAGCCCAGTTTGTGGTAACCTTTACATCTCTAGTTGACCTTTCTTTCAGAATTCATTCTTATATTTGTTATAGAATAGAGGTCACCTAGGGCATTTATTATCAGAAACAGCACAGTAGCAAAAATCTGTGTTCCCGAAGTAGCTGTACTTTAAATTGTCAGCTGTTAGCGTGATGAAAGGCTTGGGCATTTCACTTAGACATCTTTTTTTTTTTTTTTTTTATTGTTGTCAAAAGCTGGAGCTAGTTCTCAGATCACTCTAGTTAATATCTGTCCTATTTTAATGTTCTTAGTGTTTTGTTCAGCTAAAAACACATTTAATGATCACTGCTACTAAGGAATGCTTTTAAGTCTCTGAGCTACAGAGTTATTCGAGGGAAAACTCAAATCTTGATGCCTCCTGCAGGGTGAGCGTGGTCCTCCTGGTGAAAGTGGTGCCGTCGGTCCTGCTGGTCCCATTGGAAGTCGTGGTCCCTCTGGCCCCCCAGGCCCTGATGGTAACAAGGTACCTTTTCCAGCTGCTGCTGCCTCACTCGAGTTCGTGATGTGAGAAATGAAACACCTCCTTGGTGTGGCTGGTTGCTGGTAACACGTGGCTACCTGTGCACCATAGCCACTAGGCTGTGTCCTCAAGTGTTGAGTGTTGTCATAGAATCATAGAATCATTAAGGTTGGAAGGGACCTCTAGAGGTCATCTAGTCCAACCCCCCTGCACACGCAGGGTCACCTAGAGCACGGGGCACAGGACTGCGTCCAAGCGGGTTTGGAAGATCTCCAGAGAAGGAGACTCCACAACCTCTCTGGGCAGCCTGTTCCAGCGCTCTCTTTTGATACTATTTGAATATGGGGCTTAGTTTTCAGTTTTATTAGGGGTGGTCTTTCCATTAGACTTTGGCTTAAAATACAGGACTCAGGAAAACCTCGGAAACCCACAGGATCAGGGAGAGGGTTCACATTTGGCATCTTCACTAGCTCAAAAAGTGCAATATATGCAATAGCTTAAGGCCAAATAATACTACTCAATTTGTTTACAAGTGAGCACTGTGATAAGCAAAGTAAAAATAAGGAAATTTTGCCCCAGTCTTTATGAATGGTTTGTCTTACACGATATCCTGTTGCTGCTAGGGTGAGCCTGGTAATGTTGGTGCTGCTGGTGGTCCTGGTCCTGCTGGCCCTGGTGGAATCCCAGGAGAAAGAGGTGCTGCTGGTATTCCAGGAGGCAAGGGTGAAAAGGTGAGGTAGATGATCTAATCTTCTCTGTTATAGCATGCACATGTTTGGGGCATGTTTAAATTTGGTTAACTGAAAATAATATAGGTTACCCAAATGTAACATCTACTATGAAAGTGTACTTCATAATGAATCACTGGTAGTCAGTAAGTAAATGTTTGTTTGGTCCAACAGATCACAATCTTTTGAGATACTAAGACTGTCCTCTTAAAGCAATCCCATCTGCTAAGCAAAAATCAGTGTCAGTTATTCAGTGCTTCACATGGTTGCTCAACCATGAGCCCACTTGTACCGAAGAGATACTAAAGCCATCTTTCAGTGCAAGCTCTATAGTATCATCATACAAAATAGGGTCTTATGTGACCACTTGTATGACTTTGCTGTTTTTAACTATTTCTTTCCTATTTCAAATATAAGATATAACACAAATTCCCAAGAGAATTTTTACATACAGGTATTTCTTGGACAAAAGAGGAAGGATTTTCACAGGGATTTATACTCACCATTTGGAATACACACTAACTTGTATTCCATTCAAATGTTTTGCCGCCTGTGAGTGTACAAATAGGTTTCCCATGTAAGAGAGAAGTTCACATTTTTCAAACATGCCAAATCCCTTTCTTCACAAATTCTTTTTGCGTGTCCATGCATACTCAATAAAAATGAAATAGTAATCAAAGTCTATTTCCAAACCAAATCACCATGGCAAATATCTCTGTTAATACTTGCATGCTCAGCAAATGCTTCAAGGCTTCTTTCTTATTTTTTCCACTTTCTTTTTATTCCAGGGTGCCCCAGGTCTGAGAGGTGATACTGGTGCAACTGGAAGAGATGGTGCTCGTGTAAGTATCTTTAGGTTATATCTGAGTTTACCTTGCTACTCTTCAGAACTTAGTAACTAAAGGAGATGGATGTTCAGGACTTTATCTGCCTATTTATTTCATTTCTTCTTATAGTTGCCTGCTTTTGATCTAAATTCATGTGGTTTTGTTCTTCCTGTCCGTGAAGGTCTGAATTTGAGGGGCGGGAGATAAGTGATCAGATGTCATGCACACAAGCAGAGAAACAAAATCGGCTTAGAAACTTATATTTCATAGGCAGTTAAGTGTGATGTTACCCTCTGTAACTTAATGGATTTGGCCCAGAAAAAAGCCTCCAAAAGCCCCTTAAAACGTTATCATAAATTGATTTTTGGCCCATTATGGAATCATACTGTGGAAAAAAGTTAGCAATACAGATTTTGTTTTATAGAATCAGGTGTTCTTTCAATTTAAAATAGTAGGAACAAAGTCACAGACCTATTCCAGGCTGAAAGAGGGAGAAAATATTCTTGCTTATGTTTTAGTAGAAGTTGTGACTGGTCTCTGTCTTGACTTACAGGGTCTCCCTGGTGCTATTGGTTCCCCTGGCCCTGCTGGTGGTGCCGGAGAGCGGGTAAGTCTCTTTGAAAAAAAAGTGTCTGTTTGTTTATACAGTTTACCCACTGCAAGAATGCAGGGAATCTTCCGTTCTAATAAAACCATTCCTCTTGCTAGTTCATACAATAATCTAATAAAACAATTCCTCTTGCTAGTTCATACAATTTCTGTGAGCTTTTCACCTCTGTGAGAGAGGGGTTGTAGAAATATTCAAATAAGTCTGTCATAGCCCTCATGCGTTTTCCTGAAACGGGGAGGGGAGATGTGCAGCTACATGGTAGTGGGTTTTATGGGGAGAAGATTTTGATTTGGCCTTTGTCTGGGTTTTCTCCATTTCAGACCACTCTTCACAATCCTCCTAACACTGTGGGAAGAGGTTCTGATACAGTGATAAACAGCAACACTTTAGCTCAGAATGATTCTTTATCCTTAGTATGGGAAATATTAAATAATATAGGGCAAGTCAACACTAAAACATTTCCGGTACCATCCTGTACATGCAGTCTGTGCATCTGCACCACAAGATCACATCTTTTTGATTACAAATCAACCTTTCCACAGTGTCAAAATTATTTTTGCTATCTGTTTTAGGGTGAAGGAGGTCCTGCTGGTCCTGCTGGTCCTGCTGGTGCCCGTGGTATTCCTGTAAGTAGCTCCAAAATTATGCCTGAGTTGAAGATGCTGTCTTCAGAAAAACACCCTGTTCAAGTCGGTCCTAACAACTCTTCTCCTTTCGTATTTAGGGTGAACGTGGTGAGCCTGGTCCCGTAGGTCCTAGTGGATTTGCTGGACCTCCTGTGAGTATCAGCATCTATATTTTCCTCTTCTTCATGCTGCACTGTTCATTTATTTTTTCTACATGCTTTTCCAACTCTTAGTCCCATTTACTTCTCTGCCCTTAGGGTGCAGCTGGTCAACCTGGTGCTAAAGGCGAGCGTGGGCCTAAAGGACCTAAGGGTGAAACTGGACCAACTGGTGCTATTGGCCCCATTGGTTCCTCTGGACCACCGGTAAGTGAGCTGTGTTTATCTGTAAAATATGTGGTTCTTACCTGTGCTCTGCAAGCAGTTTGCAGGATTCATGGCTGAAGGGCATGAATTTTCAAAAAGTAACTAGAAAGAAAAGAAGACTTCAAAGTCGGCTTTGAGGAATGTTACCATTCTGAATTTCACACCTTATATAGACTTTGTCGGTCTATTTACATGGTCTCAGATCACGAGTCTGGAACTGAAATGAAGATTTAAAAATGAGTATTTTTCAACTTGCTTTGAATATCAGCAAGGTCAGGCTATTTTGGAGTATTCAGGGCGTGTTTGTGAGTAAGTTCCAGAACTGAGGACACTAATGTCTTCCTTTTAAACAGAACGTGCTGTCACAGGCTGACTTTCAGATGCAGTCTTCCAGAACCAATAGGTGCAAATTTATCTATGCACCTACTTGCACACTGGCTTTCATGTCATAATGCCTTAGCAAAAATAGGTGCATGCAGCCCCTTATGGGGAAACCAGTTAAGTAATGCAGAAAGGAATGCCCCAGTGTTCCTGCTGCTGTGAGGCATTGCAGAATAACACATCTTAGGGATTATACTGAGTGATTTTAACAGAGCAGTATTAGGTCTTGGCACTATTTCGTTGCAATAGCCATAGAGCGCAGAAGACTTGCTCTTTAAATTACTGAGACTTTCATGTTTTGACTCCTGAATTTGCTTAATATGCTGCACCATATGCAAGGCCAATTCATTTGAATCGTGGATACATTATGCAACTCTTCTCAGCCTGTATCATACTGATTCAAAATGTCCATAGCAATTTACTAGTGCTAGTATCAGAATTGGGTTCCCCTCCGCAATTAAATCAATAACAAAGTTGCCCTTCCCTTTCTCGAAATGGAGGCTGGGCCCTTTCTCTAAATAGTGAACATTGCTTCATGTTCCTTGCTTCATTCATCATGTCTCTTTCTACCTTTTCCACACAGGGTCCTGCTGGTGCTGCTGGTCCTGCTGGTCCTCGTGGTGATGCTGGTCCTCCCGTAAGTCTTCAGGCTTTTGGCATTGACATTGCTGCTTTGCATAAAGTCACTGTTTCCTTTAAACCAGATTTTCATTTTGACTTTCATTTGTAGGGCATGACTGGTTTCCCTGGTGCTGCTGGACGGGTTGGTCCTCCTGGCCCTGCTGTAAGTAACTGATGAAGGAATTTCATTGGGAGACAAGTCAGAAATTCCATTGCTTAGGGACAGCCCTCATCTTGTTACATGGACCCCCATTCTGACCGTACTGGAATCATTTCCTTTATAGGACTGGGGGATAGAAGAAAAAGTCTCTTAACAATTAGACTCCCACAGTGTGAGATTTGGGTTGTTTTTTTAGGCTTCCCGTCAAGCTTCTCTCTGTATCTTGAAGTGTCCAGCCATTTAGAAAAATCTGGATTTCTTTTGACCTTTTCACCATCAATAAGTGGGTAGCCACTGATTTTGAGTAGAATAAGAAGACCGTGAGCCATTTGACAAAGTTCTTTTGTGCTTATGCCTTCAAAAGTATCTGCAGTTTCAGTCCCTCTCTCAAGCAGGGCTACCTCTCATCCCATTCAAGAACATGAGCCCCCGCTTCTTTATTTATCATCCAAAGACTCTTGTTTCCATTTGAGTTATAGTTTAATGACTTGTGTAAGGCAGAATTATTTTTCAAAAGATATGTACATCATTTAGGAAAAAAAGACACTTTTCTGAGATGTCCTACATTTAAATATTGCAAATACTGATATCTTCTAATAAACAAAACAAATCAAAATAATCCTGCTGAACAGGGAAAGTTCTTTTCCTCATTGACTTTATAATTGATGGTAATGGGTCCAGAGCCAAAATGATATTTTTATGCCAAATTTTGCTACTTTTACTTGCACTGATAACAGATATCCATTACTAGTAAAAGCAATAGAAATTGCTGATAGAAATGTCTGAAATGATTGAAAACTGAAATGATAGAAAAAAAAATGGTAGAATCTTTTTTTATTGCGAAATGCCCTTTTTTTGTCATGGGGAAAATAGGAAGCTTACCTCTCTTCCACGAAACAGGGGGTGTATGTTGTAATGACACTGCATTTATATTCAATCCTAGGGTATCACTGGTCCCCCTGGTCCTCCTGGCCCCGCTGGCAAAGACGGTGCTAGAGGCCTCCGTGGTGACGTTGGTCCCGTTGGCCGTACTGGTGAACAAGGTATTGCTGGCCCACCTGGTTTTGCTGGTGAGAAAGGTCCATCTGGAGAGGCTGGTGCTGCTGTAAGTTACTCAGTGTCTCTTCTCATTATAAAAATATGGGTTGTTCATGTAAATGTTACAGCTTCTAGGGCACTTCTGCTCTTTATGAAGGGCTTTGCTCTTTTATCCTCAAATTTATCAAAGCTCTTAAGAACAGGCCTGTGCTCAAGAAATTGTGTAGACACGTTTGGCTGTTTGACGCGTAGACACGTATGAGCTGTTTAGCAAACAGCTCATAAAAAGGGGGCCTGGTCACTTTTTTGCTGAAGCACTACTTTGTACAAGCAATCCAAGTGAAAGCAACAAGGCTGGCAGCAGGAGCAATGGGCACTCCAGGCTGAGGAAGGGAAGGCAGGCTGCTGCGTTGTGATTAAACATCATGGGAGGAAAATGGAGAAGCTTGTGAAGTTTTTCAAAGTCATTTCTGCATCAGAAACTCTAGTCTGGGGGAATCACATGATTAGAGTCATTAAAGACCCAGGGTGGCTTAGAATTATACAAATAAATAAATTATAAGCAAGTGCCTTTAAACTTGCACATCCAGAATTATTGGCTTCTTTGCAGTCAGACACATTTCAGTATTGAGCAAGTAGGCACTTGTTTGCATTAGTATTTGTGTGTTTCTGAGTGGAATTTTACAGAAATTCTCTGATCTGCAGAAGCTGCAGCTAAGAATGAAATCTTCAGTCTCTAGGAGGTATTTGAACATTTGCCCTTTGAATATAAAGCAATATTTCTAATTTCATAGGGTGAGTAAAGCATAGCTGAATTAGTCAGCCCAATTGTAAACTGGTTAGTTTAGGATAATCTGTCAAGTAGATCAGTTATGCCCAGTTTAATAGCATGCATGCTCAAATTTCAGAGAAGTTGAAAAGCTCTTCCTTAACTAAATTGGATCTCCCTTTCATAGTGTCAGCAAAGGACTCTGAGGGTTTTTTTTTAATTGTCAGATATCACTTAGATATCTTCTAAGGCTCTCTCAGCATACACTATAGAATACACTTCTGCACTATAGAATCCCCTCAAACAGGCATGCTCTCTGAATTGAATGCTGTAGTTTTCATGCATCACCCTGTCATTGAAAAGACATAAGATACGTTAAGAGACCTTTGCTATAAATTAAGGAAAAGCTTACACAGTCTTTTTCACAAACAGTATTTTTCGCTGAAAAAAAATATGGACAGGGAATACAACCAACATAGAGATTTTCAGCTTTGATGTTTGAAATTTTGTATGACAATTGTAAATTTCTGCATGTGAGAACTGTAACTCACAGACAGTATGATCCATGAAATGCAGTTGGTTCTGCTACAGAGCAGAACAAATGATAAATGTGGAGGGCCGTAAATGACTTGTCTGTATTAATAAAGAGTCTTGTCATTATGTCATAGGGTCCTCCTGGTACCCCAGGTCCTCAGGGTATTCTTGGTGCTCCTGGTATCCTTGGTCTGCCCGGCTCTCGGGGAGAACGTGGTCTTCCAGGCATTGCTGGAGCAACAGTGAGTATATAACATTGGTTATCTTCTTTAAAGAGACCTGTGTAAAGGAAAAAGCTGAGCTAAGGAACATGAGATCTGGATTCTGCTGTCTCCATCTCTGGTGCAGAAAAAGGTTAGTTATATGAGTGTAAAAGAGCAGTGGAAGAAGTTATTGCTTGTGCAGACAAACAAGACTTGTATCTGAGCCTAGTCTCTGGGCCTGACTTTCTGAGCCCTGGACTTCAACTGTTCTAAAACTTAGCACCATGCAAGCAATATGAACTTTGAATAGCACCAGAGATTTTTGGTTTTAGTATAGTATGGAAGAGGTAGAAAACTTAGTGAAGACTACTGTTTCGTATATTTAGATATGATTCTTCTTGTTCTCTTCTATTTCACTCCCAGAACTGACTGCAAAGAAATGTTTCTCTTGCATATAGGACAAAAGATTTTGTAAGTTGGATTTATGTTGTATTATATGTCACATTTTGTTACCACTGTCCATGTATTAGGGTGAACCTGGTCCCCTGGGTGTTTCTGGTCCTCCTGGTGCTCGTGGTCCCTCTGGCCCCGTGGGTTCTCCTGGTCCAAATGGCGCTCCTGGTGAAGCTGGTCGTGATGTAAGCTATGTTTTATTTCCTCTTCAGGATTGCTTTGCTTTTGTTTTGAACCAAAGATAAATACACAGAAAGGCTGCATGCAACTGCAGGCAGTTTTGCTAGCAAACTTGTACCTCTGGTGCCACTAGAGAAGATTAGAACAGGATGATAACACACACAGATTCCAGATTTGCAGGGTCAAAAGCAGAACAGTGGATCTGATCACCATAAACCAATTCTGCCCTGCTAGGTGACAAATTCTTCAAGGCAGAAATGGTGACTGAAATGTGTCCTAGAGTCACTTCTACTTAATTGACAAGAAAGATGGAGTGTGAGAAAAAAATAATGCATTAGCGGAGCTAGGAAAAAGACTACATACCAGGAGATAAGGTTTTGTCTAGAGAAAAAAAAATCGAGGAGCCAGGTTTCAGCATTTTTTTAATATCATATTAGATGCAATATGCATCTCTTTCAGTGAAGTATAAATATTGCACTCATTTGCACTTGAGGGTAATAACAGTTAATAATAATAAAGACAACGCTGTTTTTTAACTTAAAGCCTCTCAAAACACATATGAAGCACATGAACTCATGTAGCACAGCATGTCTTGGAGTCCTAGCAGGGCACTGCTATGTTGGCATTGCAGGTAAGCTGTGTAGCAGGAACTGTGCCCTGTACATAAGAATGCAGCATGGGATTTGAGCAAGCTGCTCCTCTTAATGTCTTGCCTCTGCTTTTAGCTATTTGGAGGAGAGGGCCCTGCTCCCACTTCTTCCTAATCAATTTTGGCAACCGTGGCTGAGTAATTCAGCCGTGACACCTGTGTGAAGTCCTTGCAGGCTTTTCCCCACTAACATTTTTCCCCTAAGTAGATCCAAGGTTTACCAGAGTGCAAGTTGGATAAAGGTCATTATTGTCTTGAACTTTCCATTTCAAGAACAACTGTATGACAGTAATTTTCTTCTGTATTGATCTTGCAGAACCTAAAATATTTGAAGACTATCTTACCTTTTCTGAAGGCAGTAATATATTCAAGGCATATAAGAATAGCATCTATAGGGAAGCGTCTGTTTTCTTCAAGATTTGTGCTATCACATCTTACTGTCGTCTTACTCTCATTTGGAGCAATTAGGCTGACACACAGCTTTGTCTGAGATGAAGGTGTTGGAATTTAATATTCTAATGTTATTTTGACAGGGCAATCCTGGAAATGACGGTCCTCCAGGTCGGGATGGTGCTCCTGGCTTCAAGGTAACTTGCTCTTTTCTTTACTACATGCTCGTGGGAGAACTATTCCAGTCTGTGTAAGTCAGTAGTAACACACTGTCTCTCCTCTTGCATTTGTTTGATCCTAGGGTGAGCGTGGTGCTCCTGGTAGCCCTGGTCCCAGTGGTGCTCTGGGTGCTCCTGGTCCTCACGGTCAAGTTGGTCCTTCTGGAAAGCCTGGAAACCGTGGTGACCCTGTAAGTTCTTATTTTTGCATGGCCTAAGAAAAAAGCTTTTCTATCATATACATATTATAAGTCAACCCCGTGTACTGTATGGATAATTGTTTTGCCTTCTGCAGGGTGTGTTAGGCATGGGGCACTTCATGTATGTGATACAGCAATGACCTGCATTTCTCTCTTCCTGTTTCAGGGTCCTGTTGGTTCTGTCGGTCCTGCTGGTGCTTTTGGTCCAAGAGGTCTTGCTGTAAGTCTGATTTGTCAATACATTACCCCACTGATCCATTAGGAGAACCCAGCCTTTATTACTAAGGGTGTACAACTGTGCTCAAGATAGGGGCCCAAAAGGTAGTACTTAGGGGGTTTTAAATATTTATAGATCTAGAATCTGAATTAGGATTCTTCTCATGGGATCAATCCTGAAGCTTTTTGGAATTGACACTCTTCCCATGTGTGTTGAAGGAACATATATGCACATATCAGGAGCAACTTTTTGCTTAATGTAGAATACTTGTGCCTGATTTTTTTTTTAATAGTAATATCTATTTGAAGCTTTCTTTTTTATTCTGCTGACACCTATATCCCTTTCCTAGGGCCCTCAAGGTCCACGTGGTGAGAAGGGTGAACCTGGAGATAAGGGACATAGAGGTCTGCCTGGCTTGAAGGGACACAATGGATTGCAGGGCCTTCCTGGTCTTGCTGTAAGTAAATGACTTTCAGGATTTTGAATATAAAGAACAAAACAAATAAATAAGGTCACCCTAGTGTGGAGATACATATGCACTGCACTTCAGGACAATATCACTAACTTTATATGCATCATCTCTTGAAGGCCATCGGATCCTCTTTAGTATCGAGCATTCTCCACAGGAAATGGCAAGTTGATCTTGCTGTTGATAGTCAGCTTTAGAAGTGTGTCAGTACCTTTGCATGCCCTGCAACTCCATGTCATTTGGTCAGCACAGCATTGAAAAAGTTCTACCTTTCTTGCATACTGTTGCTTATTTTAGGCAGAACATTGTAGGGTTTTTATGTTACAGAGAAGCAGAAGTCATTTGCAGATTTTCTTCCCTTTAATTTCTGATATTCCTTTTAGGAATTCTCATTCTTGCTTTAGAGCCTTCACTGAAAATCTGGAGAGACATTATAGAGACTTCTATAGGTTATCCCATTAGGTATCTCTTTACACTCTCTCTGTGTGACCCAGAACAGATTTGTTAAATCCCATTTCCACAAATAAACAAGGCTAATTCCAGATTCCCGTTCTCAAATACACTTGACTGTAGCCACCTCTCAACTCATGCTGAAAGAAATGTGTAGCACTGTGTTTTGTTTTGTTTGATCACTGTATATGTTTTTTTTCCCAACAGGGTCAACATGGTGACCAAGGTCCCCCTGGTAACAATGGTCCTGCTGGCCCAAGAGTATGTGAATTTAAAAGCATATTCAAATAACTCCCTCCCATTTTTATTGCGGAATAAGTATTTATGTAAATCCCTATTTGCAGTGTTCTCTACTATCATTAAACTGTTCAAGTTTCCTTTTAGGGTCCACCTGGTCCTTCTGGTCCTCCTGGCAAAGATGGTCGCAATGGTCTCCCTGGACCTATTGGCCCTGCTGGTGTACGTGGCTCTCACGGTAGCCAAGGCCCTGCTGTGAGTATCACTCTCTTTGATGAAACACAGCTAAGTCAAGGATAGAAGAAAGCTGCTTCAAGAGCTTAGTAATTTAAGGAAAGACATGTCCTTATTTAAAAAAAAAAAACACATACCAAAAAAAAAAAAACCTAAAAAAGTCTGTTTTATAACATTAAACATTATTATATCTACTTTTAATGTATATTTATACTTAAAATATTTAGGTCCTAGGGGATCTAAACCTGAAATTCTTGTTTATTTCTTCCAGCCAGTCAGCATACACAAAATGATAGTCCTGCCTTGTGCATCTTCTACTGTTGTAGTGCAAAGTAGTCACTCCATGGCAGGTCCATATGTGCTGCCCAGGCTCAGAGCTGAGGGTGCTAGGAGTTCAGCGAGACTATGCATCTGGGGATGACGCTAACCGAGATAACCATATTTACAAGAGGATGTTTCTTTTTTGCTTCTGAACAACTTTAGGGTCCCCCTGGTCCTCCTGGTCCCCCTGGTCCTCCTGGTCCCAATGGTGGTGGATACGAAGTTGGCTACGATGCAGAATACTTCCGGGCTGATCAGCCTTCTCTCAGACCCAAGGATTATGAAGTTGATGCCACTCTGAAAACACTGAACAACCAAATTGAGACCCTCCTGACCCCCGAGGGCTCCAAAAAGAACCCCGCTCGCACATGCCGTGACCTCAGACTTAGCCACCCCGAATGGAGCAGCGGTACGTTGGCACCAGATATTTCACCCTTCCAGCTCAAGTACTTTCAGTTTATTGACTTTCTTTGATGTATCCTTGTCCAACCAGTGAAAATGCCAAATTAATGAAGAAGTTCTGTCTGGCTCCACTGAAAGTACATGCATACAAGCACATTCTGAAAAGCTGTTCATATCTATTGTTGTGCTTACTGCAATAATTTTTCAAAATAACGCAGTAATATTTAAGCTTAGCTTTCAAATATTTGTTACACATTAATAATCAAAAATACCTATTTTGCCAAATTAACAACTTAATATTGTACCTTTTTCTGATATTTTTGACCTCTGAGTTCCTATATCAAGCTGCTAAATGTAAAATGAATGCAAATGTGAGACCGAATGAATGACTGGTCATGTTTCTTTCCTCCACGGCAGGTTTCTACTGGATTGATCCTAACCAGGGCTGCTCTGCAGATGCCATTAGAGCATACTGTGACTTTTCCACTGGTGAGACTTGCATCCATGCTAACCCTGCAAATATTCCTGCCAAGAACTGGTATCTCAACAAGAATGCCAAGGACAAGAAGCACATCTGGTTTGGTGAAATCATCAATGGTGGCAGTCAGGTGAGTGATGTACTGGAGGATGATTGGTTTCCTGCAGTGCTGTCTAAAGAATTCCTCACCCACTAACCCTTAACAGATGTACACATAATTAAACTCACTCTTAGAGGAGAAATTTAAAGAGGGGAACTACCTTTTACCTTGAGAGAATACGGTCTCAGTTCTGACTTGGATCACGATTTCCTGAAAAGATTTCTCAGCCTTGTTCTAACAATGGTTATGGTGTCCACAGATATCAATTCAGCATGATTAATGGCTAAGGGGAAGCCTGGACTGGAGTGTGGTCTGTCAGTTTAAAAACAGTCCAGGAACTATCTGAAAGAGTGAACAGAACATCTTTGCTCTTTTTTTAAAATTCGGATTTACTCTTGTTTCCAGAAAGTTACTTGTATTACAGAAACATAACGGACTCCAAGTTTGTGCCACCTTAATGCTCTCTATGAAAAGAATCACCACTTTTCATAGTTTCATTTGATGCTCTTTAGGTCTTCAGTCACATCGACAATTGTGCTCAGATTTCTGTGTTTGCTTTGTTGTTGTTGTTTTGTTTTGTCTGTTTTTTATGTTCCTAGAGCACATACCTCTTATTTCTATTACATATGTTTCCCATCCCCCATCTCCACACCTGACTGGGTTCCTTTCTTTTTCTCAGTTTGAATACAACAATGAAGGAGTGACCTCCAAGGATATGGCCACCCAACTTGCCTTCATGCGTCTGCTGGCCAACCATGCCTCCCAGAACATCACCTACCACTGCAAGAACAGCATTGCCTACATGGATGGGGAAACTGGAAACCTGAAGAAGGCTGTTATACTGCAGGGATCCAACGACGTTGAACTACGAGCTGAGGGCAACAGCAGATTCACCTTCAGTGTTCTTGAGGATGGCTGCTCTGTAAGTAGCACAAAGCGCAGACACCGTGACCTAGTTGCACTTTGATACAGAACTAGATAATCAGTCTCTCCAGCAAAATTTTACCCATAGCCCGTGGAAACAACTATACTAGGTTTTTAATTGAGTACAAATAAACCCTACCTATAGCAGGCAGTGTGGCCAAAAAAAAAAAAAATCCAGAGGGAACAGGCTCAAATTCAATATAGCTAAAGAATGAGGGGAAAGCAGGATAAAAGATGTTGGAAAGGCAGGATCCTTAAATCCTGAACAACTCAGACTCTGAGGCAGGCCTTTCTGAGAATTTAATAGCAGCATGTATAATACAGTAGCTAATGGAGAGCATAAGGCATTATTTCAGAAGATTAAATGTTTTCTTTGTGTGTGTAAGATTTAAATAGTTAGGCATGGGTATTTTAGGCATTGCTAATAGCAGTGAAATTAATATGAGTTTCTTTCAGAAGTTATCCAGTTATCTGAAACAATTCTCAATGCTATGAACAGTGCAATAACAATTGTAATGACTTTTCTCTTGCAGAAAAAGAACAATGCATGGGGCAAAACAGTCATTGAATACAGAACAAATAAGCCATCTCGCTTGCCCATCCTTGACATTGCACCTTTGGACATTGGTGGCGCTGACCAAGAATTCAGTTTGGACATTGGCCCAGTCTGTTTCAAATAAATGAACTAAAACTAACTTAAAGCCCCCTCAAAATTATTCTCTTTGTCATTTCCTTTTGTAATGAAAGCTGACTCCTTCCACTTCTTCTGTTCATCTACTTGCTTAAACTGTGGGCGAAAGAGAAGGAGAAGAGTTGATTGGAGTATTGTGCAATGAAATTTAACGCAGCCCCAAAAGAACTTGGAAGTCTCTCAACATTTAACACCTTGCTTTGGGAAATGTCAACCTTTGTAAAGAAAAAAAACAAAATAAAAAATCATGAAAGTTTGCACCACTTGTGGCCTTTGAATATCTTCAACAGAGGAAGTTTAAAACCACAGCTTCCAAAGGTTTAAACTACCTCATACACTAAGCCAAGTGTGATCCACATCCTTTGCATGTACTTCTTCATATGATCTGAAGTACTCAGTTCCACTTATAATACAGTGGTGCTAATTTCACTATTACAGATTATCTTTCCAATACTTGAACTTTGATGGTGCTAGCAGCAGTTACTATACAACTTCTTTGTATCTTTGAAATCTGTTTCAAAACTTAGAATGTCCTGTCTCATCCCCAGCTTAAGCATGTGGATCACTTCTCCTCATCTTTGTCCTCTTCCTTCAAAGTCAGGTGTTCCTGCTTTAAGTCTCATTTTCATCCTCTACAATGGGTTAAAAAAAAAGAAAAAAAAAGAATTGCCATTCCTCAACAACAAGAAATAAAATGTATTTTGTATATGTGAGATGTTTAAATAAATTGTGGAAAAAAAATAAAATAAAGCATGTCCAGTGTTCCAAAAGAGACTAATGAATGAGTAAAGTTACTTGCTTAGTTACAGTGGTAGATATTCATACCCAGTATTTATATCAACTATCTAGTCTCTAAAAACTGAAATAGGGCAAGTTATAACAGCACTGCAATTTCTCTGGATATGTTCAGGTCTGTACTTTGCTGTTCTGAATTCTTTTAACACCCCACACCTGCAAACAACAGCTTTCAACTTCTTTGACAATTTTATAAGTGATAAAATTGACTGTCATGTTTCTGAACGCAATTTACCCTACCTCTACTTAATGGCAACTCAGTCTTAGCCCATTGTGAAACATCAACTTTGAGCACCCCAAGACTGCGTAAAACTGTTTATGGCCGTGATTAACTAAGGGACTCTTCGTTTCAACATCACCTTTGAAAAGGTCGCAAGAAAGTCACGCTATGACTTATAGAATGAGAATTTCAATAACAGACATAATTTCTCCCTTGTTTCCCATATGCCAATCAGGAATTTTGGCCAAAACAGGGATCATCTCACTTGAAGTTGCAGGGAAATTAGACTGCTGTGGAGGGCTTAAAGGCAGAAGGCACCAGTTCCTCAGTGCTGTGAGAGGTGTGCGGGCTAATGCTCACATTACGGTCAGCAGGATCGTGCCTCTGCTTTGGAAGTTCCCTGCAAAAGGCAATGCAAGGAATGTCTAAATTCAGTTGTCCTGCCAAGAAAACCAGGCTTTGCTAGGCCCTTGCACTTCAGTCCATTCTATATGAGACACAAAACACTCTGCTCTTTCTAGTCTTTGGGAACAACTGTAAAAAGCACCATGAGAACCCAAACTTGCCTAGCTCAGGCCTTTCGAGATGTTTCCAAGTGCTTTCCTGAAAGCTGCAAGATGAACAGCTGTTCCAACAGCGGTGTGGGGAATGGGGAAGGAGTCTGGGAGGCAGTGGCGGGAAAACTAGGGAACACAAGAACAACTGCACGAGGAAATAGGGGAAAGGGAAGCGAGTCTTAACCCACGGAGGGAAGCACGAAGATGATGTCCAGACGGAGACCCCTGGAACCTGAGGAAAGCACTGCCCCGAAGGCTGGAAGGCCTCTCAGCTGCCGGCAGTCCCCATGCAAGGAGGAATAAGCCCTAAAAAGGTTCTAAAGAAAATTTTTAATTCTTGCTCATAGTGAGCTAAAGTAAAAAAGAGCAAATATCAAAATATCACCTTCTATGTAGTTACTTTACGCCCACAGCTGTGAGCTGAATTAATTAAACAGGAATTGGATTAATGAAATATAGCCCATTCCCGCTTAAATGAGTAAAACAGTTTCATATCAATACCTGCCTCTATTCATTGAATATTTTTAAAATGTTAATATTTTGATCATCGTATTTTCATATTTCAGCATATTAGTTGATATTGTAAAAAAAAATGTTTTATGCTTAGATGTTTTAAAATTGTAAGAGTTTCTTTGTTGACACAGATTATCTAGAAACCAGGAAGTTCTACAAGGACTGAAAAGGGAGAAGAATTTCTCTTGGTCCATGTAATTTTCTAGGAAGTGGGCAAAGATTATTACTAGGATTAAGAGCTGGACTGTTGCTGACTACTGTTGAGGGAAGAAGAAAAAAACAGTTAAAGTTGGGGTTTTGAAAGGAAACTACAATGTTCTCTTTCATGTCACCATCTGATTTCTCCTTTACTCTCTGTGATCTATCACACTGCATTCCCTGCTAGGCAGAGAACACTTTCATTTTATCAATTCTTTGCTAACCTCCAAATTAAAACCTTATTCTGTGATTTTGCACCTGAGCCACAAAAGTGGTCTGACTTGGAAATCGAGTCAGGAAATAACACAAATCACTCACCTCACAACCCACATTAGTGTCTAGAAGACAGTTTGGCCTAAAGATTTTGTGCTCAGGAAATCATACTGTAAAATCAAGTGTTTCATTTATGTTATATACAATACTGAAGAAATTGTCTTATTCCTCAAGGAGATAGCTGAAAATAAAATATACGAAATAAAATAAAAACAAACTGCAAGCAGCTCAGGAAGTGTTCATAGTGTCCAATATTGGGTATGTGAGAGGTTGAGTGGATTTCTGATGAAGTGAACTTAACAGACTTAAAAGTTCCTGCCTCCCTGTCAGGATTATCTCTGGTGAATGCAACTGTCTATGAGCAAGTATGCATCAGCAGCAGTGCAACCGGACAGACCTCTGCTAGCGTAAATGAGGCAAAACAGCAGGGTTCAAATAAATAAACAGGCTTTCAGAGCAACAAAGGAACCTGGGAGGAGAACAACTTGCAGGAACCGGAGCTGGGAATGCGCACAGTGCTCAGCTGAGCCATGACTGCTCAAATGAAAACACACAAGGATTCAGACCAGCCTTTTCCCTTTCTCATCCAATGTGGGCTGTGTCACCCACCATGTGTTCAGTAAATGTGTCCTGTTCATCAGCTCGCCACACCTCGCTTTGCCAGGAAATGAGCAGAGGGAATGCAAGGCTCCCATGAGGCAAACTATATCTAAACAGGAAGCCTGAAGCTGAACTGTATCTACACTGGACACACCTGCAAATAACCCCTATTGCGTGTGCAACAGCTGCTAAAAAATCTTCAGAACTGTTTAAACTTCCCCTGTGTGAATGAATTGGGCCTATTGCATAATTGTCTTTTCATCTGGATTTTGCTCGTTGTTGTGAACAACACAACTGGACACTGGCTGCCACTTCTAAAAGCATGTATTTCCATAAGCTTTCTTAGCACAATCCCATTTCCAACAACCTGTGATCTAACCAGAGGAATCCTCTGGTTAGACTGGAATCAGAACAGCAGATGTCAAGGGGGGATGAAATCAGTCTCCCCTTCCCTTGCTCTGCTTGAGCAGAACTTAACTCTCCTGGGCCCAGGGCCAGGCGGTTTCCCATTTTAGCAGGGTGTCCAAAATATGTGCCCTTGCATGAGCATGGCATGAACAGGTGAAAAGTGGAGATGATGATGCAAGTTCAGCTGATGCAGAGAGAAAAAAAAATAAAAAAGAAATTTCAAAACCTACAAAGGGATTGTAGAAAGACAAGTTGTCACTGTTCATTTACACAAGCTCAGCAGCTGTAGTGCATGGACAAAGCCATCTTAACATGATCCCAGGTTTAAGTATACTCTCCTACTACTCATAAAATGACAGTGCTCCTTAACTCAAAGCATCAGAAGAAAGAAATACAACACTTATCCTTTTGAGTGAAAGAGTTTGAAATATATACAGTTCAAATATAATTATTTCAGTGTCGATAGCAGTTTAGAAACACATATAAATTTTATGTCCTCAGAGCTTTCAAGCTACAGAAATTGACTCTTTGGGTGAAATGAAGCAAGTTTTCCCAAACGCAGATTTTTAAGATTGTTGGTGGAACGGAAACTGCAGTTCCACCCCGTTTCCTCAAGCTTAGTGCACCACCTATTGATGCAGAGAGTCGTCGCCGGCCTGTACAGAGTAATTCTGTGGCTTTTCCTTTCACTGTCATGGCTGCTATCCAGATGAACATATCCACATCCTCAGAGCTCCCTGCAGCCGAGATTATCCCAAGGGCAATTTCTGTAAAATATCAGTGCCACAGCTCTTCCCCGAAAAAGCTCTGGCTTATCAAAGAAGCCCCATTCAAGCCAGGAAAGCTGCAGGCTGCAGACACACTCGGGGTTGAAAAGGCTCAAGGCACTAATCTTCTCGTTGCCATCTTCTGTGAATCCAAACAGCACAGGCAAATCCATCTGCTTAATGGGTCCCCACTGTATTAAATGCTTGGCAGTGCGTTTCCTGTAACGCACCTCTCAGTTTTCTGCAACCATCTCTGGGCCAAGATTTTGCAAGGTACTGCAGTTAAACAGCTTTCTGCCACTTTAGCTGTGCAGTATACTAAGAGTAACCTGAAACAGGTAAGAGGAAAACAAATTAAATATATTTCTGTCCATCAGGTTAGTGCTATAAGAAAATACTGAACAAAAAATTACTTTGGATTTGATTTTGCCAAGTTTGAAATGTTTGATATGTGAAGTTCCCACAGCATTTTTTCTTAGCTATTGCCTGTGCCTCTTTACCAGCTATTTACCCGTGTCCCTCTTCCAAACTTACAGTATCCCAGAGTTTTGACTTCTGTTTTGACAACAGCATTTTGGTTGCTTTTTGCCTAACTCTTAGATCTTTCTGCTACACTACCACGAAACAGAAGATGTCTCAAAAAGATTAAGTTATTGTATGTACAAAATAGGCAGATGGCAGTAGAGAGAGAATGTAGAGAGAGAAATCAGTTTTCTCTGTGACAGAAAGGCAGAAAGGCACAAAATCACCCAGGAGAGAGATGCCAAAGGCAGACTTTAGTGTCCATGAAATTCCTCTGTTTTTAGACACAGATATTCACGTACCTCTTATTTCCTATATGACGAATCAGTGTTAAGCCTGAGGTGCAGAGGTACCCAACGTACTTGTGCATTTGTGTTTTCCCTTCAACACCATAAAATTACACTGATCCACCAGAGTTCACAGCAACCCAAGGGATGCTGTATATTTCAGACAAAGCTGAAAGATCACTAAACGATTATTCTGTAACATTCTGCTTAGGTTAAATGATTTTTATACAATTTAATCTTCAAACATAGTAATATTTTAGTCTAATGATCAATTACTAGTTGAGTGTCTTGACTGTCAATTGTTAGTTGAGTGACCCTGAGCTTAACATCGTGAAAAATTGTTCCCGAGTTAAAATTATCTTCCTAATGCAAAAAGGTTTATGCTAGAACAGTTTGTCAGGGAATACAGAAGTTTTTTATTAAGCATTGACTCCAAGTAAATAAAATTCAACTTTCACCTATACAGATAAGAGCCCTCTTTATCAGAGTCCAGCCGTAACTGCACCCTCTTGGCTGTCGTTAATGGAAGAGGCAGACTTCACCATTCACAATCTGCCTACTGCCTCTTCTCCATCCCTCCAACACACACCTAATGTAAATCATTTAACTACAGAAAGCTAAAATGAGAACATAATTAAGCCTCATTGTGGATGTGTTTATCTCTTTTTGATAAAGCTTAATACAGCCTTTATGCACCTGATTTTGAAATCACTTAACAGAAGGTTGTTTTCAGTACAACTACTGAGGAATAATTTTTACAACTGTTATAAAATTAGAGATCCATAAAAAGAATAACTTCCAAGATCTTACAAGCCTGGTGGCATAATAGTTGCAGTGGTCGTCTGAGACAGTATTCAGAAGAAAAGTTTGAACAAGTCCAGAAAAAAAAAAATCCTATTGCCTTCTAATTCCTCTTCATTATTCAAATATTTGCTGGCTACCATGAATGCACAAGCCACATGGAAACCTGATGCTTACAGAAGACTGATTGCCAATTATAAGGTTGTAAACTCAGCAATTAATATTTGATGTCATCTTTTGGCAAGTACACAAAAGCTATTGAAGCAAAAGCTGCACTATTGAAAACACTGCTCTCCCCAAGAATGTGCTGGAGATAGAGTTATTTTTTTCATTGAAAACACTGCTCTCCCCAAGAATGTGCTGGAGATATAATTATTTTTTTCATCAATTACAACATGAGGAAAATAAGCTGACATCATGTGATATTCAACACTTGGCTGGTAAGGTAATGAGTGAGCATTCCAGTTAACCTATATCAACCAGTATTTTCACAGAATGATGTTTGAAATCTACTGATTAGATGTAAGATATTTTTTCTTCCAACTCTGGTATTTATGTTATACTGGTATATATAATTTTACAAAATTCATTCCACTCGTAAAAGGACAAAAAAACTCTGAAGGAAAAATATCACATGGGCACACCCTATTATTCCCCTAACTGAAAGTGTTTAAATAGCAGTGTTTAAATCTCTCTCATTTACCTGCTTTTACATTATCAAAGTACTTGAGATTGCCAGTTGAGTGAAGACAGCAAATTTCACTTTAGAAGCTACACTCAGCTATAATCCTGAAACGGAGAAAATCAAGAGTGTGACTGGACAGACTTTCTTATCAAACTTATCTATATACGCCAGATTCAATCTATGGCATGAAGTTCTTCAATAAACCTTGCACCCACCAAACAAAATCAAGAAGCAATAAGAATTACCTCATCTAATTTTTATCTGTGTAAATGGCATGTAGCCTACTTATCTAAATTCAACAAAAGATAACCACTCCTAATGGTGAGTCATCCACATTTTTCTAATTGGAGCAGAAATTAAGGGTGCCTTTTTCCCCCCTGCCAGTTCTACAGAGAGAGCTTAGATGATTAGCTTAAAATAAAATGGTTCTTTATACATGGTTGGAGTTAGGTGAGATGAATCCCATCTTTCCTGACTGCTTTATTACACAGACAGCGGAAAGACTGTAGCCTGAAGCCACAGTAATATCTTTAGGTTCTGGAAGTACTGGTCACACACATCACCTCTGAAAATCACTAACACGGTTAAGGAAAAGCTACGTCTGTAGAAAATAGAAAAGGAAAGTCATTCCTGTGTGTTCATCCTTTGCTTTCACGCTCATTATCCGAAGCATGAGGTGGTGTCAAATCTCCTTCTGCCTCTCATATTAACCGCTTTTCAGTTTGCTCAACCTCCGCCTCCCATTGCTCCGGGTTCTCCTCCCCTGACAGCTTCTGACCAGCCAAAAGCGCACACTAAAATGTACAGCCTGAACATCAGTAAAGACATTTACCAGGCAATAACATATATCTTTTGCTTTTGTTGAAAGTGTAGTGTATTGAATATTTACGAACAGTGTGTGTCAAAAGAATATTAGAAGTCAACCCTTGTATGCAGGTTAACGCTTCCACAAAGCTCAGACTTCCTTTTTTTTTTTTTTTTTTAACTCCTCATAAGATTTGAAAATAATTGCCTGCGTCTCTAAGCTTCCTGCCATGGCTTCAATGTTTCATTTATTTTCCAATTTTTTTTCATATCTTATCAATTACGAATAACCCAATTCAACGTGTTTCAGGCGTTCGGGATCTACCACACACATCTTTTTCCTTTTGCAACTTCCAAAACAGGGTTGTCTGGATGACAGGCAAATGGAAGGATGGTAAAACGAAAACCAGGCCTCCCCGCCCAGGGCTCCCCGCGACCCCGCGCTGCCTCCGCGCCCGCGGGGGGACGCTGAGTCGCTCTGCGCGGAGGAGCCGCGTGTCGGGGCGGCGCTGCGGCGCCCCGCGGGTCCCCGCCGCCTCCTTCCCTTCCCTCACTCCCTCCGCGGCGCGGGCGGGCAGCGCCGCCCCAGCGCGCCAGGCAGGCAGGCAGGCGGGCGGCAGCGCCAGGGCCGCCCGCAGGCGGCGACGCCCGGGGGAGGGCGGCGCCAGCTCCGCGGCCGCGGCGCGTGGGGCCCCGCTCCGCAGCGCTGCTGGGGACGGGGACAGCGGCGGAGGCCGCGGGCCCGGCTGCCGCTCGCGCTCCCCTCGCCGCCCCCGGGCTCCCAGTGCCGCCCCGCTGCGCCCGCCCGCTCCGTCGCACGCGGTTGTCATGGAGGAGCCAAGATGGCGGCGCTGGCCTACACCCTGGGCAAGCGGGAGATCAACCACTACTTCAGCGTGAGGAGCGCCAAGGCGCTGGCGCTGGCCGCCGTCCTGCTGCTCGCCGCCTGCCACGCCGCCTCGCGCCGCTACCGAGGTGAGGCGGCGGCCGCGGCGCTCCGCGGGGGGCGGCGCCGCGGGGAGCCCCGCGGAGGCGGCGGCGCCGGGGCCCGCGGCGCTGCGGGGAGGCGGCGGCCGGGGCGGCCCGCGGCCTCCGCTGCGCTCCGTGCTGGCGGCCGGGGCTCTCGGGGCCGTGACAGCGTGGCTTTCGTTTGCTGTTACTAATTTTTAAATATTTACTTATTTTATTCTCACGTTTAGGGCAATCCAGGTAATAAGGCCTTGCCTGTGCGTGCAGCAGTTGTTCAGTCTTGCAGTGCAGGTGTAGGCAAAGTTGCTCAGGTAGAGAGTGACTTTCACCCTGGCATATGTTTCCATGCAGGAAGGGTAGTAACCTTTAATCTGGCAATGAGAATCGTTATGATCTTAATTAGTATAAGGCTTGGTTGGATGCACCGCTGTTTGGGCTGCTGTGCCGAGCATAACGAAATCCTGCCTCGGGTATCCCTGTGGTGCAGGAAAGCAAACAGCTGCTTGCTTGTTTTACACGGTTTTAGTAGCTGGAGAGCAGCCCGCAGCTGGTCTGGAAGCCGCGAGCGGAGCCTGTGAGCAGCTCCTGACCCTCACAGCAGTGAGGGGCACAGGGGACGTCGCCGGCACCGCTTCTGGGGGTGTTTGGGATGCTTTCTGTGAATCTCGCACGCTAGCTGTAAATGATAAGGGAAGCAGTGAAAGGAAAGCTCTTTTAATTTGCAATTTACTTTAAAAATGCAATATATTTTAGGGATAAATCAGAAAGTTTATTCCAAGGTAGATCCCAAGAGCTTTGTCATGGGACTGCTGGTGTCACTGTACCCAAACACCTTTCTACTGGGGTTCAAGGCAGATAAGGCTGTAGCAGGAGAGTGGAACGCACTCCCTGCTGTCTTGTTCATTGTGGAAAGGCACAGGGAGCCTTTCTTCGTGGATGCAGTTCCCTAGATTCATCCTGCAGCTGGCCTGTCAATAAAATAAACAGTACTGAGTTGCAAGACATAGAAGTATCTTCTTAATTTTAAAGGGGTTCAAATATGAAGTAGTGAACTTGCTCACTGTGCTAGGAGATTTAAGGCTTAAATTGGGTGGAAAGAGGGTAGCAAATGTGATACCTTCCTTAAGGAGGGATTCTAAGACTCTGCTATGGAAATAGAGATTTCCATGTGAAGCAAATTAGCAGGAAACCACACTATGGATAAATATGGTATATGATGGCAGAGTTATTGTGGGTGTTGAATCATACATCTCAAAACTTGGAGTCCTCTGAACTGGTTGGTACGGTTTGGATCATCAAGAAGCTCTCAACAAGTTCCTTCATACAAAACTTTTTTATAGCTGTTATGGAATGAGAGATGTTTTCTCGCTGATAAATACTTTTTAAATGTTTAGAAATAGAAGTGTGAATGAATACAGAGCTACCAGCTGAGCCTCCTAAGGACAAATATCACTCAAAACACGCACAAATGCCTTAATTGAAGGAGAGTGGAGAAGTGAAGTGACAGCATTTACAGAAGATAAGAAATTACTCAGGCTACGTAAAAGCAGAAGTGTCTGCAAGATTATTCTGCAAGTCTTCAGTGATTTATAAACAGCTGAGATGCAGGAAATAAAATGTTAAAACATTTTTTTTTCTCAGAAAATAATAAACACAACAAAAATTCCATTGTGCCATTGCACAAGCAGAGCTAAGCTGTGTCTTGAATGATGTCAGTGGAGCTGGTCACCCCCCTCTCAGCAAGGGTATCTGGAAAATTAGACCTGCGTTGAGATTAGACGTGTTATTCATTAAGTTAGACCTTTCTGGTGATCCTGACCAGATACTGGTGTCATCTATGGCTTTATAAGAAGTGATGAAGGTCGCAGCTGGTTTTGAATAGAAATTATGTACTAAGTCAAAATACCTGTTATTCTGTCATCTATAATGTACAGAATAAAACTTATATTGTAGAAGCGTGTTGACAGTGGGAGTTTCTGTTTTTTGTTGTCACCATTTTGGAGGGAAGAGTTTGTACATGTGCCTCTGTTGAGCCTTCTAGCTTATTGTACAGTGACTTTCTTTTTTTCTCAATAATTCAGATGGGAAAGGTTGACCAGTGATTCTTCTTTCTGTGAGACAAGTCTGGAAATGCTTAGACTTTCAGAGAGAGTGTGTAGGTTTTGTGTTTCCGGAGAAGCTGAACCGATAAGGTGGCTTAAAAAAAGTGATAAGGTGGTTTTTTTAAAAAAAGAAAAAGGCTAAAAGCAGTACAGGCACATCAAGATTGCTTTCATGTGGTTTCCTGCCTCTGATTAACCTTAAGTGGGAGCAAAGCTATATTTACATTCTATATGTTTGATATGTGTGTGTATTCTTAAGTTTTCATCTGAATAGTAATTGGATAACATTTTGGTAGTTAGCTTAGTTTATCTCCCTTGATTTAGGAACCCATGTTTTGTAGATTGCCTTTTTTTCCTCTCTTGGCATTACTGATGAGTTCATGAGGTATTGATTAAAGTCAAGGGTATGCGTGCATTTTGTGAAGCAGTTGGTTTTGAGCAAGGCTTCAGTTTACACACCTTTGTTTTACCTGATTAACTTCACTTAATTTTGGCCTCAATTCTGCAAGTGCGTGTTTGAGTTTTCACTTCTCAGTAGAATTTGCCTGTATAAAAGCTATTTGTAGTAGAATTTGCCTGTATAAAAGCTATTTGTAGGAAAAAAAAATGTTGGACTGTGACTTGTGATAGCCCAAATTTGTGTTCAGTGATGCAACTGAAGCTAACATATTTAAAGGCCATTTAAAACTTTTGCAAAACTTTAAGTTAGGACCATCTTTAACATGCTTGTGGCTTCAAAGCATTAATTTGATGTATTAATATTTGTATTATATCTAGTGAAGTTAGGTTTTTGTTATGTATTTTTCAGTTATTAATGTATTTCAAAGGCACAGTCTTCGACCTTGTTGGAAATAATTTTTTATTTAAAATTTTATAGTCTCTGAATCACCTCATTTAACACTACATTTTTATTTTGAATAGTTGTAAACAGTTGGTATTCTGCTTCTTTGCAAGAGAGGTGTACCTTTTAGAGAACCTCTTGTGAAACTTAGTGTGTTCAGGCACTGAGTGAAGACATCAAGTTTTCACAACTTCAGTAGAAAAACATAATAGTGAGGAATTATAAACTAAATTAATTGGCATTGTAAAATTCAGAGAAACCATGCTCTTTGTATAACTGTACCTTAGTATATATCAGTTCACCATTTGGTTGGAAATGTAATTTTTGGACAGATATTTTAAAGCATTAAGGAACTTCCAGATCTGGGCTGTGCCTGCATAATTCTGTGGACAAGTAAAATGAAGCTCCAGCTTTGCAAGTAACCTGCTGTTTCCAGAGCTCCACTTACAGAAGTTCTGGCAGCAGCAGCTATCTTGTAGGCAGCAGCAGTTGGAAGAGGAGAAGAATGACCTTGATAAACTGCTTGTGGAAAACCTTTTTTTAGTCCTGCCCAGAAATGGCCATGTACTAATGAGGCAAGCATTGACTGTAAGGACAAGATAATATTGCTGACCTGGAGTGATCTGCACTGCTTGAAAAGTAGGAGGAGGACAAGGCTTCTTGAAGGCCCCAAGTTGTGCCTACTCATGCAGCGTCCGCTTACTTTCATGGGAACTCCTGCACATTTTAGAAGCATGTGGCCTCCTACACCAGGGAATTCACCACATCCTCTAGCTGCTGTTAAGCATTAAATCAGTTTGAAACATTGTGCATGCGCTTTGTGATTAGGAAGGAAGTGTCAGTCTGCTTGGTGGTATCCTAAACAGTTCCTTGGGAGGTTAGGGGTGAATTTGTCTCAGAGGACTCCTGAACTACCCAGGACAGATAAGTGGATTCTCATCAGTGACAAAAAACAGGATCACTGCATGTATGTAGTTAAAATTTAAATGCACATTTCTGTTTTTTGTTTCAAAATTTGCCTAACTAAGAGTTCTTACAACTGAGATGGGGCATGAAGGGTGACAGTTTTACTGAAGCCCAGTTGTCATGATAAGAGTGTGTCGTGTGTTGGGTGGCCATAGAGAACCGGACCAGACTCAACTATGATTCTGAAGAGCTTATCCAGACTTTTTTCCATCCTTTATGTTATTCCAGCTTTTTTTTTTTACTAGTCATGATGCAGTAGTGGTGGTAAGAAAATGAAGTTTGAGCTGGGAAGGGAAAAAAAAGTCTGCTTCTAACAGTTGTATTTTGAAATAAGGGGACTGAGGAGCCTTAGGTCATTTTGAATAATAACACTTGATTATATAACCACGGCTGAATTTGTAGGGTAAATGAGTCAAGAAATAGCATTTGCAGTGCAGTCTTTTCTCCATGCCCTTTCATGACTTTTGTGAAAACAGGAAGGAGGAGGAAAGGGAAGGATAGAGGGTATCTTTAGCTGCCACTTTTTCCTTCTCCCAAGCTAATTTTATGTTCTGCTCCAAGCAGCAACATCCAGGAGCTGCATTATCAGTACTTCTCTGTCTGAGATGTGCTTTTTTTTTGTCTCTTAAATAAGAGACAGTTAAGAGTTTTGGGTGTCAGCTATAATTTAAGCTCTATCTTGTTTTGTGCTTTTTTGTAACATTTTCCCAGTTTCTTTGATAGAACTTTTATCTCCTGGGCTACTGGAGTAGTTTGTGGAGGAGCAGGCAATGAAGTATAGTTCACAAATTAGATTATCAACATCATCAGTGCGTGAATCAGGTAATGTGGGAAAATATATGACCATACAGGTTTTTAAAGATCCTATTGCTTTATTTATTGGAAGAATAGATTTGTTTCCATCATCTTGTCATTTTGAGAGATTCATTTCTGCTGGTTCTTCAAGTTTCTTGATGGTATCATATTTGATTTGTTATAGATACTAATGTAAACAACTGCGCTATGATGGAAAGCAAAGTGTTATAATCTTACTTTAAGGAGAAGAGCTAATATGTCCATGTGTGATAAATCTGAGTAAAATATATATTAAGATTAGGACAGACTACCCATAATAATGAGCTATTATATGTTCCTATTTTAGAAATCTAACATTTTGGCAGCATGTTAGTATGATTTTCCTAAACTTATTTGATGATAATGTAATATTTTCAAGGTTATCTTAGTTTGAAAAATTATATCAATTTATTCAAGATGTTTCTAGAGTTCAAAACATTTTCTTATCCTGTTGTTTTTTCTTTTTATGTCCTGTGATTTCATTTGTTTTTTATGATTGTACAGTAAGTTATATTCCATAAATAAATCACACTTTCTTGAATTTTGAACACAAGGTGTGCATTTAGCCTAGTCAGTGTGCAAAATGCATTTTGACCAACTTTCAGTGACCAGATGTGCTGCACAGAGTGCGAGGTGTTCGCAGCTGTTCTGTGGAACTGCTCCCCTCTGCAGTGAAGGAAGGAGAACGTGGGGAATCCGACCTGGAGCACAACACTGAGCACACTCACTCCAGGTCACTGCTGTGATCTTGGCATTTACAGCTCATGAAACTTTTAGCTGAAATAAAATAAATTTTAGTCTCCCTGTGTATACTGTGCTAAATCCAGAATTAACATTTCTAGCATCTTTAAAAATGTTAGGAAAGAATGAATCTGTGCTTATTATTTTTATGCTTATTCTCTGATAGTCCGTGACTATCTGTGCATTTATGTTCCTTTATTTAAATGAAGCATACAATTTACAGAAAACGTAGAGAGGCCTGAGATTCTCATTTCTTTCTTTTGTCAAAATAGGTCTTTGTCCATGAAGACTTTGTAGCTTTATACAATTTTCTGCTAAGTACTTTCTACATGAACTGTTATCTAATATCATTGTGTTTACAATGGCTTATTTCCGAACTTGAATTATTTTATATTAAAAATTTAAATGAAAGCAGCTAAGTAATTAGCAGTGTAAATATGATTCAGAATATTTGTTTACACTCCAAAGGAGCTCTTTGGTAATTACAGCTGTGGCAAATATAAGCACTTGGGTGTTTTCTTCCCGTTAAGAAGGATGAGAAGTAGAGATCATGCAACCTTTGAATGGTTGTTAGACAAAAGTATTCTCAAATTTAAAAAACCCTACAATTGAGAGGCCTACCCTCTTTAGCAGAGTACCCTTGCAGTTGTTCCCCTGGCCCTCCCACAGGTTTTCTTCTTGAATCTTTTCAAATAGCTTGATTAGCTTGATTCCTTTTTTTGCTTGTTTGTTTTTTTTTTTCTTTTTGCATTGTGTGAATGTAGCAGTGTATCTGCAGAACTACTTCCCTCAAGATTCCAATATTGCTTTACTTAAAAAAAAATCACGTGCTGCTTCTCAAGCTACCTTATCTGTGGCTGTGGTAAGCGCTTACATTTTCTTATGAGAACACTGCACAGAGAGCCTTACCAGTTGCACCCTTTTCTGCATGCTCCTCTCTGTTGGACTGAGGATGCATAGAAGGTTTATTTAAGCACATGGTAAGTGCTGATGGGATTCCGTCTCTCTCTTTTTTTTCTTTTTTTTTTGTTTTTTTCCCCCTAAAACTTGTATTGTAGCACCTATCTTTTGCTTTTAGGGCTATGAACTTGGGTCTCATTAAATGTCAGCAGTGTCTCCTAAATTCCTGTTCCTGCAGGCCTCAGGCCTCACCTGCATGGCTCTCTGCACCTAATTCAATCTACAGTTCTAGCTAAAGCTTCAGATTTTCTCTTGACAGTTGAAATAGTTAGCAAGTGTGTCTGTCCCCTTGTGGGTGGCTTCCAGTAGCCCTGAGGAGTAGGTGGGAAAAGGCCAATTTCTTAGAATTAATACAGATTTCATTGAATTAAAGGGAAACTTGCCACTGAGTTTAATTAAGCTAAGTTTTCACAGAAAGTGTTGAGGGTTTTATGGTGCCACTGTTTCTGCACAGGCCGCTGTAGTAAATTGCTACCTCGTTTACCACAGTTTTCCTGTTCGTCATGGCCTGAAGTGCCAAGTATGATGAAAATGCTGGGGGGCAGTTCTGCTGCCGCCAGCAGCTGTGCCCGGCCTTGAGGTTGTGTCACAGAAGAATCTGGTGGGGAGTCTACT
Source organism: Tinamus guttatus (assembly GCF_059628265.1). NCBI lineage: Eukaryota > Metazoa > Chordata > Aves > Tinamiformes > Tinamidae > Tinamus > Tinamus guttatus. The sequence goes on from NW_028289037.1 coordinate 872,169, forward strand.
GAAAGAGAGCGGCCACTCGTATCGTAACTGTTTTAATTATATCAGTCCCAAGGACCTGAAAAACCACTACCTGCAGGAGGTTAATTGTAATTGGTGTGCAACTTTTAGATGGGAAAAGGTAGCTGCAATCCAGGATTATCAGAGAATTCTTGTGCGAAATTCTTTTTTGTAGTAATCCTGCATTTAATTTCCACTGCTTTAGAGTGGTGGTACCAGTGCTTTAAAAAAAGCAACCATAATAGACTTTCCTACAAACCTAATTTTGAGATTCATATTTATACAAGAAACTGTTTATGCTAATTCTTTGTAGAAGATTATGGTATTGAACTGTTTTTATTTATTTTGTACTAGTATGCTTGTGAATGATAGATAGCACAGTGGATTGATGTCTTTTATCTGGAGTCACAAATGCTATCCCAACATCTTTGCAAATGCAGAAATTGGACCACGAGCATTTTGTGCATTAGAGGAATGTTTTAGAGAGATGTGGTAGAAACAACAGGATTATTTGCAGAAACTTGTGTGACGTGTTGTTACAGTAATTTAAATCTGGTTACTGCTGATGATTGCTTGGATTCTTGTATGTTTCAAATATTTAAAATGCAGCAGAACTCTCTTTCAACTTTTTTTATTTGTATCTGAATTCTAATCATAATGTAATACTTTGAAGGTGATGATACCTGCGAGTATCTTCTGTCCAGCGGGAGATTTCTTGGAGACAAAGTATGGCAGCCCCACAGTTGTATGATGCACAAGTACAAAAACAGGTAAGAGATTTCTTTCTTTTGGATTTTCATTTGCCTGGAAAGAAATCTAACGGTTGTCGAACTGCAGTTGTAGTTAATTGCAGTCCCGTGTTTTTCACTTCATAGCTAATCCTCTGGACTTTTGACAAAATGGGCCATTTATCAGAATCTTTTCATTGTAATTTTTTTCAGTGTCTACAATGCTCACTATAGTTGACTTAATTTGCTAAAATACAAATTAGTGGTAGTGGTACCAATAATCGTTTTGGAGAACCACAAGATAGCGCAAGAGCCTACAAAACTTGGTGTGTCACTTTCATATTACTGTGGGAAAATGCTATGATTTTTTAATAATCCCACGTGGCTAAAACAATAGCAAAACAATAGCAAAACAATAGCAAAACAATAATCTCCTGAAGAATTCTATCAAGCAATTGTTGACGAAACTACCAGTCACCTTTTAAAATTAATAGTATCAAGACAACTTTATTTTTCAAAATTGCACTATGTATTACTATTTTGAAACTCCATGTTGCTAGCACCACCATAATGTGATTAAAACAGGCTTTTCTATTAGCAGGAGAGTTCATTTTCATCTGTATGCAAATTATTCTACATTTTAAAATTAATCTGATATGTTTTAAAATGGATTTGCCATTCCTTAGAGCTGTAAGTAATGTGTTGATTTATCTCTGTTGCTCTACAGATTTTTTTCCCAAGACTTTTCCCTAAAATAGGCATACATTTCTCATAATACATATTTTGCTGTTTTGTTTTTACAGTGAAGCAAAAAATTGCCTCATAGACAAACATATTGCATTTATAGGAGATTCTAGAATTCGACAGCTGTTTTACTCATTTATAAAACTCATAAATCCTCAAGTTAAGGAAGAAGGAAATAAGGTAAGAGGTTTGTTTTTGTTGTTAATTTTGTTTCTTTCCTCCCAGTTTGCCTCATAACTCATCCCCAAACTTCAGAAAAGTAAGAAAATATATTGTTCACAGACTAGTAATCAGGAAGGAACACAGAAAAAGTGTTTTGGAGAGTAACAGTGTTGGGCCAATATAGTTGTTTGGCAATTAATGAGATGATTGGCAGTCAGAGAAGGGAACTAGGAAGCTTGAGTGAAAGCTTGTGGCAGTCTGGGAATGAATTAGTGAAGCTGATTTATCCCGTAGAAGCTTGTGCTTCATATTTGGCTTCTTGATGAGAAAATGATTGTTCCGCTGTGTTTTTTTAACTAGAAGCAATTCATAGCTATAATTTGTCATTTTATATGTCAGTTAAATTGCTGATCTAATCTGTTCATAAAACTCCTTGGGGCATTGAGTGATTTCCAGGTCTAACTTGAAGCTGAAACTAAAAATAGATTCTGGTCTTTTTGTTTTACAGCTGCTGAAAGGCATTTTGAATTTTACAAAGTGAGCAGTGGGATCTACAGCTTGGTGGGTGGAAGTAGTAAGGACATATTTAGCTATACACTTTGAACAGAGTGATAATTTCTTTTTGGTATATCATACTTCTTAAGTTTATGCACCTATGCAAGGAAGAAGACAGATTTCACTTCCAACTTTAGATTTTATCTGTCAATTACTTAGTATTTCTGTGGTTTGGAAGTGCACGCCGGCAGTTTATTTAATAAGCTGTGAAGGCACATTTCACTTGTCAAAAAAAGAGATGTTTGTTTGATTGAATAACTGTTTTTTCTAGCCTGGTGATTAGATAAAAGTTGCTGCCCAGAAGTGGGAGTGAGTGAAGCAACATTGGGGCGGTAGAGCAGTATGTCTAATTTCAAACTGAGAGGTGTGTTTTGGGAAATATTTAAGGAATCAAGATCTCCGTTTGTGTGAGAGAAATATACTTGTCATTTTGGATGAACACTGAAATTAGGAATGCATATAGTCATAATATATTAAAGGGGAGTTCTATCTATAGTTAAGGTTATCTGACTACTTCTATCATAATTTCTTATATCTTTTCATTCTACAAACTGAATGATAAAATCCAGGCTTTATTTCTACCTGAGCTGATTTTTTTTTAATTCTTTATTTAAAATTGTTTCAGCTGTTGTTTACAAAGAATGTAGGCATTAGGTAGGTAGGTAGGTATATGTAGGTAACCGCTAGGGCAAGGTAGTGTATGAAAGGCAAGAAAAAGAAAAAAAGTCAGTTCTTCTCTTTCTGAGCAGAGAACATAGGAAAACATTTAGTGATACCTTTGTAACAGAGTGAACAGAAAGCATTTCAGACTTTCATGGATGTAATTCTATCAAGAAAAATGTCCTCTCTGAGAGTAGCATGTTTTATCAAGAAAGTAACATCAGCACTTTACTGTGGATATACTGACAAGCCTATAAAAGAAAAGTTCTTTTAGCAAAGGTAAACCTTTAGGTGAGGACAAATTAACATGTGAATATATGTGTGTATATATATATACTTGTACATATGTATGTATTTCCTCTTCTGAAAGATTGTTTGTTGGTTTTTCTGTTTGGCTTTTTTTCACAGCATGGAAACATACCTTTTGAAGATAAATCTGCTTCAATTAAAGTGGTAAGTTTTTATCTGGCTTTTAAATTGCAAGTTGTAAGAATATATAATACAAAGTATACAAATTGCTGCCAAAGCTGGGTTTTTCACATTTCCACAAATGTTGTAATTGTCAAAAGAAGTGTGAGAAAGATAAACATGTTTTATAAGTTTTCCACAAAATATATTGTAATATATTTTGATTAGGGTTCTTTGAGGGAGTTTGGCTTTGAGTACTTGTATTCTGTGATAGCTCTTGGCTTGAGCTCTGGAAATATTGAGTATTTTTTTTTTTGCCAAATCTTATAATTTGGCCTTTTCAAGAATAGCTTTCTATGAGAAGTTTACTGTCTTATACTCCTAAGAATATGTATCTGGAGCTAAGTTTCTGGGAGTGGCAAATGCCATAACTGCCACTGAACTCCCTGTGTTATCCCAGCAAATGTTCTTTCCACTGTTACTGCACAAAGAAAGAGCCATGATATTGATGCAATGTGGATATTTTAAAAAGAAAGCAAACAAAATGCAGTGCTCTGCTCTGCCCTGGCAGTTACAGTGCTGTCCTCAATAGCTTTCTGTGCTTCCTGTGCTGGCTGTCAGCAGTGCTGGGACTCTGCTAGTCATACATTTATTTATCCCCTGGAGACAATCCATTCTCTGTTCATGCAAAGCAAATACACAGAGTACTTGCTCAGTTGTCTGAGTGAGTTTTGAGTACTTGTTTGGGCACCCAGTGAAGATTTAGGCTGCTGAATACAAGTTTAGGATGTGATCGCATGGCAGGTTAAGCCTAGTGAGCTTTTATCTCACTCTTTTGCCTCCATCAGCTTGTTGCTGTGTTGCACGGCAGTCCTGTAACTAGCTAGAGTGGGCTGCTTTAGGAGTTGTTCCACCTGGAAAATTTGTCTTGTCGGGTTCATTTTCAGTCTGATCCGATAGGATTCATCATGTGGAGATCTGAAGGTTGAAAAGGAGAGGACATAGTTACAAGGCAGGAGGGAGAGGATGAAGAGTTCCAGATTTATATTGGCTTAGCCTGAGTCATCTCTGCATCTTTTAAACTCTTAAAGCCTGGATAGGGGTCTAACCACCAAGATTTGAGGTGGCAGATTTGGGTGTCTAGGGGATGTGAGGGCAGTTAACAATATTTTCCTGCTCAAAGAACAGAACTGTGCTTTGACTCCAGATTGTTGTCACTCTTACTGGTATAGTAGCTGAATTTTCACATTCAGAAAACCTCCAGTGAGTAATCTGACTGTGGAAAATACTTGACTGACAAAGGAGAAATTCACTGGGGAGCAAACGCCCAGCTGAATTCTGTCCTTTCTGTTCATACTAGTGACCCGTGTGCTCTCTGGTCGATGCAGATGGCTGCTGCATCTCACACAAATTCATTCCCAGGCATGAACTGAGTGTGTGTCTCAAGTGACCTACCAAACTCTGTCAGTCTGTGTAGGTGGAAGATAGAGATATTTCCTTTCTGCTATTAGCATTTTTGCATTCTCCATTTTAAAATTTCCTTACAATTATTTTTACATATGTAATCTTTCCCATTTCACTTTGATTCTGCAGTCATTTTGGTACTTCTGTATCTGAGATTGTAGCTACACGCTGTGTAATCCTCTGGCTTTACCTGGGAGACGTAATGGCACTAGCCAAAGCATAGATTGTTTTTATAGATGAAGATTGTGGATTCATCATGACATCTGAAAAAAAATCAGAGTTAGTAGTAAATGCATTAAATATCCTTGATGCTCTAAGACTTAAGCAGCTAGCAATTAGTGAAGGTCTAGTTAGTGTTAAATGTGAGGATTTCTTATAGTTTGAAAATCATGATCTCAGTCTTGCAATCTCATTATTGTTCTGTAAAATTCTGGGTGAAGAAAAATCTGTTGGTAAAACTGTGGGGAATCAAACAAAAAGCAAATTGAAATAAAGAAATCTCAAAAATAGTTTGAGATTGGCAAAATTAGTTTTAGCCCTGTTAGTATTGGACAACAGGAATCACAGTTGGCAGAAGCTAAGAGTCACCTTGTCAGCGAAATCTTGGCTCCTGAGCTACAAGTTGAAATGTCCCTCATTTCTTTTCTTTCTTTCTTTCCTTTTTTTTTTTTTTCTTCACCCCAAAATGTTAGGTTTAATGCCAATTAAAAAAGAAATCTCACTTTGGGTCATGCAGTTTCCATTCACTGTTGCTTAGTTAGTTCACTTTTCTGAATTTTTGTTTTTAGTCTACTGCTTATGTTAATACTTACAAAGTATATCTGTGTTTCCGTTATAGGATTTCCTGTGGTATCCAGAAGTTAATGGCTCTATGAGACAACGTATCAAATCTTGGACTGAGGTTTGTTTTGAAAATATGTTTTCTTTAGGAAGATAGAGCAACTAACTGAGGAATGTGACCTCTTTCATTGCCAAATACACAACTGTAATTGCTAAGAGTTAAAGCCTGTGTTCAACAGCTGTTGAAGATGTGTTCAAATGACATGTATTCACTGAGTTATGTACCAGAGATCTGAAGCTGTCCGAATAATAAAGGAGAATGTTTACTGACATACCTGATTTGAGATTTCCCTCTCAAGGGGAAAAAAATAATGCCATGATTTGGCACACCACAAAGTTGTGGCCCTGCTTTTGGGGGTGGAGAAATTTTTGTACTCGTGCTGAGTGATCTGATCTGAAGAACACAAGCAAGTCTGGAAGTGCGTAGAGTGCTTTGACCAGCATTACTCTGACACTATATACTGGTTATTTCATACAACTATTTCACTTATGATATAGGTGGTTATGTTGTTCAGCATGCAGTACTGATGAACTATTTATGTTACTGTATGAGTAAAATATTGGCAGAATGGCAGTTAATCTTTGGTGAGGGTTTCTCCTTTCCTGGTTTGTGAATGGTCCAGAAATATCTAGTTATCGTCTGTGGTGACTCTTGTTGTTACCTTATTACCTTTCAGTTTTCCTTTTCTGTGCTCAGTACAAGCATTTGAGGGCGTTTGCAAGTCCTTGCTTGGTGAGGGCAAAACTTGCTATAGAAATGACCTGTGGTTTCTGTTTCCTTGTGCTCTTCTGTTTGTGTGTGTGTTGGATGCAACTTTCACACTTCTGGGGCAGTATCTGCCAGTTGACCTTGCTCTGTTTTACAGTGGCCTTGCAGTCACTTTGATCTTTGCAACAGCTCATACAGATGTTCAGGAATGCTGAGAGATGCCTACAGAAAATGTACTTCAATAGTGTGATTTACAGTTTACTTGATCTTGGGAGAAGGTGTTTAGCTAGCTTTTAAAGAGAACTTTTAAGGGAAACTTTTAAAGTTGCTGCTGCTTTTGAGTGCTTAGTCATACTATGTATCTTTGTGGATTCTGTCATGTGAGAATTTTGGTACTTCTCAAGTTAATTTTCATTATAATCTATCTGTGATCTACTCATTTGTACCTGTTAACTGATGGACAAGTTGAGTCACAGTTAATTAAGATATGAATCTTAATTAACCTACTCAATATACTGAATGGGTATAATTGTGAATGCTTTTGAACTAATTTCTTTTTACCTTATGACTTAGGCTGCCACGGCAAAACCTCATATAATTGTAGCGGGAGCAGCCACGGTAAGCTATACACTTACTAGACATTTTAATGAGGAAGGGAGTTGAATAGGATAACTTGTATGCCATCAAGCAGGTGGCAAGATGAAGTTTTTCTCCCAATTTTATAATTAAAAAAACACTCTGAGTGAGTTTTTTTTCATAAAATGTAAAAATATGAAGTGTATTTCATTGTAGCTGTGTGGTTTACTTGCTTATTCACAATAATATTGGTTAGGATGCTTTGATTAGCTTGAAACACAGGTAATAAAAAGATTTTTTGTGAAAAACAGATTATTCCTAAAAAGCTGTAGAAAAAAAGAGCTTGTATGTTAACTGATATCCATGTCTGTTCATAGTCACAGAATACGACTTTTGAGCATGACCCATGGGAATTCTCTTTTGAGGCTTTCACAATTCTTAGATTTATATATGGGCAAAAAATTACGGGAAAATCTAGACTAAGGCTTTGTCTAACCAGTTCTTTAAAATTCCCAGTGATGACAACAATTCAACAGCCTCTTCCAAGTAGTCTGTTCCCATATTGGGAATCCAGGATCATTAATGATGGCTGCTCTAATTATCTTTCACGTTTCGTTTTCCCTACTTCCCAATGTTTTGAAATGGAATTTTGAAAGGAATTGGCCATTTTAATTTCATATAAGTGGCAAGTGGGGAGAAAAAGGTGGGGATTTTAAATAAAATTTTCAAAGCAGTTTGGCTTAGAGAAAAATTAGACATTCTACCAATCTCTACGTTCCTGGACGTGCTAATATTTTAGTTGAAGGTAAAATGTGTGTGTGTGTGTGTGTCCTCACCTCCACACACTTTCCCTCATGTAGTCAAAATTTCTCTCCAAGTTCAGTTTCTGTACAGATAAACCCCCCAAATTCTCTTCTGCTGTAGGATCCACATAAATATTTTGGCCTTTAAGAAGCTTGGCTAACCTAGGATATCTCCACTCAGCTCCAGTATCTAACATATTTTATGAGCAAGTGTCATTATCTTATTTTGCAGAGAATGTGCCGTTCTGTACAGCTGGTGTTCTGGGACACAGAAACCCAGGCTGCCAAACTACAGGCCTCTGCGGAACACTTCGTTTTATTCATGTATATGTTATATATGTGCATATGTTAGCCCCAGCATGTTGTCCTCTGTGGATATCAGAAGAGAACCAACAACATGCATGAGAGGCTTAGCTTTTCATAGCACACCAGTACATTTACAAACTTACAGATACTACAGCTGGCCAAAGATAATCACCTCTTGTTTTAAGTGACTTGCAGAAAAATTAAGGTCTTCAAAAATCTTACCACTGCTTTGACTTTAGCTAAACAGTATAGATACAATAAGAATACAGGATTTTTGTAATCCTTTCATGTAGGAGACGAAATCAAAATTCTCCAAAGCATTCTTGCCTTTCTTACTGAAGTCCAAGTTTTGTGAGAGTGAAATCTGCTGGGTTTGGCCCCAATTCTTAGTGTGACTGTTACTGCTGTTTCAGCATTGCTCAACTCGGGAAACTTGTGATTAAGGCACCTTGTACCATGTAATCTATGAAAAAAACAAATATACAGTAAGCTAAATAAGATAGATTGTGTGTTTAATTGCCTTGTTTGAATTTAATTATTTATTTAGATGGTTATTTCTAGAATAAAGCTTTTGAATGCTTTAATAATGAACAGTAAAAGAACAAGCTAGCTTTATAAAAATAGTGAAAAATGCCTATTAAAGGAGAAATGAATCAGTTAATATAGGATCCTCAGACATATGGGTTCTGAATCTGTTTTCATTTAATTCTCCAGTGGTCTATCAAGATTCACAATGGCAGCAACGAAGCCCTCACACAGTATAAAATCAATATCACTTCAATTGCACCTCTTTTGGAAAAATTAGCAAAAAGTAGTGATGTTTACTGGGTCTTACAAGGTAATGTAATGAACAGTAGGTAATGGCAATTTGTAATGTCACTGTTTGTTGAATCAATATCTTGCAGGATATCTTGGCTCTTGGCAGTCAAGAGCACAAGTGCATAAAACACCTGAATGTCCGTGTCCGTTCATTTTTCATATGACATAAGTAACAGAGAGGTTCTGCAAGTGCATCCTGTGTGAGTGTCCAAAGGGAATAGATATGTTCTAGAAAATACAGAGAATTGAATTCTCTGAAATGAAACTTTCTTCTGTACCCTGAGCACTGATGAGTTTAGCTTGGGAGTCAGAGGACCTGGTTCAAAATCAGTCTGAGATTTTTATTATGGCACCAGACTTGAAAGTATTCTTTTGCTTTACTTGAATAAAACTAAAAGATATCTCTGACATCAGAAATGAGCTCATAGGTAGATGTGCTCCTGGTTTATCTTCCACAGAATTTAACATTTTGGGTGATTATCACCTCAGTTTGACGGACCGGCAGATTTTGAGCCCTGAAAGGAATATGCCCTTGTGTATCTTCACAGTTACATCTTGAGTGCTTATCAAAGACAGTTTTAGAGGTTTATCTCAGATAGATAGGTAGAGGTTTACCATCAGATTCATCTTTTCACATTCCTTTCAAAACCATCTTCATCTGGAACAAAAGCAGTTAGTTGTCAGATCTAAGTCCCAACATGCTGAAAGACTGAGACTCTGAGTCATATGTGAGCCCTTTATGCTCATGATGAAACAAATAAGGGAAAAGCACATAGGACTAGCCTGGGCATCTAGACTTCTCTTGTCCTAAAGTAGACATGAAGTAGCTGAAGTAAGCCAGCATAAAGCTCTTAAAGAATGTTTTACCTGATTTATGAAACTTTGAAGCTTCTTGACCTATTGCTGAGCACAAGTTTGTATTGTGCTTTAAAAAACCTGAAGCCTGTAAGCAATTAAGTGGTGGTCCCTTCTGGGAAAGAAGGGGGCAAAAAAAAAATTCTGCCGTTAGTTAAGTTGGAATCACCAGGAACAAGTGGAGCATGTTTATGGGCTATGGCTTAAAAATGAAAAACTGCTTTCTTTAGCAGTAACCGAGTTCTTTGAGATTTTTCTTCCTCTGTATGTTTTGCTACCTGTCTTCTCTCCTCTTGACTTGGAATCCCTGCAGTGGAGATTCCATTATTTAGAGAAGGCAGGAGGAGCTCCAGGGCTTGGGGAAGCTGCACTAGCATTCGTATGTGGCCAGAACTTCCTAATCTCTACAACTGCTTGCGCAACTAGCAGAATGCCAGTAAAAACATTTCATCTTAAAACCTCTAGTTACTGTAACAGTCACTCCTTCCTCACTCTGCTTTCTCTCTCTAGCATCAAATGATTGTAGCTACCAAAATGAATTTAGACTGTGCAGCTTGTGCAAACATGTTTATTAAGTTGAAGATTAATGTGCCTTTTTTTGTGCTTTCATATTCAGATCCTGTTTATGAAGATATGCTGAGTGAAAGTCGTAAAATGATCACTAATGAGAAAATAGATGCTTATAATGAAGCAGCTGTTCGTATTCTGAACAGCAGCTCCCGAAATTCCAAAGCTAAGGTTAAAGTGTTCAGCGTGTCAAAGTTGATAGCTCGAGAAACTATCATGAAATCTTCAGATGGCCTCCACCTCCCTGAATCAAGCAGAGAAACAGTGAGTATTTTTACTTCTGGTTAACATTAAAAAGCACCAATCATGAAAAAAGATTTTAGTGAAGATTCTGAAATGGCTGACAGCATAAATTTAAGAAAGATCAGTACATTCTTCAGGACAATTTGTTCAAAAGAGCCCAGTAGGTGGAAGGGCAGTTCCGTATGTTAATACATAGCTATTTTTAAAATACATTTTAATTCTGTGTGTTAAATAACACACAGTCTGTAGATCTTTTGGATCTTGAGTAGTCCAAGGTGCCAGTTTGCTGTCCTGTTTTGCGTAAGTGAGTTAGGCCAATGAGGATTGGTAAAGCAAAATTTGGGAATAAGTCTTCATTTTTCATCATGTTTATGTGCACTTCCATTTAGGGAGCAGTATGAAAAGAATGATAAAACACACGACAGATCCCTTTTTGGGTGCCTGACGTGCTACTGGCATTGTTCCTCATTTTGTCTTTAACATCTGCACATGTTCAGCCTGTCTGAACTTTGTCAGAACCTGCCCCTTTTGTGGCTGAACACTGTGACACTTTCAGTCCCACGTCAGAAGTTTCAGTTAAATGCTGGATGGAGTAAGCATCATCTCAGCATGGGTTTGGGTCCCATTCTCATCTTTATGGGTTTTCATTATTATACATCTTTAGGCCTCTGAGATTGCCAGCTATTTGTAGTCCCTTTGCCTTTTTTAGTCCTTTTAGCTTGTTTTACAGCCAGTCCTTCTCTTAAAAGGATTTGTTCTTTTTGCTCATCCTGAGAATCAGAGTTCGTTGTTTGAGAGAGACATGCTGATTCTGCTACTGAAAGCATCTAGGTACGTGGGAGCACTATGGAGTTTTTAACTCTGTAGTAAAACAGGAGAAATGCATATGGCTTTTGTTAGTGTGTAATGTAGTTTAAGAAAACTAACTGTGCTGAAAATATTATTTTATTGCAGCATAATTGACCACATTGTCTATTTCTGTGACAGAACGCAATGATTCTCATGAATGTCTACTGCAATAAGATCTTGAAGCCCATCGATGGCTCCTGCTGCCAGCCTCGGCCGCCTCTCACGCTCATTCAGAAGTTAGCTTTCTGTTTCTTTACTTTGTCCTTCATTGGGTATTTAATTATCAATTTAATTCATCGAAATAATTACCGGAAGAACAAACCATGCACTGACTTGGAAAATGGAGAAGAAAAGAAACCTGCCGTCAGTACTCCTGCTGTTTCCACTCTGGAGATGCTGTTACACTCCTTCTGCAAACTTGGTCTAATCATGACCTATTTTTATCTGTGCGACAGAGCAAATCTTTTCATGAAGGAAAATAAGTTTTATACACATTCATCTTTCTTCATACCGATCATCTATATCTTGGTTTTGGGGGTATTTTATACCGAAAATACCAAAGAGGTAATGATCATCCTGACGTCCCACTTGTAATGTGGTCCCATTTTGACTGTAAATTTCTAACTGCTAAGTATTGAAAGTTTAAATTCTCAAATGGGTGTAATTTATCTGAAAAAAAATGGTCTTGCATAACTTATCTGCAAAAAATGGTTTCACAAGCACTGTAATATTTGCATGCAGTTAGAGGTAAAGCTTTTCCAAAGTGTATGGGCATGAGTGTTTTTCATCTTTGTCACTCAGTCAGATTTTAAGTGAGCACAGCTCAGCTAAGGGAGTGAATGGATTACGTGAATATATAATACACTAGTGCCCATAACACAGAGGCCTTTACAGTTTAGACCTGCCCATAAAGTGGTTCATTGTTTTGAACTTTTTATTCTCATTTTGTAGATGCGTCTTGTACTTGTTGGAATTACAACACTCTTGTTTTGTTTTGCATTAGACTAAAGTGTTAAATAGAGAACAGACTGATGAATGGAAAGGCTGGATGCAGCTTGTTATTTTGATTTATCATATCTCTGGAGCAAGCACGGTAATTGATTTAAATTTCATATTTTTAGATGGGGATGGAATTTGAGTGTGTTAATTTGAAAGAAGGTGAAGCTTTATTCATCTTCAAGAGATAAAGCTTGAAATGTGCAAATATTTATCAGACCTGATTAGAATTAGAATAATGTTATTGTTCCATTACGTTTTTTTAAATGGTGTTTACAGCGTTAGGTTTTTCTCTCTCCCTTTCAATGTAGATGTCATTGATAATATTTTAAATGTGCCTTGCCACTTAAAAGATAAACTTCTGTTTGCTTCTTGTAGAAAAAATGTATTAATTTATTTTTAATTCCTAGCAACACTTTCTTTTTATAGTTAAAACGTGAAAGTTCTGAAGGATGAGCTTTCACAGGTCCTTTTTTGAACTTTCTTAAACGAATACAGAATATGGAAATGTAGAATAACAGAACAGAAGAAATACATTCATATGTTAATATTTAAGAGACAATGTCAACAAAAGAGCTTAGTGAAAAAGCAGGAAGCACAGCATAATGTTTCTTTTCTTAGTGTAATCTGATTTTAGCACAACACAGAAAAAATGTAAAATAGGAAAACCCAAAGCATTTACGTGTCCGTTTGTAAAAGGTACCTGATTTTTCCCAACAGTTTTTGCCAGTGTACATGCACATTCGAGTTCTTGTTGCTGCATATCTGTTCCAAACAGGTTATGGGCACTTCTCGTATTTTTGGATAAAGGGGGACTTTGGTGTGTACAGAGTGTGTCAGGTAAGAATACTTACTGTTTTTGTTAAGAAATGTGTTCAGATTTCCAGCTCCCTGAATGGTGTGGTACTAGATGATTTCATCAAGGCTTGCCATTCCAGAATATAGTCGTCGTTTCAGTGTAATCTACCCTACATATGTAGGCCTTAAAAATCCATAGTAGTTATTTTTCAATATATAGCAATGGAGATTAATGATCTAGGGAGTCAGGGGTGGTGGAAAAAAGAGACAGTCACATGGCCAGATTTATTTGGGTAAATCTTAAGTTTCTTCTATAGACTGTAATGAATAAGAGGCTTATTCAGAAAGTGATGCTCTGAATAACCCTCAAGAATAGTGTTCCCCCAGTGACTATTGAGAGTACCAGGAGGGCCAGGGCGGTCGTGGTAGGTGTCTAAACCTGGATGGCTCTTACTTGCTCTCCTCCATTTTGGGGAAATACTGTGGTTTTCCCAGATTAGCCATTGAGGTAATTACATTGTCTTTCCCTTATCTGTTTTCACCATATCAGTCTTACTCATGTTCATTTATTTCTGTGTTTTTTTTTTTTTTTTGAATTACTAATATGTTTATATCAGAGTTTTCTTTTTACACGTATATGAATCTTTTGGTGAATCCAAGACACTAATGAATACAGAATTTCTTTTCTGATCTCTGTGAATAAAATTATTCAGCAAAGCCCAGCAAATTGTCTTTGTTGCTCCCAGCACTGCAAGGCAGGATCAAACACTGGCTTGTGCCTGGTTTATGTTGAAGTCATTTCCACTTGCTGACTTTCTGAAAGCAAGTATTTTGGGATCTTCCTCACCACTGGATCTGTTAGAGAAACTCTCTGCACGTTGCTACTTTATTAAGTATCCATCTGTTTCATATGGAATTAGATACTTAATACATGAACAAGAGGAATCACTGGGTTAATTTGCTACCTTTTTCAAAACAGAAAAATATACTGAAATATTGGACAGAGCCTACTTTTGTCAATGAAGAATATCTTGAAGGGGAATGTACAGTCTTCTTCTCCTTTCTTCCAGGTTTTATTTCGTCTCAATTTCTTGGTTGTGGTACTGTGTATAGTGATGGACCGGCCTTACCAATTCTACTACTTTGTGCCATTAGTCACTGTCTGGTTTGTGATCATTTATGTCACCTTAGCTATATGGCCTCAGATCGTCCAGAAGAAAGCAAATGGTGAGACAGCTCGTTCTGCTCTAGAGCATTTACATATAGCTACAGATAATTAACCCTCTGAACCTTTTTGCTAGTAGATCTCAATCTCTTTGTCACATAATACAAATATGTTAAACAGTTATTCACAGAAATACAGTTTGTTATATATTAATAATATGTCAGTTGAAAGATGTAGCAGCTGCTAACTGGACTCAAACTCTGGTTAAACTGTCGGGTTAGAATATGTTTTTAGTGGGGTTTTGACCGTTAGAGGTGTATTTTTTTCAGGATTTGTAGTAAGTTAAAAGCATAGTTACAGTTTTTATGCTATAAATTACATACTAGTTGAGATTGTTACTGTAGCGTGTGGAGAGGCAGACATGATCAGGCCTTTGGGCTTCTCCCTTTCGGCCTTGCCAACGCACCTACTGCTTAGTTAACTGGCTGCCTCGTGTCCTCCCAGATGAGCACTGGCGTTTGCAAGGTCAGCCTCTTGGCCTCGGAGAGGCGGTTCTCATGAGGTAAATATCCTAAATAAAAACAGAGGCGAAGCCCCGCTTCATTTCACGCATTGCAGTTCATTGAAGGGCTGTCATCGTGTGGTAACCACTTGGTTATTTAAATCACCTCAGTTAGAACTGGTAGCCTTGTAAGTCTCTTTCCTTCTTCACTATTGGTGTAGTAATATGCAAATTTTATGTAATCTACAGAAATGACAGTGAAACCCAATCCATGCTAGGAACAAATGCTGTAGAAGTAACAGGATATCCAGAAGGCCAGTAGCTCTGATGTTCTTTTCTATAAAGGCACTTCTGTTCCATATACAGAGAAATGGCTGCTGTGCAGCTCAGAGCCACAGTTTGCTGTGAAATGAGAAAATTCATCAGTGGCAACTTTGTATTGCTGTTTAGAGCTGCCAGCTTTTGTGGCAGGAGAGGGCGATGATTTCTCTGCCCAAGTCTTGGGTAGAGCTGAACGTCCCTGGGCAGCTTTGGGGAGAGGTTCCTCTGACTGGGCTGCCTTCCCTTGGCCTTCATGAGTTGCAGTTGAACATTGGGGACAGCTGGTTCCCCAGGGTTTAATAATTGTGCTCAAGTTACTGCACTGTTTATGGTAATTGCTTAAAGTCAAATTTAAAGTGTAATATGTAGATAGTGGAAAAATATTGTGGGTGAAATTCGAGTGCTTATTTCTGAATGTATGTATTACTAGGCATGTCTTCACTACATGCTTAGCACTAGTATTTAAAGGAGTTGTGGATTTTGCTGTTGAAAAATTGACTGAATACTGATTAATCTGTGTCTTCCTCAGGGAACTGCTTCTGGCACTTTGGTTTGCTGCTGAAACTGATTTCCCTGCTCGCGTGTATATTTTTTCTATCCTATTCTCAGGTTTGTGAATTTTGAATATTTGTATGCTTAAAGATTAATAATCATACCTACATTTATTTTTTAGTGCTGCTCATAACTTAACTATTTGCTATTGTGTCATAAATACACAAGAAAAAACTGGAACCTTTCCATTTCACCTTTTCCCACTTGCATCATTGCGAGTCATGGAATTAACCTCAGTTCTGTATGGTGTTCATTTCTTTCTGCTAATTGGCATTATGATTTCAGTGTAATACTACTGACAATAAAAATTAAGGCCTGGACTTAGAGGGGTTTTTGCATGTGCTTAACATTAGTGGGGTTTGAATCTGGTAGCAGCTGCAGGTACTGACATCTGTGTCTCTTGAGACCTGCCATTACAGACATTGATACATCAGCAAAACACTGGTTCTCATTCAAAATCATGACTTAAAGGATGTTTACTGTAATATACCTGAGAGAGGAACAAGAGCAGAGCTGGAAGGGTAGAAAACTGTAGTTTTCTGAAGAATGTGTTTGGTGTCCTAGTGTGTGCATCGTAGGCCTGCAGTGCGAAAGGGAGGGTGGGAATGCAGGTACCTTTGTCAGCGGGAAGCAAAAATGAGGACATTTTGTCATCTGAGAAAAAGTAGTTTTTGAGCAGGTTATTTTTGGGTGTTGGGTGGTTTGAGTGGGTTTTGGATTCGTTTTTGTAGAAAAGCCAGTTACTTCAGTAATGTTACATAGCTTCAATGTCAGATCAGATGGCCTGGGATAACACTAAAAGAAAACAACTTAATTCATTTAAATTTAGTAAATACAGCTGAAATTAGTGAAATCACTTTTTTTTCTTTTTTTCCCTATCAGGGTGCATTTGAGAAGATATTTTCCTTTTGGCCACTGTCCAAGTGTTTCGAACTGAACGGGAATGTCTATGAGTGGTGGTTTAGGTGGAAGCTAGATCGCTATGTATGTAAAGCTTATGCATGTTATAATGGTCTTTTAACCATATTTTTTGATGGGCTTGAGTTTGGTTTTGCTTTATCTTCAGAGAAAATAGGAATTAGATGTTCCAGTGGCTAGTTTATTGTAAGCTTGAGCTGCGTCCACCTGACATTTGCAAATGTCTGTCAAAACCTTTAAAGGATTGGTGATGACTTATTTGCTTTAAAAAAAATAGTCATAAAGTGTTTTTTGTCTCATGTCTAACAGAAATTTTGCTGCAAAAAATCTTGAAATGACTTGAAATGCAAATTAATGACTTGGCTTTCTTAATTTTTTTTTGAAAATCAAACCAAGAATATATTTCCTTTCAGATAACTTCAGAAACACTTTTGTTAGAATCCAGGGTCTTCATGCCAAGAATGTCTTAGACTATTTTTACTTTTTTACAGATTTAGATTTTTTTTTCAGTAGGAAAGAGTTTTCTTCCCCCCTGCTGGCACATGGAACACTGGGGGCAGAACGGGCTGACACTTCTGGGTTTGTGTTTTTGGGCAGCTGGGAGGCTGAAGCCCCCACGTGCTGCTCTTAGCCCTGTCCTTGTGGGGTGACTTCTCTGCGCGGCCCCGAGGGCGCCGGGCAGGAACGTGTGAGCGGGGGCTGCCCGCTCGGGAGCAGCACCGGTCCTGGGGGTGAAGGCCGGAGGGGAAGTCCCGGAACAAGCGCAGCAAGCGGCTGGAGCAGCGTCGTGTTGCCAGCTAATGAGAACTTGGCATAACATCATAAATCACTGCTCAATAATTCTGTCTGTGCGCAGGGAAGGCACTTGTGGGCCTGCTTGAATGTTTTCACCTGCCAAATTGGGAGCAGGCCAAGGAGACTCATGTTTTTTTCCCAGAGAAAGCCCTTTTCAGTGCTGGCAGAGGTTGTGAAGAAGATAGAGGGTCCTCGAAAGCTTCTTGACGGTTCATTGTCATGTGTTTAATGCTCTGTGAGGCATTTCTTAGAGTGTGCTAGTCTTCATTTTGAAACTTGGTTGAATATGCAGCTTGTGACAGCTTAGTGTAGGAAGCCTGATTTTGTTTAGTAGAGGAAATCTGGGCCAGGAACCTCTGACAGGCTTTGGTATTATAAATGCCTTCAGTTGTAGCATCCTGGTTAAGAAACTTCAAGTTTCTGCCTGAAGCACACGTAGAAGCTATGAAATAGTCACTACATCCTTTTTATCTTCTACAGGTGGTCTTTCATGGGATGCTGTTTGCTTTTATTTATCTGGCATTGCAGAAACGACAGGTTCTTTCAGAAGGGAAGGGGGATCCTCTTTTCTCCACCAGAGTTTCAAATGTTTTACTATTTATTTCAGTTGCATGCTTTTTGGTAAGTACCTAGTATACCTGATACCGTAGTTTAATCAGGTTGGCAAATCTCAAGTTAGAGTCAGGTTATTTGCAGTTCTGGCTTAGCATGTATGGTGATTTGAAAAACCAGCTCTCGTTTGAGGAATTTCAGCTGGGTTTTGTGCACAGCCCTACCTGCCTCTTCTCTAAAATACTTTTTCCTTTCAGTCAAGTGCAGATGAAAATGCCGTTACTTTTTCAGATCATTGCAAAGATTACAAAAAAAGCCAGGTCCTAGGAGCGATGTGGTAGATAATGCAGCTCTTTGCTGTTGATCGCCTAACTGGGTCGAATGCATTGTGAACAGTATTTCTGTAGCTTAGGGTATCTTGTATCTTTGTATCTTTTATCTTTGTATCTTCATCAGTTGCAAGAAGAATTTGAGAGAAATGCAAAACTAAGCACAATGTTGTTCTTTCTAGTCTTGTAGCATAGTTCAGTGACTGCTGAAGCATTTCTGAAGAGCTTGTGTGTTGTTTCATTTTGAAACCTTACCTATAATGGTTACATAGATTTTTGTATCTTTTAGACCTACTCTGTTTGGGCTAGTAGCTGTAAGAATAAAACAGACTGCAATGAGCTGCATCCCTCTGTTTCTGTTGTGCAGGTAAATATATTGCTTCTCCTTACAATTACAGCATCAGGACTGTTCTTGTTTTTAAATGTTTTTTAAAAATAGTATTTTTGCTTTAACATAGAATTTCAAGCAATTGGCTACATTTTCATGTGAGGGAGTGAAGGGGTTTATGGCCCTGCTGCCTTGAGCACTCGGATCACGCGCCGCGACAGAGCTTCCGTCTGACGCCGGTGCCCGTGCGCGCGGTGGCCGCCGCGGTGCCGCAGCCCTCCTGCGGCGCAGGCAGGGTGTCCAGGGAGGCCTCTCCTGGCAGCTGCCCCTTCCTGCGCAGCCCGAGCGCGGCTGCGGCCTCCAGAGCTGCTGCAGGGTGGCACCAAATTGCAAACAAGCCCCAGGGCTCCCTCTTTCCTCCGGGGTAAATGTGCCAAGAGAGAGGGAGACTCCAGGCACCCTCTAGCACTGCCCAAGTCCAAGCACAGGTTCAGATTAATTGCTCAGCAGTGAAAAGAGGCGAGAGCTGCAGGGGAATGTGAGCATTTGGGAGGCATTAACGCCGTGAGGGAGCTGCGGGACTCTTTTGCTGCTGAGGCTTGAGGGGCCTCCCTTCTCAAAGGAGAAGAGGGCAGCGACAGGGGACTGTGTTTAGCTGCATGGAAGTTACGTTTCTGTCCTTTATCGTGTATCCTTCCCCCACTGTTCCCCACTGCTTCCACTCTGATCAAGTTTCATTTTTTTCACCCTTTTTCCTGCTCTGCTGCAGGGTGGCTTCCTCAATGGGCTACCTATTTTCTTAATGTTGTGAATCTTGCTACCCCAGGAGGGGCCATACAGCTGTGACTGTGCCTAGAGAGTGTGCACAGGACGTGCAGCAGCCCCAGGCCTGCGCGAGTCCAAATCCTCCTCTCTCAAACACAAATTACTTGGGTTTGGTTCTCTTGCACTTTTTTTTTTTTTAGATTAAAACAAAAAGTTAACAAAATGCTTTTACCACGCACTTTTTGGACCATGACAATGCATAAGCTTTTTAGTGTGTGGTCTGAAGGCTACTCGTCACCCACAGTTCTCTTTTTTTTAGATTTTGGCTTTCGTCCTCATCAGGAACATTCCTGGGTACGTCCGCTCTGTCTACAGCTCCTTCTTTGCCTGGTTTGGCAAAATTTCTTTAGAGGTAAGAGTGAAGTGCAGTGAAATTCACCTTGAGAATGTCTGCTGCTTTTATCATTTAATTGTAATATATTCCATAAACAGTATTATACATAACTGTATTATGCCTAATAGTGTTTATTTAGCACTGTAGCTTCTGTCCACACTTCAAAATAGTAGCTGAAATAGCAGTCTCACAGTAGTGAGACTCCTGCTGGTTAGGGGGTGAATTTGGGGTCTTGCGGGTGGGGATTTAATGCTGGAGCAGGCAATAAAGTGGGTAGAATTTAAGCCAGTTCAAGGATCATCAGGAATTATGCTAGCTAGCGGAGGAAGACTTAGAATTTATTTGTCTTTAGAAAGCTTTGCTTCATTAATAAATAAATACGGTTTTATGAGGAAAACCCTTCTTAAAGATATTACCTGGATACTTTTTTGTTCCCCTGAACAAAACATTTGGAACGTGTACATTTAGAATCGGTGGGAGTTCTCAGCTCTCCATTTTGACCGCTGTTTAGTCATGAAATGTTTAATTGTACTGTATGGCAAAAATATTTTAAAAAGGAAAATAACTTCCTGGAAAAAAAACACTGTGATGGAGTTTGTATGTAGATAATTTACAATTTCTCAGTTTACCTTAAAGGATGGTATTTTGGCAGTCCAGGTTCCTGCTGGACTTTATCAGAGGTGCTGCTCGGCTGCCCGCGGCAGAGACAAGGGCCACAGAGTTGAGCCAAGTACCCTAGTTGGTTGTTAGGGTCCCTGCTGGTGCGGGGTCAGAACTGTGCATGGGGAGCTTATATAAATGCCTCACAGCCCACTCTGTTCTCCTTCTAGCTCTTCATCTGCCAGTACCACATCTGGCTGGCAGCAGACACCAAGGGGATCCTGGTGCTTATCCCGGGATATCCGATGCTCAACGTTATGGTCAGCACTTTCATATTCGTGTGTGTGGCACATGAGATTTCCCAGATCACTAACGATCTGGCACAGATCGTTGTTCCGAAAGATAACCCCACTCTCCTGAAAAGGTTGCTCTGCATGGCTGGGTTTTTTTCTGGACTGCTGCTCTTCTCAGCCATTCAAGATCAGTCGAGGCATTAACTTAACAACGTTCTGGCAAACTTTCTTCAGGTTTACTTTGTGTCTGCCTGAAAAGTAAAAAAAAAATCAACTGGAGGTACAAGAAGACATTTAAACAAAGTGTATGGAAAATGTATATAGGGGAAATGTACATATTTTCTGCGGAAATAGCCTGCTTCTCTCCAAGATTGTGAGAAACAGGGATGCACTGTACAGAAATGCATGTGAAATTGAGTCTTTTCTACTGGATATCAAGTTCTGTTTACATATCCGCTTAAACGTAACATGAAGAAGTGAAGCTAGATGGTTGAGCAATCCCGCATGGATATCATGGAATTAACTTTTCCTTCGGCCAGCGGCCGGGACGGTGGCCGTTTCCTGGCGCCCTGCGTGCACGCAGCCGGGAAGCGGCTCCGCAAAGGGGCTCCCTGGGGATGGCTCCCTTGGGCCGACGTGGAGCAGGGACTCACTTCTCTGGCAAGCCAGGGTATTTTTCTAAACAAAAGGTAATTTCTTGTCTGGAATGAGTATTTTCAATGGAGCCAGTATATGTTATATGAAACTCTTTATACATTGAAACAAAAAGTCATCCCCATTTTAGTGATTTAAGATTATACCCAAGTTTACATAATGTTTTGGGATTTTTTTTTATTATTATTTTAAGATCTTTTCAGCAGGTATGGTGAATTCTGAGATTAAATTATTTTTGGAACTATATAGACAATTTTATTTTGATTTTTCCTAAAATTGTTTGCTTTTTAATAAGCTTTCCACTAATTCATTTAACTTTTTCCAGTTCTCTGTGGAATCCCAGTGAACAAGCAGGTGAATAGTTTCCAGAGACTCAGCTGAATATGGAGAAGGTCTCAAGCTCCTATCCTTGCATTTCATCCTTGAAATTCCATCAGACCCACATGCTCAGACCTCACAGGGAAGGAAGAGCAGGGGAACATTCACACTTGAACCAGTCTCTGCGTTTGTAGGTGGCTTTGAACTAGGTCTCACTAGGAAACCGGTGACATATTCTGTCCTGTAGTCCATTTAAAGTGTGCTGTAGTTCCATTTAAAGGGACAGATGCCAACCTGATCTCCTGAAGATGAGTGTTGATGGGATGAACCTGTTTTCTCATGCTGCCCATTGGTGCCCAACCTTCATTACCACAAATCCATCTCTGAGCCCAGTTTTAGATCCTTTTGTTTAGCATAAAAACGAAATTGAAAGAAATGGCACTTCAATGTGGAAGTAGCAGGTTGGAGTTCAAGGTTCAGTGTCTTCTTCCTTGTTTGTGGTTGGGTTTACACAACATGCCGAGCTTCAGTTGCTTTTTCATTCTGTTCTACTGGTTTCTTTTTAGCAGTTTCAAAATGAGTACAGTACATGAGTACAGTTAATGGTTCTCAAGCATAAGTACTATTATAGGTAACTATAAACTCTATGAATCTTAATTTATACTGTATATATTCTGGCACGTGCATGTTTGTGATATTATCTCAGCTGAAAAATCAGTTCAAACTTGCAGCCAAAAATGACTGCCAAGTAGTTTCTGTGAAAGCAAGGCTTCAACTTCCATTTCAGGAAAGAGACTACTCTCAGGAAAATGGGTCCATTCAGTCAGAAAAGGAAAAAATAGTAATTCAACCTCCCAAAACAGATTCATTGGGCAGTTTTGGTGAATCAGGCAGCTAGTTTGATAAGCTATTGAAAGACGATGATCTGTGTGCAGGACCTGGAATGCCTGGGGAGCCGTCCTGCCTTCTCAGCGGTGGCCCAGGTCAGAATGACACAGACAGGGGAGCACCGGACAGGCGGGTAGGACACACAGCACCTGCACCAGCATTGGGAGCAACGGGGAACTGCGAGCGCGAGGGATGATTTTGGTTTGTCTTGTTCTTCACAAGCTAAGTATTTTAGATACCATTTTATTTATCTGTTGTACAGATTTGGTTAAAAAGATTTATTTTTAATGTTTGAATTAATGCACTTGTTTACTATTACTGTATGTGGGATAAATATATTTTCTTTCAAGGTTATGTGAAACTATGAAGTAATTTAAACATTAAATAAATGTGCTGTGGATGCTCATTTTTGTAATGGGACGAGCCTCAGTTAAGTAAAAACTCTTGTTGTCTGACTTTAGCTGGGCTGCACTTCACTGTTATGCCTGAGTTCCACATGAGTCCTGCAGGGTCTCCCCAGAGCGATGCCCAGGATGCTGCTGCTTCCAATATTTGTTTTCGAAGGGGAGACGCTTTGGGTGCTGTACAAGGAGGAAGCCCCTGTGTGGAATCCAGGCTGCCCAGGGCTGCAGCCAAGCCCAGGGGCTTGGACAGCCCCCGTGGGGGTTTGGTGCCGGCACACGGGGGGCCGCAGAGCCCAGCGGGGGCTCTGCCTTGGGCTCCCCCTCGGTTCCAAGCCTGGAACTCTCAGGTGAGGATCTGTGGGAAAGCACAGGAATGAACTGTACCCCATCAGGAACCCACCCTGCAGGCCTCATTCCCTTATGGAATTCAGCTTCTTCATTATTGCTTCAGTCTCGTAGGTAGCTGACAGAGCAAGGGGCAGTCCAGGCAAAAGATTCCCAGCTCGTTGTCGCCTTTCAGCTCCAGGGGCTCCCCTTGTGCTCACACCACAGCGGGGGCCGCGGGGCTGCTGCAGCTCCCGCCGTGCCTGAGGCGGAGCGGGGCTGCGAGCGGAGCGGCCTCCCGCCCTCCGCCCACGACACTGCCCCGCACGACACAGGCGCCGCGAGCCCCGGCCCCTCAACACGGCCCCACGCGACGCAGGCGCCACGAGCCCCGGCCCCTCGACGTGGGCCCCGTGCCCTCCACACCTTCAACACGGGCCCTGCACCCTCTGCCCCGCGACACGGGCCCCGTGTCCCCAACACGGGCCCCGGCTCCCTCCCGAGGCCGCTGCCCGTCCCCAGGTCCAGCCGCGCTGCGCAATGACCAGGCACCGGCATCGCCGCTTGGTTTGACGCTTTCCTATTTATTAGATTTTACACTGCACATATTTACAAAGGCATCCGTAACACACGCTATTTATTGTGGTGGCAACTGTCAATCAATCATTACAACACGATTCGTACTGTCGTTGCACACGGTGAAAGAGAGGCTGAGAGCTCCCTGTTTAACTACCATGAATTTCAAATATTACTAATTCTTTAACAATTAAGTGGATTGAGCCAGCTTTATAAATCTATGTTTCTGTGGTAGATATTTTAATAAGTATAAATAAATCACCTCTTATTAAACTTACCTAAAATAAATGAAACTTTTAACCATAAAATAGTTGGGGTGTGCTTAGTACCCAAGTCTTCTACAGCATCAGATTCTTCTCAAAATATATGGAGCGCTCCCTGGTACAAACTAATTATGTACAGAACAATTTAGGAAACTTTCTTAAATATATTGGCACTGTTGTATATTAATACAAATAAGAATGGTGTGATTTAACTGATTGTCTAGTCAGCCTGTAATTATCAGAAATTATTATGATCCAAAACCAGTACAAGTCTCATGTTGAATTAAGAATCATTATTTAAAATCCATTCCATTCATTTCTATGGCAGAGTCCTGGCAACTTTTCCATTTAAAATTATGGGTAAGACCCAACTGCTGGTTCTATTCAAATTATTACAGCTTAGATTAAAAAAGGTACAATTTTAAACTTAATATATAAATCTCACAGGTGGCTACCTGGTTGAAAAGTTGTTTTTGTCTTGTTTGAAATACAAACTGAAGGTGCTTACCCATAGTGAGCACTGATTATATATTTTGCTGCACTGTTTCTCTGCACTGTTGCACGGAAGCATCCAAGAGGAATCTCAGCACTTACATCAGCTGCAGCAGAGCTGCATTCAGCTCCACTCCTCTAACTAACTGCATCACTGTTTGCTTGCTTAAAAAGGAATTGTCCTTTTGAAATGAAAGAACAGAGTGTTTTCAAAAAAAAAAAAAAAAAAAAAAGGGGACCATAACTGTAAAAGGCCAGAGCCTACTTTGGTTCTTCTGTGAATTTCTGTGAGCAAAGAACCGGTCAGGAAGGAGCTGCTTGGTTAACATGAATCTCAAAGAGAGATTACAGAAAAACAGAGCACAAAAATCAGCTAAAAACAGTGTGATCCTTTGGGGTAAAACACCCACAATGGTTGGAATGGGTTATTACAGCAGAAGTGCCCTAAGTCCTTGTTTACACACTGCAAGTAAATGAGGACCTCCACAAACATCAGAAAAAAAACTAACTAAAATATCTAAAAATATCACTTGCCATAAATTATCACTATCTAGTGAATCTTAAGGAAACCTCAGTCCAAAGCCTTTTATCAAGCTTGTGTTTTTACGAATTCAGGATAGATGAATGTCTTCCCCTAGACAGTGTGTATTTAATGAACTCCATTTTGGGAAGCTGAAAGGCAATCCTTATCTCTCTCTTGAAGAGTAAAGACTATAGAAGTTGTAAAAAGAAATTGTATTGTGGCATCAAAAAACCCCATCACAAACAGTACTTAAAGCATATTTTCAAAGGGACTAAAAAGTTAGTTATTTTGTATTTGCTAAAGCAAAATTTACTGTTATTTAAGTACATTCATTTTTTGCTTACAGTAGTTAGAAGAAACTGTTTCAAACATAATCGAATGAATGGACAGATTTTAAATATTTTATTGCTTACATCTTGTCAAACGTGTTAAATGTCTGGTATAGGAACAAAAACCCAACTCTCCCCATGAACAGTTAAGCTTTTTGCAAAAATAACTTTGCTCATTACACTTTTCTTGTCTCTCGAAAATGAATGCCAAATAAATCTGGAATTTCTAAGCCTCACTTTTGCACAAACTTTCATGCTTACATACAGCTTTTTGTGTGCAAACGTAAGGCAGTTAGGCCTAGTAAGGTCCCCCAGAACAGAGTCTGAAGTCCGCTGAAGCTTTTGCTTCTTTTGAAGTTTTGACTTCTCCATTAAAGTTCCCAGGAGAGATCACGAGATAGAAGAAATGCTGATATTTATTAACACACACATTCGAAAGATTGTTTTCTCCATGTAACAAATATAAAAAGTTATCTGTGTTTACAAAGTCTCAAAAACGCCTGAAGTACAAAAAGGTGCCGTGCGGGAGCTGGGGGGCGGCGGGGCCCGGCGCTCGGGGCCGCGCGCTCCACGCGGCAGCGGCTCCTGCGCCGGACGGGACGCGGCGGGACGGGAGGCTCCCTGCCCCTGCTACAGGTTCATGGCCTCCGTCAGCTTCCGCTCCTCAGGAATGCCATTGACCTGCGAAGGGAGCAGAGCGGCCGTGAGCCGCCAGCGGCAGGAGAGCCCCTGCGCCGCGCGAGGGCCGGCTGGCAACGCGGGGCCTGGTACCGCCTGCATCCGCTGCTCCTCTTCCCTGGCTACACTAGAACCATCAGCTGGAACGCGCTGTGCCTTTCCAGCTGTCCCAAACCAATATAAACAAGGAGAAAGTACCAACGGCACCAAAGGGCGGCCTGTGGAAAAAGCCTTGGTTGTTCCTCTTTGGGAAACGGAACATTGGGGAAAAGGTGTGGAAATGGGAGACATTTTCTGTCTTTTATCTGTCGTTCATATGTGCACGTGCATAGGCACCTGTCCGGCACGTAGCTCCGTGTCAATTTAAGCACCTCATGCTACAAAATAATGTACATACAGGGATCCACTTCAATCCCCTGGAAACCATCAGAAGATTTAGCAGCAACAAATACCCAGTCACAAACTCAGGACATCCAAAACCTCACATTACTATCTGTAGAAAATGAGCATTCACTATCTATGTCAAACAAACACCTTTTTATATGTTTTTGAATTAGAATTTGTTGGTGCCAGATAAAAAACTCATCAACAGAACACAGATTTAGCCAGAGGAGCCAGTTAGTAGAATGACTCTATTAATAGAGATTGTTCTTGTTAATATATATGCTGATCTTCTTAAGACAAACCAAATACCTAAATATTTTATGAACTTAGAAGTAAGCTTTCAGTAGTAAGAGGATTTTTTTTCATATATTTTTAAGTCTACTTGGAACTCTTTCAGTTTAGGAAGAGGCAAGAGTGAATTTACCAAAATACTGTACTTCATAAAGATTTTTAATTGTACACAGGGAGACTTTAATATATATTTTTACAGAAGATCTTCAGAGTTACCTGCAAGCAATAAACCCATCCTAGCCTGTATTTTGTGTCTTCGTTCAATTCCAAAGCAAACTCATTCTGGAGGCTTTGGATAGCCACCTCAAGGGTTATCTAACATTCCCAATATTTATATAACCAGGTACACGAGTAGCAAAGCTTTTTAGTCAGACTGTGTGGAACTAACTACCCTCAGTTTAATATAAATGTGCTTTTAATTCCCAGGTAACAAAAAAGGACATGGGCAGAAGCCTGTGTCATATACTTGCCTCAAATCTTTGAAATGTTGTCATACGGAATTCTCCTTTAATCCCCGAAAGCAGTAATGAAGAAGAAGGAATTTGAATGAAAACAAGAGCTTCTTATGTAACTCCTCAGTAAAAACAAACCCTCCTCTGAGAGCTGCAGAACACATTTACCTCCAGAGTTTTGCCTAAATACTCCTCTGAATACTCCAAAGTTATACTTTGGCCTCTACATTTTCCTAGTATTATCCTCTTTCCTACATGACTGAAGTTTTTTTTCCTAAAATCTGACAAAAGAGGACAAATCCCAGCTTTTCCTGATGCTTGATGGGGATCATCATAAGCTCAATCAGTATGTTAGGATTTGTGGAAAAGGTGCACAATGCAGACACTGGAGGCCAGCCCTGTGGATACACTTGTTCTCCCCCCAAATTCCTGAATATCAACTGTTCATGTTTAGTACTAGCAAGAAAAAAGCTGGTTTTTAAGAAGCTTAGATGGTATGGGCAGGAATAAGACGATTTAATTTCCTAACTGTCTCTAGGAATCTGGCTCTAATTGGGCATTGTAAATAGAAAATGGTTTCTATGTTTCTTTTAGCTCTTCCACATTCCAGTTGCTCACGCTGAGTCCCACTGCAGCATTTTCCCTACTTGCCCTATAATCTATTCCAATTTTCCATCGATTTATCCCCCAAAGGCTGGAAAAGCAGCACGGTAATACTTCATTTGGTTTGAAAATGCCCACAGACTGTATGTTTGCACTGGTGATTCCTGCCCACTGCCCACTTGATTGGCAGAGCAATTTCTTAATACTGACCTGCAGTCTGCTGCTGCGGAATCTGGGTTTGATGAGGCAGGTTCCTACGAAAAAAAAAAAAAAAAAAGGAAAAAGAAAATCTTTTAATGCTTTTGTGCAAAAATTAGGTTACACATAAAAATTCAGTCATTCTATTCAAAGATGTAGTGTTTTTTGCTTATAAAGCAATAATCTATCATTGTTCTTAGGTAACTGCTATTGATAAGAGGCTAGATAAGTCAACAAAAGAAACAAAAACACTGTTAATGGGTAGCTCCTGTAACTCCACACGTCCTAAAGGACAGCAGGAGGCACCTGCTGAGGCAGAGAGAGGGTGACTGCAGCTCTGAAACTCTACGGAGCGCGGCGCGGATGAATATTCAGCTGGTATCACGGACCAGCTAAAGTTGTGTGCTCTTCCTAAGCGTCTCTTTTAATGGTACTCAGCACTGGAGTTGTTTTTACAGGAAGGAATTGGAGACAGGACTGCAGGTGAGTGGCAGGAGCCGAAGGTGCAACATCGCAGGGCCTTTGGCACGAGCTCCAGAATTTCCATTATAAAAACACCTACAGGGCAGGTACAGACCCGGATTCCTGCTTTGGAACAACCAAGTGAACAAGGAGAGACACATGCAGAGAGGTTTGCAGCACGAGGTACATGAAAGAACGCCCAAAGCAGCTCTGGAAGCCCAATCCTGACTGTGAAGGGGCCAGGGGCTGCCCCGCGAAGCGGCTCCCGGGCCCCACACACTCACCCAGCGCTGGGCTGGGCTGGAACGCAGGCGGACGCAGCAATCCATATGGGAGTGTGTCCGGTTCATGCAGCTCCTGGCCTTACTTTACTACTACTACAGCATAAACGTTACATCTGAATACTTAACAATTACTGCGGCATAAATGTTACATCTGGGTCTGCAAAATATGGTTTAAGATTATTTAAAATAAAGTGTTTTCTCATTAGCCAAAGAACAAATAAGACGTTGCCTATCAATAAGAATACAGCAAAAGGTACACTGATAACTGTAATTTCTCTGCTAACCCCTTAGTGTGACAGAAATATACTTCGAATGATAGAGTACGGTCAAAAGCTTCTCTTGCTTTAAAAATAAACTTGGGAGTCTTTTCTGATTTATTCTTATCATTTAAGAACATCAGCAGGGGATGCTTAAACTATGCCACAGGACTGTGCCACACAGCCATACCAAAATCCAGCTAGAGGCATAAAATACCACAGTTAACACAGGTTATCAGCATCTGACCCACACAGACTGCAGAAACAATATAGGAAATAACTTCAACATGGCACAAAAAGAAACTGTATCTTTCACTGCATTTTTTTCCTTACAAAGGTCTTAAATTAATAATCTTACCTCTTATCACATTTCATAATAGCAAGTAGCAGTTATTATTCCTTTCTTGATAATATGTTCAAGATTTTAGAATGTTAAAGCGAACTGTTTCCTTACTATTGCTATCATCTACTTCGCTGAAAATTCATATTATATTGATTTATTCCAGTGTTAATATTACTGCATTCTTTGTAGCAAATACTGGGTTTCTGAATAGTCTATTAATTTAGTCCAACACCCTGATCATATCTTTTAAAGTGAAACAGAAGCCAATCAATGCAGAGAAAGACAGTGAAAAGAAATAATTTTTAAAAAACAGCAGAACAAAAGCATTTCCTTCTTGAAACGGCACCGCATGCTGATTCTGAAACCCCAGCAGAGCGCAGCACAGAGACACTGTGGGCTTTAGAAAACCCAGCAATTATGTTACCTATCTCTTCATTTGCTCTTTCCCTAAGAGTTGTGATCTACTACTAGCATCTACCATCACCAATGGATTTCCTTGTCCTTCCACGCAGTGAAGGGAATCCAGATTCTTCTGGAGCACCTGTTAAAGAATTCCCTGGCTCTGCACCTTCCCGCACCCGGGAGCAGGAGGGCAGCGAGTTCAGGCCTTCCCATCCCTGCAGGCTGGCGGGGGTAGGAGGAGAGCAGCGAGCTGGGGAGCAGACACTTCTTTGCAGACTGTCTAGAAAGTTCCTATCCATTTAAGTCCTCTGTGAAAATGCAAGCAGAGCCAGCAAGGGCTCCAGATGAGCAAGCAGCAAGGAGAAAACCAGCAAAGCGCCCACACTGGAATGTTTCTGGAAATCGCATTAGAACCTGTTCTGCCCTTTTGTTCTTGATGCAGTTAAGTGTTTTAACCAAAATAATAGCGCTCTCATCAGAAAGTAATTCCAGTTAAGTTTAGGAGAGGACTAGATGAGATTACAGAATGATGCAACTAGCAGCTAATACATTTACAGTTTGTAGTTAATTTAGACACAGGTTCCAAGTGATAACTTGGACCCTGTGCTAGTAGGGTCACCCGCACAAGGCTGCCTAGGTGTACTAGCAGATTGAACAGGCAGTTAAACAGCCATCAGCATTGGTGTGTTCCCTATGAGAGTCCTGCTGTGTGCTGTGGCACCCTGAAATGTCTTTTCCCTGCTGGCGACTGCAGACCTGCATTCAGCTAAGTCACCTTCCAGGGACCTGCCTCTGCTTCCCTCCCTCCTCAGCGTGGCTCCTCCTCCCAAATCACTGGGACTGGGAAAGCCAGAGGAGAACTGTGTGTCCCAAGGAGGGTCACCACGCACGAGCAGCACACCCTGGGGAGGGACACCACTGCAGACTTAATGGAAGGGGAAAGGATGATAATGCCAGTCACTTCCCCGACCCCTATCTCAGACTGCTCAAATCCAGACACCACAGCCAAAGCATTTCTAACACCACAGCACACCACAGCATTTCTAACAATGCGTCTTTTTTCTTTAATACAGCCCTGCCGGCTTCTTTGAATTGGAACTGATGAGTTGGAGTTTCCAAACTCTAAGAAACAAACTCCAAGAAACAGAAATAAATATTTTTTTCTGGTTTCTGTTTTGGAGAGAAGCTGGCAGCAATAGAAATAGCTGAGTGCTCTGAACATTTTCCTTGGTTAAGCTGCATTCATCATCTGTGTAATGGAATATGCTCTTCTGTTCAATGTTAACATTTCAAGTATAACCCCGCATGGCAGGTGCATGACTGAATACTCACAGAGTTTGCATTTTATGGGGTGAGTGGTAGTTTTATACCGGGACCCCAAAGACACGAATTAAATGGGGCAGGATTTCTAAAACTGAACATTTTAATTGCTTCCTCCATCAAAGGTAGTATTTCTGTAAAATATGCAGCAGCGTTAACTGTACCACAAAAAGTTTCTTGCCAAGTCTGGAGACTGAACCCAGTCATTTAATTTTACAACAGAAGGCCCTAATTCTGCTTGAAACACTAACACCGAAGCAACCTCAAACTGCAGAGTTAAAGCAGATGCACCCGCTACAAACACATGCAGATAATAATCATTAATACCCCCAGTTAAACTGTGCAGTAATTACAAGTATTTAAGGAATGTGAACACTCACTGCTGTGTTTGCATGAGAGGCATGCTGGTGTTGTCATAGGTGTCCCCGTGAAGGGGCGGCACAATCTCACCGGTGACCGGGTGGAAGACGGGGAGCGTTGAGAGGGGCCACGCGATCTCCCTGTTCTTGGACATGTCACGAAGCTCTTTGGTTGACTTCTGGATAGCACTGTGGTGCACCAACTGGATGCTAGGACAAAAGGAGATAAAACAGTAAATATGTATATATTTTTAGTGCTCTAAATGGGCAGATGATCATTACTTTAAAACACAAGCATTTTGATGCATGCTACCTACTCAAGAGCACAGCAATTACAGTCAATTTTCAGATTAACATAATTAATGTAAGAGAGGATCTATTTAATTTTGAAGGCAGTAACGATTTCATTAGCTTTGCTGTCTGGATGAAAAATGTTGGACAGGATCCAAGACTGTACAACTTATTGCTAATATTCCATATATTTGCTGCTGTTAAAATAAACATTTTCATAACTCCTGCTTCTTATGGTGGACTCATAAATATTCATAAAAGATTAATTTTATAACACTCTTTCCTCAGTTCCCTGCCTTTTAAGCTATAGCCTGGAAAGTACTATAACCAAGAGAATAAGTTACATATTAATATATTTATTCTAACAGAATTATTTTATGTTGAATTGATAGTTGTTAATTTCAAACCCTTTTTAATGTCATCTTCTATCCTTCTCAAGCTTCTGTTTTAAAAGCAGCTTTCACATTTATGAATTAAACCATGATTAGAGAAAATGAAAGAAGATTATGACACACGTGTATGAAGCATGACAAGCTACTGAGCATGAAAATTAGATGAGAAAAGAAAAATAACAGGAAAGAAGACACTTACTCTGGTGTTTGCATGTTTCTCTTTTCCCTAAAAACAAAACAAAATTTATGAATTAAATAATAGCATTGATAGTTGGAACATTAAGTCTATCTGATGATGAAAATAGTACATGAGGTGGAAATGCTGACAATGTCACTGCTAAATGCAACTTGGCAGCATTTGCAACCAGCTTTATGACAAGGCCTTGATGAATGCACATATAAAGATGTGATACTGATGACAGACACACACACACAGAAATGAAAATGCAAGTTAAAGAACAAGCTTCTGGCTAACATAAACTCTGTGACGAAATGAAATTGTAGTTCATGTAAGAAATGACAGAAATTACGTTACTTGCTGCTTTCCTTTTTATGTTATTCTCTTTTATAATATGTCTCAATACAGTTCATATCCTCAACAAGATTGATTTTATTAAAGTTAGCATCTTAGAAATTACTTAAAGTTCTCCTAAATGAATGATCCTTTATTGTTATTTTATTTGTTTGGTGAGTTATGTGGAGAATTTTAACCCTTTCGGCTAAAACAATTAAAGTCCCTATAGCCACTCTCCTGAAAATTACTATATGTGTTTAGACAAGAAATAGATCATTATTTCAATTAAAGTTTCAATTAAAGGCCTGGTTTAATTTTTTCTATGAACTGAACAGAGTTCCTTCAACAAACAGGCACGATAATCTTAGAAAAATCTACAATTACTGGTCAGCATGTGAAAGTACTCACACTCCTTCCCGTCGGCAGCACATGATATAGGCAAGTATTAGAAAAAGCACCAGAGCTACTGCCGAGGGCACTGCCAGTGTAATCAGGAAATCCGAGTAATAGTCTCTGCTTTTCAGTGTATCCGAAGGAGGTTTGTATTCTCCACCATCGGGTAATATCCCCTCGCCACGGATCACTTCCTGGAAGGTGGAAACTTGTTTGGTATTGTCAACCTGATGTGCAGAAGGGAAGAAAAAAAAAAAGGACAATTATATGATGAATTAATAGGATGTAAAAACAGAAAGCATTTAACCAACCAAGACAAAATAATCCATACTATATAACATCTCACAAATTCTGGAAAATTGTGTCCAATTGTTATTATTTTTGAACAGTAGGACCTCATGCTGCTTTGATATTTTTCGTTGAAAATCGGTATCACAGTTATTATAACATTGTTCTGATTTTACTTTATTGCCTACAGATACTCCATTTTTTATGGATTAATTTTAGAGATATCTTGAATAGACAGTATGAGAGCAAAAATTCATTTTCTACTGCCACCTGATTTTTTGATACTGACACCTTTGTGATGAATTCATCCATTTCTTAACGATCTCCCTAAACAACAACACTGCCCTCTCCCGCAGGAAGTGGTTAGAAACGGAGAGCAAAGCAGCTACCAGGAGCCTCCAGCTGAGCTCCCATCCAGGCCTTTCTCCCAGTGCTCACAGCAGCAAGAGGCACTAGCGGAGCTGTTGCACCAGCTCCGGCACCTCCCACCACCCACACGACGCTGGAATCAAATCCCCTAGTTGATGAGATCCCCAGTTTTGAGGTTCTTCCAAGGCTGTATTTAACCAACACTGTATTTGACTGACTACCTTTCTTGTATGACTTTCAAATTTTACATCTTAATTTTCCAGTTATCTTCAGTTAGATATTCCTGACAGATTTGACCAATGTTATTTTGAAAACTCTCCAGATCATTCAGGAAAATAAATTTTATTTTTCTGTGTGCTTGACCTTTTGTTTGAACCTTCCAACTGATGGCTATTTTTCCGTAATTAACACTTTAATGCGTGTCTTGATGCATTATAGAATATGTAGTGCTTGAAAAGCTTTTTTATGAAACATTAGAAAGAATACTTTTTTGAGCTTCAGATACATATATTTTTAAGTACAATATGATTTGACAAAAATTAACTTATGTATACCCCACTTACTAACTGCTGAACTGTATTTTAGGTCAGGTGCACTGGACACTTGCCACAACTTAGGTTGGGATCCACTTGGCTACCTAGTGGAACCTCAAGCCTTAAGTAAATGTGTAAGAAAGACTTAGGCACCTATTAGCCCCTGACAAAAGCTCATACGCAGAGTGAGAATAAGCTGTCCAACAACAGCAGCTATTAAGTTGCATCTCTTTTCAAGCTCTGGGACTCACTGACTTAGGTGTTTACTGCCAAAGTCACTTCATAAAAAGCGAGAGGAAGAGGACATGATGGCTCTGCTTTCACTCACTGGCCTGTGTTGTGGTTAGGGGAAATGGAGCTCCCTGCCTCCCCATCCACAGATCTTGTGGTACCTCCTGCCCCTCGTTTTGCCTCATGAAAAGCAGACTGAGGTCAGCCGGAGCGAAGTTTGGCTCCGCTCTCCCCTCCACCCCCTGGCTCAGGCGCGCAGCAAGGAGGCCGCTGGCAGCAGTGAGCGCCCCTACGACTCCGCAAACTCAGTTACTAGGGCAGGCTGCCAAAACAAGGGCTGAGTTCAAGATGGAGATGATTGCCTTCTAGACGGCTAAACTGCAAAAACAAATTAAAAAATACACTTCTTTTTCTAAGAAAATCTGCTGCTGTTACACACCCCAGGATGATCCGTGCCCTCCTCAGAACACGGTGACATTGCTGCTTCGTGACTGGTTTACGAGGCTCTATCGCTGCTTTTTGGAGGGGTACTTCTGACTAGCTGCTCCTGATTCTGCATGTGTTTAGTTGATTTTTCTTGCATTAATATACTATTTCTTTTGAAATTCGTTTCATATTTAAATTCTCAAGACTTCTGAATTCTGATCTTGTCCTTCAATGAACTTGTTCCTTTACCATTTCATGTGGCTGCAAATTTAGTTTAACAAGCACATTCCATCACCCAGCTTATTAATGAAGAAAGGCAGGAAATGATTAATAACTCTTCTTTGATTATAGCTATCCAACCAATTTTGCACTACGTCTATGGTAGTTTCATCTAGACCATGTTTCTCAAGCTTAGTTACGAGACACTATGAAAAGACTGTACCACAAAGCAGTATCTACTGCTGCTTCTCTACTCCTGTCTTTTGTAGAAGGAAATTCATGACTTGCTGTGATTTGTCCTTGACAAAGGCTGACTGCCATTTAGCCTTCTATTATTTTTCAGGTTTTATAAATATTTTTGTCTGCATTTTTAGCAATTTCTTAACAGAAAAGCAATAAACAGTAAATAATCCAGATATTCTTTCAAAAATAAGTATCATTTTCTAGCTATCAAAGAGCTTTCCTAATTCATAATGTATGAAGAGTGTTGCAGGTTATCTAATGGACTGTGCACAGGAATATCAATCATGATAATCAACATATTTTACATACTATGAAAACCTTTCATCATATCTCTTTTTCAATTTCCTCTGGGGTGATATCTGAACAATCACCTAAGAAGTTTATTTTATGTATCTTCACCATCTTTGCTCAAAGTTATCTGCAATGCTCTCTTTCAATAGTATATCAGTCCCTCATTTTCCTAGTCAAAACTAAATAAAAGCTTCTTTGTGAATTATACTCCTCTCGCAATAAATAGTATTGTTTTCAGTTATCATTTTTCCTGTTTTTGACTGACTTGAGAAGAATATTCCCATTTATTTTGATATCATTAATTAAAAAAAAAATTTCTCCTAACTTGAAAGATGTTTTTAACACAAAATATATTTTAACAATTCTCAGAAAGCCTTTTAACAATGTAGAAATATCATTTACCTACTCAGTTCTGTAGACTCAATATTTGGGAAAATATATATGCATATGTACTTTTTAAGAAACCAAGTACAATGAGCTGTGTTAACATTTTAAATTAATTAGCTATGCTTACCTAAATAATTTTCTCATTAGTTCTGTGAGCCCCAGAGTTCTTTAGTCATTTACATCAATCACCACCACTGAAAATGAACTTTGTGGTTTCACTGTTGGCCAGTCACAATGACTGATCAGTCACAATGAAGTGGAATTTGGCAGAATTGTTTTTGGCAGGCTGGAAAAACTCTTACATAAATAATGTCTGGCACAAAATAATGTATCTCAGTAAACATCACTTTCATGCAATAATAAAAGTACTCACCAAAGAGATTTTGCACCAGTCAATATGGAACTGGGTACGAAACTTTTTATCGCAGGTTATTAAAGGTTCCATTTCCTGACTGCATCTCAGCTGATTTTGTGGGTTTTCAACCTCCCGCAAGCATGAAGAGAAAGGAACATCTGCACCGACCATAACATACACACTGCACAAGAGAGTAGAGACAGAGGGTCAGGGAACCTCTCACAGCTACCCAAGGACAGCAACGTACTCTTCCAGAGATTATTATTGTACAAATAATAATCAGGGCTGCTTTAAAGACTAGAACCTTTTCTTTTTGATAGTACATATCATTTAAACACAGGAATCAACATATTCCAACATAGGGTTATTCCAGTTACTTAATAACATTTATTCTGACTGCATAATGTAAAGTTTGCTTAACATTAGGATTAACTTAACTTTTAGAAAGTCACAGAGCTCCAGCTGCAGGTTCCTCAAGTAAAAAAACAATATTACTTTTGAAAATCATGCCTAAACAGCGAGATTTTATCAGTTTCGCTCAGTGTTTTATCGGTTTTGCATAGCATTTTCAAAGCATTTCTTCCCAGTTTTTCACAACAAACAAAGAGAACTAGTATTTCTAAACCTAATTCTAATATGAACCTCCCAGTGTCTCCAGTCTCTCTTGAAAGACTCCATACTCTAGCTGGACTAGCAATAAAGTTTTCAAAATACTGAAAGGAGGCTGTAAACAAAACACTGATCATTATAATAAATAAATATTAAATAAGGGCTATTTAATTGATTATATTATTCATTTTCATACTTAAGTACACAGGATGCTGCTGCAAAAAAACAAGTCTGCTGTAATACATAACACTCTCTAAATGGCTCCTGAAACATAAATTAGATCCTGGTTGCCATTTGATACATAAGGCATTCTCTGACTAAATATTTGAATAAAATTCAAAGATAAATCTACTTAGCCACTTAGCATTAGTATGGTGCTTGTACTACAGGATATGCATCGGCAAAGTTGCTTTTCCTCTTTAGATGATGTGCTCAGCAACATCAGATGCACAAAAGGGTTTTTCGACAATAATAAACTTTGCTGTGCACTCCATGCACATTTTGTATTTACCTTCCTTAGCTATTATTTGACATTAAAATATCTAAGAATCTCTAGACCTCTTTTTTTTTTCAAGGGAAAAGCACTACCATATCCATTCTAGTTACTTTCACAAAGAAGTGTCATATTTCAGAACAGAATCAGGGATTATGAATCACAACTGGAAATAGACGATTCCTGCAGTTTATACTCAGCAATATAAATTCCTCAGATATCTCAGCTTATCACTTCCAACTGTGCGCAGGGTTCTTGAAACACAGAACTCGGGATCACAAACTGTACTAGGGGTATGGCTACAAATGACAACGATGAAGGCTCAACCTGAGTGACTTTGTAATATATGTTCTATCACAACCTGTACCAAAATCTTGAGTTTTTTGAATCGAGTACTGCTGAAGAGTCAAAAGTATGCCAAACAACTGCTTGAAGGTGAGACTGGAACTACAAAATAAGTGCATTTACCTGCAGAGGGTTTTGTAATTAATTTCCTTCAGTTATCTAATTCCAACCTGGATTTCAATACAAAACATTAATTGCAATGTTTCTAGAAAGCCTGGAAAAATACTAAGCATTTCAGTAAGATTTAATTTGAACTGATAGAAAGACACAAATAAAATGTTAGCACGACACGCTTACCCCTCTTTCATGTCATTGATAGGAAGGGGAACTCTCCCTCCCCTGTCTAGGGCTGAAGTGATGTTTATTGCGTTCAAGCGCTCCGGCTGCCACACGTTCTTCACCGCTCCAAGAAAGTCTCCCAGGACTTCACTTGCTAGCATTTCTTCCACATTCATATTCCTGATGAAGAACTCCGCTTGATAAGGCAAAGGAAAATCTAGTTGCAAAGAAGAAAGAGTTTTGCCTTTAATGAAGACTTGACAATAAAATATTTATA